>NC_044012.1:17809000-18138500 GCF_900496995.4 Aquila chrysaetos chrysaetos | reverse complement strand
CAAGCTACTCTAGTTATAAGCAAGTAAATCAGGTAAAGATACAGTACATTACCATGATATCCACACTTTCATAGTTTGATAGACTAAGTATCACTGCTTCACATGACTAAGGTGTGGCAGTATCATAGATTAAGAGGAAGCCAGTGACTTTGATGGTCATTTTTCACAAAAGAAGTTGAAACAATGGCTATCCAGACAAATAATAGAAGCTATCTCAGAAAGAAGCTAGGGACAAGTTAGTACACAGAAGGAATTAAAACTGAAGTCATAAAAACATGACATAACAGAAATCCAGACTACAGGTAAAGGACACAGGAGGAGTAAACACAGATAGTCATAACTAGAGAAGAGTTTTACATTATACGCAAAGTGTTTTGGTTTTTTTTTTTTCTTTTTAGGAAAGCAATGCAACCAGGCATAACAGACTTGCTTCCAAACAAGACATCTGCCAGAAACTGAAAAAATCATTATATTTGCTAAATTCTACATAGCATACAACAGCATGACAGGTTTGTGGCTTTTTATGATTTGCCCATCTATTAGCGGATGGAACACTGTGTCAAAAGAGGTAGACAATACCGCGTGTTAAAAAACAGATCCTCAAAAAACGGATCACTTCTGCATAATATTCAGAAATGATAAAGACATTCCCTCCCCTATATTAAAAATAAAAGACAATTACACTATGATTATTTGTCAGATTTAATTATAACTAAAGCTTTGGCCGAGTTCAAAAAGCTGCAGTAAATTAAATAATACAGAAGGTACTTCCCACTGATGCGCCAATATAAATGATATTCAATTACAGATTTAAAGATCAATGTACATGTTAAATTTAAAATGCACAGAGGGATAGCACAATCTCCTCAAAATCCCAAGAACATAGAAGAACATTTAGACATTTTGTAGCGATGAACTCTCTTATTCCCTAACAGAATGGAATAAGTAAGTCTTTGTACAAGAGTACCATGGTATCTGTAGCTAAATATGGATTGAAAAGATGCATTTTCTCTTATTGGTGTCACTAAAATTAGGAGAAAACTTGTTTTGGTAGCCTGTTTCATTAAATAAAAAAATACGTATCCAATTATATATACATAAATATGCATTATTTTATTTTAAAATTGCTTTTCATTGGTATGCATTTATAATTATTTTCAAGTAATGAGCCATCCCTTCAGTAAAATCATACCCTCAACACACTGTTTCATTTAGAATTCTATTCTGCTACATAGTTCACAGACATCACACTAAATACTCAAAAGATAACTCAAGTACCTTGTATGTTGATTTGAAGATTAGGAAGATTTGAAACTGATGGTCTTAAATTCTGAGGACTAGGTTCCAGTCCACAGCTACAGTTCCAACTGAATAAGAGCATAAAACTGGAGCAAACGGGCTTGTGTGTGATTGTCATAGTAATTCAGAGTAGTCTGTTCTCATACCTACACTGCGTTTGCTTCCACCAAGCCCCTCATGTAACTGTTTCCCCCTTCTACTCCCCAGACATGCACAACTCCCTTCTACCACCTCTCCTCCTCTCGCAGGTAGCCTCTGGGAAATAAATATTAAAGGTTTATATAAGAAAAAAAAATATTCAGTAAGTGTCAATTGTTATGGTCATTCATAAAAGTTCAAGTCAACCAACATGACAAGTGACATTTCACTTGGAAAGAAAATCCATCTTCCAAATGCACCTAAAGACAAATTTAAATTTCTACCCTTCTCAAAGATGTTTGCCTTCACTATGAATGGGACAGCTTCTTTACTGAGAAGAGCTCTGCGTAAGCTGAACAGAGCAAAACCACACCAAAGAGAAAGTATATTACAGAACTCACTGTATAAACCAGCATGATATCAGAAAGTCCTACTGCATATGTTAGGGCCACTTATTCTACTTCTTCAAGAGATCCATTTTAACATTAATTTTTAACTCAAGGTAAATTTGTAAAGTCTCAAAATGATATTACAGCAAGCAGTGCTTAATACATGGAGATAACATATTATACAAATTCTGTAATGTATGAAGTAATCTTAGCTGTTTTATTTAGAGACCTACAAAAATTAAAAAGTATTTAGAAAAAATTGTATTTTCTAGTGCGATTTTTGTGGTTGTTTTGTTTCTACTGTTTTGAAGTGGGGGTGTGTAATACCACAAAGTTTCTTCAGATGAAATATGGTTTACATTATTGAAAAAAAGTGTTGCTGTTTTTTTAAGTGCACAAAATTCAGATCCTTCCCTTTTGTTGCTTTCCAGGATGGAGTTTCTGTCTTCCCAAAACTCCAAATTCAGAAGATGTATGGTGAGATGCACAATTAAAGCCTGTAGAACTGTTATATGTATCAGAAAAGGAATCTCAAATCACAAACCAATTTTTTAATTATTTACCGATATACCACCATGCTGTTTCTCTATCTGTAATACTGAGTTACAGTGATTTAGTTAGAGCATTGGTACTTAGAACTCCAAAGTTTAATAATTAGCTGGAGTCAAAATTAAGAGCTAGCACAGGCACCTAAAGAATACTATACTATAAAAGTACCTGATTGACCTATAAGACATAAAAATAAGTTGCTGAAATCTAATTAAAAATATATCACAGAATACTAAGGAAAAGGGCCCAAGTTAAGATAAAAAAATATCCTTACCCATGAATCTAGAACACATCTCTTCTGTGAAGAATTAAGAAGCTCAGAGATGTGCTTTAAATCCAGATGGATACTTCATCATTAGAGACCTGAAAATGAAACATGGTAAATGAGTCACACAATAACCAACTTCAGGAGTATACATTCAAATGCAATACTTTAAACTCAAAAACATAATAGATACCATAAAAACAAGAACACCAGAATTAATACAGAATCACTAGTAGCCATGATTTTATAAATGTCCAATAAATAGGCAAGTAAAGTGCTCATTTTGTAGGACCACTGCAAAAGAACCCAACACTACAAACCTCTAAGTTTGAAGGGTAGAGTCTGTGCCAGAATACTAAAAGTTTTAGGGCAACTAAGACACAATATAAGGACAAAAAAAAAAAAAAAAAGTTTTTGAGGTTAGGTTTTAAACCTGTCAATGCAAAAAGCCCTGTACATACTATCTTTTAACAGCACTATGCTGTTACATACTGACAGATGTACTTGCCAACAGGAATTTACACTGCCTTTCTAGGGGAGCATACTTGCGTAACAGTTTTATCCTACTCCTTGCCTTGACAGTAGGTAGAGGAGCTCAAATTCAAGAGGTTCTTTTTTAAGCTGAAAGAGGCTTCAAAACATTACACAGTTTAAGGGAAAATGTGCATGGAGTGAAAGTAAAGGCTTCTAGGGCCTATGCATAAAAGCCTGATAGCAAACAAAAACACCCTCTAACATTAAAAGACAAGACAAAAAGTTAGTATATAAACTTACATTCTATACCAGTGTGTTTTTCCATAAACAGTGCTACCCTTTCAAAAACATGATCATTCTCTCCAAGGCACAGAGCATCCTCCAATTCCAATAAATACAGATTTCCCTCTCCCTAAATATAGTTTCTTGGTGACAAACTCTTAAACACCTTTGCAAGACTAATTAATACAGTTCAACCTTTAATCTTTACTAAAAGACAAGATAGTATGTATCAGTGCATTAAGAAGCAGATTTTAACACAAAGATTATTTCTTCGCCCCACATCTTTGAGACAACGTTGTAATGTATGTCAAAGATATAAATTGGTTATAACAGCTATCAAAAGCCTGCAATGTTCCAGTAAAAAATTTTATTTGGTACTAATTTGGTACATAAATTATTACATTTATCCCCCTTTTATTATTCAGTAACTTCAAGACTTACGCCAAGGTTGCTAAACTAAAATGTCTCAGCTCTGCATTAATACGGACACTTAAATTATGTGCAGAGATTTTTTTCTAGAATTCATAAACAATAAGCATGTACCCAAACACATACGTAGGTGAAGGTTGCTAAAATACTTCTATCTTTCTTTGCCATCTATGTGAAGCGAGACAAACTTTGTATGAGAACAGCCAGAAAACTTCCTCTAGTTGTTGTCATTTTCTATACTGAACTCCCACCATGCAAACAGAGCTCCCATCATGCAAAGTCCTCTTCACATCCAGAAATTAGAATCAAGTTTGAAATTATTTAACTGTCAGCTTTTATGCAGCCTTTCAATATATATTTTTATTTCCTTAACTTCTGTTTATTTAAAAGTTCTTTGTTGACTAAACAAAGTTGTAGCATGAAGGTTTACAATATATAAATTAACTGAATAGAGGCATTCAAAAATTTATTTTTATTTTGAAAAAAAAGAAAAATTGAAAACCTGCAATCAAGTAACTTATCCTAGCTGTAAGAATTCAACAGTAAAAAAAGAAACCTAATTCACCTGTAACTACCATATAATACAAACACTATCTTTAAGTTCTTGGCTATCCAAAACAGCTATGTTTCGGATCCTTCCTCAACTGGATTCTTTGTGAATCTTCAAAATAAAGAAAAAAAAAAAGAAGATGTTTCTTACTCTAGGACAGTGTCCACTTGCTTGAACAGCTTCCAATATGGAGACAATTGTAGAGTACTTAGAACTTTGAAAAATCCTGTGTTGAAAAGAAGAAAAAAACCATATATAACTAAATATACATTCACCAAACCTACAATACATTATTCTAAACGTAAAATACAAGAAATACTTCAGACAGCAGAAGAATCATTGAAGATTATACTAAGTGCCGAAGAGAAATCCACACAAAAGTAACTTAAAGCTTGCTTAAGAAGCAAAATGAGATCTATCTCCACAGATTCTCAAATAAGCTATATTGCATGTTAACTTTTAATTACATATCTATAAATATGTATGTATATATATCTGTTAAATGTGATACAGTAAAAAAAAAGTTCTGTAAAGTCTCCTTCTTTAGAAGAGAGTCTTAATGCTTGCTTTTAAATCTTGAATTGGTAAAATTCACTGATATACAACAAAACTTATACCTTATTAAGTAGAACCAGAACTAAATTTGTTACAAGCATGCTTAGATACATATTAAACTATGTTAGAAAGTTTTTAAAAAATTATCTTCTACAGCCCAACTAACATAATATCTTCGTAAAATACTGAAAGACAAATACACGTCCCGAAGTGCACATGGATTTCTTATGTTCTTGATGGAATTCTAAAGCATTACTATTACTAATAAAAAATTTTGAACAATAGTAATCTTCCTCATTTTGGACAATAAATGCAGATTTTTGTACATGTTAGTTTAACAGGAAATAAACTATTCATTTCATTTAGTTTAGAATAACCACTTTACCCAATTTCTATTTTTTAAAACATCATGTAAATTTAATAAAAGAAATGAGTTTTGTACAAAATCCTTGTGCACTTTTATGTCTTCAGTCTTTGCAAATACCTTTAGGAAATTTAACAGCACCAGTTTAAGAAGTTATTATTTTCAACTACCTTCTTCACCTCTTTGCCAAAGGTTATTGCCCTCAAAGCACAGCCTGCAGAGCAAAATATGTACATGTGCATCAGCTGCTTCAGTGTATAGTCCCCCAATTTAGTTTTAACCCTTCCTCTTGTCAGTTTAAACAAACCCATTAGACTTTGCATTAAAATGGCTGAGGTGTATACATACATTCTATTTAGTCATTTATATTTTGTGGGCATTAATTGCAATAAAGGGAACAATAATAATACAGAGAATGACAATATCTTAATTTGCTACAGTTGATTGTGAGCTATAAAGATACCAAAAGTTTGGATAACCTTCTTGAAAAGAACAAAGTCTACCCCCAAGTCAGTTTATTTTAGTGAAGAAAACTGTTAAGAAGTTCAGGGCTTTGGCCACAAGACTACTGAAGGAAGCTATACTAGTAAATAGTTCTGCTCTTTAAACATTATTGCCATTTTGCTTCTCCAAAGTGTAACTGTGAAAACTCATAAATTTCAGGAGTCCAGTGAGTTCCTGCTTATTTTTCTAATACAGATAACAAAATTTCCCAATGTTCTTTTCCTCAGGTTTGAATACAGCAACCTTTTTAAGAGATCTGCCCACAAATCTTAGTATATCTGTACAGAATAGGAACACCTCTTTTTACCCTCTTTAGTTGACAAAAAAGTTAGAATAACATACTCAGTGTAATGTACTTGTAATTTACAGTTTACTTCAGGTCACTAGGAAGACAGTTACAAAAGCTTCCTTATAAGTTTAAAAAGAAAATCCTCTTGGTGCTGTTGAGACTTCTGATGTAAGCATTATAGGGTTTCTACAGTTCTGTCATTAATTTCAGCATTACACCTTAAATTAGACCTACAACATATGTTTCTGAATTCCGCTATATTTCCTGAGGAACTACATTGCCATTTTAAGATGTAGAGAAACATTTGCATTGAAAACCAGAAAAAAGTCTTCTCATTTTCACATGTGGCCTAAACCAAGATTTCATTACAAAACATCAGAGACAAAAGACTTCACAGCATAGCCCTCTTTCAATTCACAATCTGATAATACACTAACTTCCAATAATTCTCATGTTCTAACCTGATAAGCATCTTTGTGAACTACTGCAAGTGTATAATCCGGAAGTACCAACTAGAACAATGCAAAGAATCATACCTGTTCTACAGATGCCTATGGATCATGATCTACGAGTACAGGCCAACAGTTGTGAAGACTTGACCCTGACAGAGAAAAGTCTTCTCTATGAAAAAAGTAGCACAATTTCAAGTCTTGACAAAACCAGTTTAAGATACCATGATAGTACTCTACCGAACAGAACAGGTTCAGACTTCCCACGCCATACTACATTAGCTGGCATAAGGAGTTTCATCTATAACAGAAGTCTATACCTTTCAGAGAAAGGCTGCATACAATTTTCCTATTTTTTAAAAAAACTATTTCTAAGGACATTTGATCTGAAAGTTTCTCAGAAAAGTTCCTCCCAAGCACATGTTAAGCCAGACACTCTGAGTTTGCGACTTGTTCAATATACTCTTCTAAAATTAAGAAATCAATTACAACTGATAATAACTCAAGCAAAACAACATTTTTCGTCTTGTTTCACAGTTTCCAGAACACTCAGGACATGTTCCTGAAATCACCTCCAATAGATAGAGGGAGACTTCAAACAACTTCTACTATAACATCAATACTCTGCCACAAGAGTCTGACAAAGTGGACTTTTAAAAAACTTCCCCAGGTAAATGGGACAATACTCATCTTTCCCTCAAGAGTATCTATGAATTATTCTTAAAAACTTACCTAAAAATCTGGCTCTGAAGCTAAATTTTAGTTTAGCTTCTGAAAACGAGGAAAAAATACTTTCAAAAACTGCATGCTGAAACAAGCAACATCATATTATATGGAATTAGGCCCACTGTCTTACCTAACACTGTTTTTAATGTTGGTGGAAACCACTAACTACAATGGCTTTACAACAGGGTAACTGAAAACAATAACATATCCTATTCTAGTGCTCAGATTTCTTCTAACATATGGAATATCAGATGGGTAGATTTTCATGCCATTATACAGATGAAATCTTTCTGAAGGTTAACATTTTCTTCATCAGGTTGTTAAGTATCAAATGTAATAAAATAATTTACTCTTCAAAAGCCATTTGCAGAATAATTTTGGAGGAATTCCTGAGTTTTAGTGACCAACATAAAAGAGTGAACCAATCTTTTAATACTGATCATGCAACACAGGGAAAAGTGCCCAAGAATGCACTGCAGAAGGAAATAATTTGGTAACCAGAGTTACTACATTTTCTAATATGACTCAGATAAAGAACGAAGTCAATATTACTATTTGTCTTCAGAAAAAAGATGGGAACATTTTTCCATCTTCCTGCAAATTTTAACTGTTGATTTAAGATTAAACCAAAAACTTTTATCTTAAAAAAAGAAAGATGCATATACACTGGTGGCCTAAAGAGATTAATATTTGGTATCTCTTCAATAATATGTATGAAGTTGAGGATCTCAACATATTTGCTCACTGACAGACGCCATATCATACCAACACATTTCTACTGAATTCTAAGTTTACAAAAAACGCTTCCTCCCTTGTAACATGTTTCTTGCAGCTCAGTAAGCAAGCATAGTGTAAAGGCAGCACTGAAAGGGGAACTCAGTTCCAAGGTGCTGCCAGAAGTAACCTTTTACTTGATCACTAAAGCTTGTTCTAATACATAGCTTTGTATCCATCCAAATACTACAGACACATTTTGGAAGTACTACTAAGATGCTAATGTTTCTGAAGTCAAGCTATAGCTTCACTAACCACATTGTTAAAAAGTGTTGGATTTAGAGTTGGTCTTCTGCAAGTTTTCAACACTGCAGTTACTCAAAACCACGGTCATTGTAAACCACGTTATACTTTTTTGATATAATACTTTGAAAAAAAATACTGCTTAAAAAAAGATCTCTCTTCCCTGCACTATTGCAAATAAGAAAGACATATATGTTCAGCCTGCTTGACTTTTGGTCAGCTCGCTCTCACATTTATCAATTGGCCAGACAGATAAAATATGAGAATCCTGCTATTCCTTCAGCCAAAGCAAGAGCTGCAAACTCTTTCCGGTGGTTGTTGTATCAGCAAAAGAATTACTACTTAGTTCCTTTTGCTGAAGGGGAAAGAGAATACTTCAATGATATCCTAAAATATTTCCAATAACGCTAACTAGCAATTCTTGAATGTTTGACTAAATAATCAGATGGTTTCTCCATCACTCATTTATGTGTACACAGATACCTGACATTCCTGAAGCACCGTTTCTAACTACAGGAAGAGCACTAGAAAATAGAATGAGAGTACACTATGTGAGCCCAAGTAAGCATGAGATTTCTAAGTGTTCATTAAGCTTGTGGCTCCACAGTTTGATAGAACAGAGACCATTAAAAGGACAAATATGGATAGGTCAGTGGAAGACTATAAAGTATCCACAAAACTAGTTTGGTTAGAAAAGAAACTGAGTGCTAAGGGTTACTGGATTTCAGTTAAACCCCCCAAAAATATTTCACCTGGATTATTTATTAATATAAGTACCAAACATTACTGAGAAATTAGTTCATATATAGTGGTGGAAAGAAGTAGAAGACTGCAATCCAGTCATGAACAGAATCACACCATTCACCTCCATCAGATCCAACTTAGTCTAAATTGCATGGAAAGTATCAAAGACAGACAATGATGCAGTGTTTGGACACTTCTTTCTACAGGACTAATAGAAAAAAATGCACTGTAAGGAATCCAGACCCATAAAATATATAATTGTCCAGCTTACCTGTACTTTTAAAGTGTTTGAAGGATACATATACTCTAATCATAGGGAAAATTTACATTGTAAAATTGTAACATGCAGCAAAGAAAAATAATCTTACAACTAGCCCTATAAAGCAAGTAAGAACAAAAGTGCATCTATTTACCTTACGGGTTGCACAAACAAGGCAGCATGTCAATCTTCTTGTTTTAATCCGCCTTGTCTCTCTCTCAAAAGGACACAAATGAACAGTGCCTGTTTTAGGGCCTCTGTAGTCTCTTAGGAGTGGTTCATGTCATACATCTTTTAGATAACATCACTAAAAATACTTTTTAAAAACCACACTGTGCTTTCATCAACATTTCTCCATGACTGAATTCTTGGACTAATCTTCAGGAGCATTTAGCACCAGCAGCTCATGTGAAATGAGTAGGTGCTGAGATTCCTCAAAATTCTTGAAAAATTGTAAGACTTAAAACTCTTTTTCCAGTAAAAATGACAGCTTTACTCAGAGCGAAGTAAGTTAATACATCTTCATCATGAAGAGCAGCATAAATTCTTATAAATAGAACTACTTGGTTAAATGCAAACACAGTTAGCACAAAGTAAACCAGTGCAGACACATTGTAACTACTTATGTGCCTACCCTTATCATCTTGTAAGTGCAAAGTAAATTGATGTAGCTTACCCACCAACGATGAAAAAAAAAGAGAAAGCTACTTCATGTTTACTTTAAGGTTAGAGAGTTCACAATGGGCAGTAAACACAGAGTTGTTGATACCTGAAGTTCACATCCTACCTTACTTCCCACTAACTTCTTTGTGTGCCCTTGACTTATACATAGGGCCTGGCACACATATCCCTGAACTGGTTAACTTTCAAAAACATGTATATTAATTTTTGTTCTTTGGTTTACAAAAACTAGGCATTGAAGTCCATGGTGCTTTGGAAGCCTCATCTGCCAGATGCAGGAACAATGAAAAAAAGTCATGATTAGTTGGGGTGTGAGTGGTTGGGGGTGTGTAGAAACTTTGTAAGTAGGTAAAACCAAAAGATACTAATTGCTACTCTTTCTGTAAGAATTAACAGAGTAGGATAGTAATAATTATGAATTTTAAAATATTTACCTTGTGAAAGAAACTAGCAAAAAGTTGATCTATGCACCACCAAATTAAAACTCGGAGCCAGGCTAAAAATCCAGATATTGCTCAAAGATGACTGAATGTTAATATTCTGCCTTGAATGCTAGACATATTTATATTTGCATACAAAAGCTTACACGTAAAACAAGGTGAAATAATTATTTTACCTCACACCTGCCAAATGGGAACTCGATGGTATCAAATGACAGAGGTTTAAAAACAGATGCAGAGAGCTCTTAGGGCTGATGGGCCTCGTTTTCCTTAGAGAAGAGGATTACTTTTTACAGCTACTTCTTACAAAGTCTCAAAAAAAGACACAAGAGAAGAATAAGAAACCTTATCCCTTTACACAGAATGTTATTTTGTCCCCCATGAGCGTGCATTATAACACTAAAGGGTTTGGATCTCTTCTACATAAGGGAGGGAGACTGAGCTGTATTTTCTCACACCGATGAAGTTAAACAACTTTCATGTACTGAAGTAAGTTTTTAGTTGCTAAAGGTTCAAGGCACTTATAACACAAAGACAGTGAG
Organism: Aquila chrysaetos chrysaetos; assembly: GCF_900496995.4. Lineage (NCBI taxonomy): Eukaryota > Metazoa > Chordata > Aves > Accipitriformes > Accipitridae > Aquila > Aquila chrysaetos. The sequence continues at coordinate 18,127,555 of NC_044012.1, read as the reverse complement.
GAGTGCAAACCATTTCTTACGAACTGAAAGTGTAGGCATCAACCTCAACGTCAAAGCTATACAGCCAAATGACAGAATTCTGGACTCTTCACAGTTTTTATCCCCGTTCACAAAAATTTGTTTGTGAAGAGGGAATAATGAGGTTTTAACATTTCACTGGTTTAAGGCTCAGTGGGAAATAGCGTAATTTCTCCACTTCACCTTATTCATCTTCAGAATAAAGATGCATGCCACCTATCCACCCAGAACTATATACATATAAGTATCGAGCTAGCCTCAACATCCTCTCCTTGTCACCACTGAAGGAAGTCAGGCTGCGGCCCCTACCTGGAAAATGTCAGTCCATAAATCCCAACCTTGCACTTTCACAGCCAAGTCCCTTTCTAAGCCTCACCTATGCAGTGGGAACCTGCGGCCATGCGCCACCAGTTCTCCTCGCCCCAGAAATCTTCCAGCCCCGACGGACAGCAGACTGCATGCCCATCTCCATCTCTCCCAGACACACCTCGCCCAATGTCAACCTTCCCCTTCCATATTCCTTTTCCCAGCTCCCACGTCTTCTGCTGTCATGGATCCAAGCCAGTGGGCTGCCAAACTCAGCTCCTCTTTTCCCTACTGCTTTGCTTGCCCTGGGAAATTATTTTAACTCCTCCCTCTGCCCCCCTCTATTACCTTGCGTAGCCAGAAACCAGGTCTAACATTCCCACTTCTCTGCCTGGGAGGGTGCCACCTCCCTTCCCTGCCACGCAGCCCCCTTTCTAAAGGGCATAAGGCGGCTGGGGATATTCTCGCCCTACCTTCCTCCACCCAACCCTTTCCTCCCACTGCCACCTTCTCGCTGGGGGAGAGAGGGACATCCGACCTCTTCCTCTCACTTCCCTCAGAAGACGACCAGCCCTGTTCCCCTCACCCTGCCATCTTCTTACCTGAAAGAGACCAGGGGCAGGACATCCAGCCTCTCCCCCGCCCCGCTACCGAGGCAAGGCCCCATTCCTCCCCTCCAAACTTTGCCCCCACCCGCCGGCCGCCCCTCCGCCCTCGGGCCCCGCGCCGCCCTCTCAGCCCCGCTGCGGGGCAGGGAGGACGGGGGCGGCGGGGACCGCATCCCTGGGCGCCCCCGCCCGCCCCGCCGCCTCCATCCTGCCCCGCGCCACCCCCCGCCGCCCCCAGCAAAAACTCGCCCCGCCGCCGCCGCCGCCGCCGCCCCCCTTCCTCCTCCTCCTCCTCCCACCTCCGCCGGAGAGGTGCGAGAGACCGGCGAGGAGCCCCGCGCCCGCCAGCTCCGCCGCCGGTGTCGGCGAGGGGCGGAAGCAGGTCGAGGCGCGGCGGCGGGGAGAACCCGGGTGGCGAGCAGGCCGCGCCGCGCCGTCCCCCGGCGGGAGGAGGGGCGGGAGGGGCTGACGGGGCGCCGGGGCCAGCCGGTGTCTCCGGCACCTGGAGCGCGGCCTGCTCCGGAGGTGGCGGGGAGCAGCCCGTCCCTTCGCACGTACTCACCGCCGGGTTCGCCATTACGCGGCGGCGGCGGCAGCAGCGCCTGGAGCCGCCGCCGCTGCCCGGCAGGAGGCACACGCGCGGGGAGGAGGAGGAGGAGGAGATGCCCCGCGCCTGACAGCTCCCCGCCGGGGCGGCCTCGGGCAGACGCGGCGGCTCAGAGGCGGCGGCAGGAGCGGCGGCGGCTTCCCCTCCCCCTCCGGGGATTCCCCCCGCCCCCCCCCGGGCGCCCAGGGAGCCGCTGGCCGAGGGCGGCACTTACCGGGTGGCAGGGTGGCTGGCGCAGGCCGGGAGAGGCGGGCGGCGGCGGAGCGGGGTCGGCGCCGGCCTGTGCTCGGCTTCCTCCCCCCGCCCACTGCGCAGGCAGGGCGGGAGGGGCGGCCGGGCTGTGAGCGAAGTTTCACTCGCTCCGCGCCGCGACCCCACCGGCCCCAGCGAACCCGCGGGGACGGGCTGGGGGGTGCATTTGCATATTTGTCACCCCCGCGCTGATTGGCCGCCCGCGCGGGGGCCGCCGCCGCCGCCGCGCGCTGACACGGCGCCTCGGGAAGGGAGGGAGGGAGCGGGGCGTGAGCGGCGGCGGGGCGGCTGTGCGGGGCCGGCGGGGGCCCGCGAGCGGGGGGAGGAAGAGGAGGGCGGAGTGAGGACGCGAGCAGGGGAAGGGGCGTGCGCAGGGAGGAGGAGTGTGCGCGGGAGGCGGAGAGGGGGAACGGGAGCGTGCGAATTTCCTTCCCGAGGCACCTTCGCCTCACGCCGCAGCCCCCGCGGGAGGGGGCAGCCCTGAGCGGGGAGGGGGGCGGGGGGAAGCCGTCGCGGAGGCGATAAAATGGTGTGTGTGAGCGGCGGGGCGAGCTGATCCAATATGGCCCCCTTCGCTGGCAGAAGCCAATCCCGGGCGCGTTTACTCTGGAGGCTCCGGCAGAGGCCGGGCCCGGGATGCGGGGCAGGCCCCGCTGCTGGCGGCCGCCCCCCCGCTGTGGAGAAGGCCGCCGCGGCGCTGGCTGGAACGGCGCCCGCCCGGAGTGCCAGCCCCCGGGCGGCGGGGGGAGCGGGGATTTTCCCTGGGAAAGGGAAACTTGGAGCTCCGGCACGTTTCCGCGAGGCGCTTACGCAGTCGCTGTCGGCGGTTTCCTCATGACGAGCGCGGCGGGCGGCCCAGCGCCTCAGGGCAGGGCAGGGCAGAGCCGAGCCCGCCTCGCCGCCGGGGCCGGGATTCCTGCCGCGGCGTTGCCTCACGGGAGGAGGGCTCCCGCGGCGGCCAGCGTGCATACGTTCGTTCGCTTTATTAGAATAGCGGGGGTGCGTTCCACACCTCCGCTCGCGGTATGTAGCTAAGACTCTCTCTTCTTCTCTCTAGGGAGAGCCCGTGTGACCAGGAATTCGGTTAATTTGACCTATTGATGGCATCACCGGGTTTTGCATTGGAGCCCAAGTACTAGCAGGGAGAGCAAGAAGTCCCGCCTTTCAGAGGTAAATAAAGGTGGACATCAGACAGGGCGAGCATAAGCTCAGGCACACCGGATCAAGCCACTTTCGAATGGATCCCTTGAATAGGCTAACAGGGCACGCGTTCCTACGAAATTAACTGTAAGCCTTTCCCTTTACATATGTTGTTTCAATCATATAAAGCAAAGTGCATCAAAAGCCAAGTATTGATTTTGAGATCAAAATTCAGAAGTAGCAGTTGACAAAACACTTAAGATTCACATTATCTGAAGTAACTTTTGAAGAGTCTTGAGCTACAAAGTAGTTACACGACTGGTTTCGCTGTAGCAGGTGACCAGAGTGAAAAGCTGGACGAGCGAGTTTCTAGCATGGTTGAAAGAATCACTGAAGGGGCTTGCTTGCAGTTTTAGCTGTAGTGGCAGATAAACAGAAAAAGCTCTTCAGGTGACCAGTTACAGAACTCTTGCTGAGTTGACCTAAGGACTAAATTGAGAATTCCAGCAATACAAGAGACTTCCCAATCAGAGGTGTTGGATATCAGGCCTGGGAGGACTGTATGCACAGAGGTAATGAGAAACCTCATCCTAAGGCTTCCTTCTGTAGTTTGCCAGCAGGGAACTGGGGATATACTTCCAGTTCTCTCCAACCTGTTGCTTCTATATTTAGGATATAATTTAAGAGAGAAGTTTGTCATTTTACCCAGTATCAGGCTTCTTGTATATCTTATATGCTTAATTATATATTGTAATACATTAATTGATTCAGGGTTTCTAAATCATCAGAGTTTCTGGAGTTGCAAGCATAAGGTAGGTTCTTATTCAGCATTAGTTCAGAACACAAGCCTTTAAACAAGCTACTTTAATGTTTTAGCTTTACAGCACCTTTGTCTTTCTCCCACTCTCTTAATTCCTTCGTGGCTAAAACTTTAATCTTGTTCTCAAGCTGTTCGGAAAGACTACTGTTAATAGTTAAGCTAAAGTTTTTGTACTCACTTTCTTCTTTTAGCCAGCCCTATAGATTTTCCTTCTTTCTAATTTCCCTCTCACTAACAATTTAGAACAACTTCAAAAAATGAACATACCTCACAGGTTGTTGTTTTTTATACTAGTGGTTTCTAAAAGAAAACACATATGTCTTTGCTCCTTTAACCTCCACAGAGAAAGAAGCAAACACTTTTATGGAAAGAAGGCAGTCTTTACCCTTTTATTAGAATTAGACAGCCAATTGTAGTACTTCCTTAATACAGCTATCAACACTATTTTAACATTGTTAAGGGCCCTCAGCTGTAGATAGTGTGAATGGTAATGTCATAAGTTGAGAGCACAGGCTTAGAATGATAAATCACATGAATGACTGAAAATAGGACCATGTGACTGGTTATTCTGTTGCTCAAAAGGACATTGAATCTCATAAACACTTAATGTCTGGATGGATCCTCTTAAAATTTAGAAAAAAAACAGGTTGCTTAAATGTACAGAGTTAAATGTTGATTTTTTGGTTTGGACTTCATTTTCTCAAACATGTCAGTATCTCATCAGTTTTGAAGGTTGCTTTTGTGCAGTGTTGAATTTTCGTTCTATCAAAACTTCTGCCACTTTATATCACCACCCCAAAATCCTACTGTTGTTTCAAACAGTTGTAATTTTAGCAGGTTTTATATATTTTATGAGATCTCTGTTTTCTCAGCACCACTACTTTACAATGTAATTGTATTGCCTTGATCTGTCAGAGCATACAGATGACTCTTCTAAAATATTGGGTTTGGTAAGAGTGGAAGAATACTTTGTCCCTTCCCTCCTTTATTTTCCATAAATATTTTTCTTCAGATGTTGCATGTACAACAGAGTTAGAACACATGTGGTTTTTATGTTCTTGACTCCCACAGAACTATAGCAATTTATTCTGCCTTAGGATTTACCATGTGTGTGCCTTGTAACACATTGTAGCCTATAAAGGGAGAAGTCTGTGTACTCAAAACAAGGGCACTCATCCTTTATCCTTCTGTGAGCATGGGATAAAATTTTCCAAGACAAAACAGCAGAGGAAATCAGTTGCTGCACTTGCCTGGTTTCCTGTAGTTTGATTATCCATGGAAGTTGCTGCAGGTGTATTCGGGTCAGGGCTGGAATGAAGTTCACATGCAACTGAATCAGCTGCTGAGATTCCACTGTTGCCACAGTGGCTGCTTTGATCCCTCTCAGTAGCCACTCTGTGTGACTTGGGAAAGCAAAGAGCAGCTGTCTGCACAGATTGCTGCTATTAGAGCAACTCCTCATACGTCTTTGTAGGCACAGTCTAAAAGCCTGGTAGGAATCTGTGATGCAGGTGAGGACTTATAGTGCCATGCAAACCGAGCCCTTGCTGAGGTGTTTTGGCTGCTTGGTGCATTGCCTCTGCAACCTGCAGCATGAATAGGAAACAAAACACTTTCTCCAGATGACTTTTGGAGCCATTAACAACTCTGCAAGGTGAGGGTAAGCTCATGTCATTTTACCTCTGAATACATTTGAAGTCGTAGTTCCCAGGCAGTTCAAACTGGGGAGCTCTGCTTGTTTTGTTGTGCTCTTGGCTGGCAGTTTGTAGGTTTGTTTGATCTGGAATATACAGGGGAACTCCTGAAAGGAGCAGCCATGCTGTACACCTGCACATGTGAAACACTGCAGATGCAAAGTAAGTATATGGAAGCAGATGGTTTCTCTTGTGGCCTTGCAGAGGCAGATGTGAACCAGGGTACGGTTGTAAGTCTTTTTAGATTAGGACAAAATTTAATTATTTTGACTCTGTGTGTGGGAACAATTGTGTCCAAGGGTATGGATCAGAAAGAGAAGCTGGAATTCTGAATATAAACCTTTCATATTGTGATAAACAACTACAGATTAAAATCTGCTTGCTAATTAAATGTGCAAGTAATCTACTTTGTAAGATGGAAATCTCTTGGCAGCTAGAATGTTTTACTCGCAGGATGGTAGGTCCTAAAAGTTTACCTGACTGCTGGATACTACTGATGTAAATTGATTAAACCTGCAGTTAGTGTATCAAAATGCTGATTTCTAAAACTGCTTCCGTTGCTGTTTCCTCAAACACTTACATCTGTAGTTCGATGGGTTGCCACAATGACAGCCAGTGACAAGTACACTGTTAATTGATAAAACCATAATGATAGTACTATAATGAGGTCTGTCATGAAATAGGCAGTGTGAAAGAACATTTTAAATCTGATCTTACTGAAAAAGTATTTTTTTACTAAATTGTGTTTTCATTAAGAAATCTAAAAAGCGTATTTTTGGGGGGATTGCTGGCAGTAACCAATTTTAGGTTTTGTCAAAGGTTTGCTGCATTGTCTTTTGAGAGCAGAGAAGTTCATCTCTTGATAGGCTGAGGCCAGTTCGTGAATCTGGGTGTTGAGAGTTAGGAGATTTGTGAATTGGAGTTGAAAGTGTGGTCTGTGAAGATCACATTCAAAGAAGAGAGGTGATACAGGACCTCTTCTAGGCACTTGTGTTAGGAAGAAAGTAGCCCTTTAAGGCCAGAGTTGGAGGTTTTGATGACCAGGTGGAGCACAGGACTGAAGGCCACCTGACTATCTTTGGGCTGCGTAAGACAACACTGAAGCCTTGCTATAGTTTTCTGTGGAGTGGTTGGATGCAGAGGAGTTTCCAAGAAAGAAGGAAAGCAGTAATAGCTGTAGAAATAGCAGGTAAGAGGTTTTATTAAAGCAGAAGTGTGCTGGAGATATTATGTTGTCTTTAAAGGCTAGAGGAAGCCCTGAAGTGGCTTAAGTGATCTGATAATAGGGTGAGTATTTTGAATTGTGCTAGTAAGTAAGATGCTGAAGCGAATGCAGTAGTTAGAGCCTTTTAAAAATGCTGTTTCCTGTTGTTTTTATCTGCGTTTCTCTTCTGTTTGTTTCTATTTATAGAAACTGAGTGGATATGCCATTACTTGATTTTTGAATGTAGAGCTTAGAGTGAGTGTAGTATTGTCTGTGAAGTTTTGTGCTGTTAAATATTTTTTACTAAGATTTATTTATTGTAGGACTAACTATGTTTTTATTATCCCTGGCTTGGCTTTAAAGGTAGCTGGAGTTGTGAACTGCTTCTTGACTTTGGGAAAACTTCTAGGATATTCTTAATTAAGGACTAAGTAGCTCTTATGAGGAGGAGAAAGGAGAGGCAGAATGTGTAAGTGATTTGAAGTAGAGGTGTACTTTTTGGTTTTTAGTAAAAAAAAAACCTGTCCTGGAGGTGTCTGGCTCCTGACTGTGAGATGGTAAAGAGTCTCCTGCTGGAACTGAATTCTTTTCTCTGCTGTTGTTTTCCTTTGCTTTTTTCTTTGTCAGTAGAACATGCAAAGAGCTGGTTTTAGGTGGTGTGAGATAAGACTGTCTAGTGGAAGGGTTATTTAAGTAGTTACAGCCACAGGATTTTCTTTGTAAAGATGGATAGAGGATTAGTGGTAACAACTTCTCCCCGTTGCAGGTTTTTGGTGTTCTTACTCATGTGAAAGTGATAAGCACAAACTATGGGAAACTCAGATACACGTTAAAGATATGAAGCTGTGATGAAAGTTTGGTAAGGACTGGGAAGAAAGGGCACTTAATGTGGAGCTTTATCTAATTCCAAATACTACATAGGGAAACTCTTCGGGTAGTTTGAGTGTACAAAACAAAATGTAACTAGTTTGTCAGCTGCTGTATTCTGGGACTGTAGTATGGAAGGAACCGTCCTGAAGGAAAAACAAAATTATAGTTAAGGACAGTTGCACTATAAATAGGGTTCCTAATCATAATTAATAGGTTTGTGGGACTTGCCTGTGTAGCTCTTGAGGTTCTAGCTTCAGAACTGTTTTGCAGTCCAAAACTAGCTGTGAAATCAGATAGTATTGCAGCCCCTTAAACTTGTCAGAAAAGATAGTAACTTGTGAGTACTGGTATGACCTATGTACTGGGTTCTCTCAGGCAGCTCTGAAAATTCAGCTGGAAATACTGTTTTATGTAACGTGGACATCCATATTAGTATGCATAGTGTTTTCAGTTGTGAGCAGCATATGAAGTATATCCCTAAAATGTTAAGTTTTAATGTATTAGTACTTTGGTGTAAAATGCTGTTTGTTTCCTGACTTTGTGAGTTATACTGCCACAAAACAGGCAACAAACTGTTAATATTAATTATATTATGCTTTACTCTTAATTCCCTTTTACTCTTTATGTGATACTAAGCCAGTGAAATAAACCCAGGAAATTGACTTGTTTCCTATAGTGCAGCATGCATGTATTGTGTCATGAGAGTCCTATCATTACAGGTAGGTGTTTGAAGAGTTTGGGTTTGATATCTCAGTTTTGTGTGAGGCATTCATTTATCTGATGTGACTTGGTAAAGCAGAGCATGACTGAGTGGTATGAATGGGTGCTCAAAACCAACCATACAAGACTAAACTTTTTGTTACTAAGTGTAGAAAGCTTCTTCTGCCCTCTTGTGGTCTTTGTATAGATATATTTTTGCTCTGAAGCTGTTAGAACATTAATTTTCCTTTAAAGCTGAAGTTTTAGCTGCCAGTAAAGTTAAAGATGTCCTTATTCTGGTAGGCCAGAGCTAATGTTACAGGATATGGAGTATTTTTCTATGATAAAATACTAGCTTTATGGATGACAGGAGAGCAGTGGATGTCACTTAACTTTTGCAGAGCTTTTGACGCTGTCTCCTGCAGTATTCATGTCCAAGTTAGGACTTCATGCTCTGAATGGGTAGATAATCAAATGAGTGGAAAAGTGGATGATCAGGCATGGAGAGTGTGTAATACTCTATACAAATGCTGGTAACAGATAGAATACCACAGGGATCCATACTGAGACTAGTTCTGTTTAATATTTTTATCAATTGCTTGGAGGAGTTTGCAGGTGATGTGAAAATGGGGGAGGACCAGTTGATGTGCTCAATGACAAGGCTGCCATTCAGAGAGCTAGACAGGCTAGAGGGCTGGCAGGAACTTGATTTCCTGAAGCTTGTTTTCTAATACCAGATCCCTAGAATGTCTTCAGAAATCTGTGTTATCTTGAACATGTTCAGAAACTTGTTTTGTAAATCTAAATAATGTAACATGCCAAACGAACTAGTCAACTTTTTGTTTGAGAAATGTGAATTATCATTGGTTGCTTTACAAAACTTGCAGTGAAGCTATGAAGCAGTGATTCAATCTCTCGTCGCTGTTGGCTTCGATAAGTAAACCTCCAGTTTGCACTGAGGTGATAGCCAAGTAATCATGAACCTGAAAATGAGGATGTGTTCTTCGTAATTCTGTATTGTTAACTTAGACTAAAACTCATCTGCTCTCCAACAAATTTAAAAGAAAAAAGTTAATTTTTTTTTGTGTCAGTCATGCATTGCATTTTTAAAGTGAACCATTTTCCATTTGCTTTTAATTTGATACAGGCGGAAGCAAGATCTGCAGTTTGAGACCTCTGTAAAATAAATTTGGTACTATGTAAACTTCATCAGTACCATATAGCTTGTGCAAATTGTTGTCTTGTGAATTCCTAAGGTATCGTGGAGTAACTGCTAATATTACCAAATTCTGTAAACTGTGTAGTTGACCACTTAAAATATATGCACTGCAGTAATTTACTTGGATCATCTGCTCTAGACCAGAAATCTTGCTGATCTCTATAGTACACCTCCAGAGTGGCTCTGTGTGACTGCTGTGCCTGCCATACAATTTTCAGTAGGGTACTGATTGTGAAACTTCTAAACCAAAGAAGTTTTACATCCATGTGCCCCAAAGTATCTTCTCCTGAGGACTGATACGAGGTAAACTGTGTGGGATTCAGCAGTCATTTGGCGAAAGTGATTTAGGCAAGTCCTAGTAAAGCCCAAGTACTGCAAGAGCCACGCAAGCAGGCTGCAGCCGTCCTGTTCATCTGCAGTACTGAAACTGTCCAAGAGGGAGCTGAAGGCAGAACAGAGATGTGGCTGACTGCCAGTGGTTTTAGGAAGTCACAGGAGAGAGGTTTTGTTTCATTGGGGTTTTGCAGCAATTTGGACCCGTATGCCTAAATTCAGTTGAAATAATTCTTTGGATCTGGTCCTAAACAAATGAAGTTCCTTTGGACCTTGACTCTCTGGGCTGAAGTCAAATATTTAACATCTGCTTACAAGTGATTAGTTAATGTGGTAAGATGGACTTTTAAAGATTTTTGAATGTTCTGGCTTGGATTTCTTGTGTTAAGCTTCATTTCTGTGAAACTTCTTTAACGGTCATAAAGTGCAAGGATAGGGTGAAATTAAACTTAAAGGCCTTTTTAAACGTTATGTGTGGAAACCTTACTGAAACAGTTATGTGCAGCTTAGCCTACTGGTGATTGTCTTTCTTCAGTGGTTGACTATTACTGTATACAGTAAACCAGATCTATGCAAGGGAAATAGTAAATTTGAGGTTTTTAGCAAAATATTTATTGGCATATAACACAATGTCACTTTTCAGAAAGTTAATTCTGATGTGTACTTCCTAGGCAACAGAATCAATTGTATGGTACTGTTTCTGGTCCTTCTGTGTCACTTGTTTAGTTTTGTATTGGTGCCCTAAAACTTTAGCAAATTTTCAGATATTTGTAACTGACCTTGTATTTTGTAATGCTGTGGAATACAAAAATTGACCTTGGGATGACTGAGAGTCAAACCGCTGACTTTTAGTGAACTTCTAACTGTAGTTTACTAAAAACAAAATCTTAAATATTTGTTCTATCCAACTAGCTATGGATATGCATTGCCTATACAGACTTTTATCACTATCTTCTAATTGTTCCCTATAGACATCTAGGAATTAGGATTGCATTTTTGCTATACTGTGTTTGACTGTTCAATTGCTTTTACTCTCCCTACTACAAACCCTTTTCCTTCCTTTTTTTTTTTTTTTTTTTTTAACTTCTACCAATAGTTACCTTTCCTTCCAATCCTTGTGATAATGGCTCCAAGAAACTGGTTTTTGGTTTCTCCTGTTTTCAAATTAGGAATAAAGAAATTGTTCTATTTCACTTTTTACTAGGTTCAGTGGAATTTAAATGTACTTTTTTTTAATATGAGCTTCTTTATCTGTTTCAGAACAGTTAGATGGAGGAGGTGTGTGCATGTATATATAAATAAAGTAATCTTTTTAATAAGTGCTGCGCTTCTACTTGAGAAAAGGCAGTTTGTAGCACAAATACTGCCCAACCCTTACAATATCAATGCTAAAACTACTTCTGCAAAATTGAGATTTCACTGCTCACAAGAGGGCACTGCAGCTTTACTTTTGTGCATGTTATTGTGAGCAATGAGATCTAGCAACAGAAAGGCAAATAATACTGTCACTCTCCAGCAGAATTAATTTTTAAAGCAAGCTCTTATCAATAAAGATTGCCAGCTCTTTTTTAAAAAAAGAAATTAAGTTATTGCAAGTAATGCAGAAATTGGAGTTGAGAGCTTTGAAATGGAATGTCCTTTTGTCAGCTTCAGGGTCAAAGTATTGTAGCTGGTGATGACTGACTAAGGCAAGCTACGTAAAGAAATCTGTGATCTCATTTAAAAGAAAAAAAGGAAAGACTGTCTGACTGTAATGAGCTAATTTATTTACTTATCAAAGCCTTAAGTGTCATTAGACAGCTCAGTAGGCAAGTCATCGTAAGAAGAGTGTTCACTTAGTAAAGATTAATTATAGCCTCCAGCATATCAAGTTTATTATGTCCAATAAGTATGGCAAACAGCTGGAGGAACATGTTTGTCTTTACACTCGATAGCATTCTCTTGCCTTAAGGTCTGACTCCTGAAAGAATTATTAGTTGTTGTGGGTGAATTGTTCCTAATTCTGCAAACTGGTTTTTGGTGTGTATTTAATTCTGTGCTTTAAGGAAAACAAAATGAAGGTATTGGGTGTGATACTGAAGTTGTCAATACCTAACTTTTTAAATATTGTCAAAATGAAGGTATTGGGTGTGATACTGAAGTTGTCAATACCTAACTTTTTAAATAGTGTCTGAACTCTAAAGTGGTGCTTTTTTTGTATTGGTTACCTTTAATCTACGCATTCATTGGATTTAAACTTCTGGTCTAGAATGGTGTTTCTCAGTGGAAATATGAAAGACTGGCAACCCACAAATGGTTGGACTTTTAGGGTCTACCTGCTGAAGAAATTCATTTTAACAAGCTAGTTTTACAATTTTCCATAATGGCTCTTTCACTTCTGAAATTACTTCCCGTTGAATGACATAGAAACTCATGAACTCTAGGTTACAAAAAAGCATATATCACTGAACAGACAAGGCAGGTTTGGAACCAAATTCTGTGAATAGCTAAAGGTGTCATAAAAATCTACTGAGAAAAACTGTACTTTATATATAATGTCTTATATGCTTTTGACAAGCATATATACTATGGGATTATAACGGGGGCGGGGGGGGCCGGGGGGGGCTGGTAGAAGCTAATAGAGACATCCAAATATACAATGAGAAGAAAGATTACTGAAGAAGTGATTAAGAAGTGGTGTAATGTGCTTCAGTAGAGTAAGGGAAGCTTCTGATAGCAAAATGAATTTAAGATCTCAAGAACAGGATTTAGCTGAAGAATTAATTTTTTTTTTTTATGCAGTGCTGTGAAAGTAATGTCAAAAAGGAAGATAATTTTTGGTTTAAACAATAAGAACTTCATATTGGTGAGAGGTAGGGAAAATTACTTTGAGTTTTGGAAGTTAAGCAGACAGCTGTCAGGATGGACTTGTTACAGTGCAGTTTTGAAATGGGGAGAGCAGTTTTAAATAAGAATGTGTAGATAAATAATGCATCAAGAACAGATAACAGTCACTGGGTGCCTAGTTGAGTCTTTTTTTAATGTTGTATGACTGCTGTCTATGGGACATGAGTATGACTTAGTAAATTTTATGTGATCCTATGTGGGAAGCAATAAATCACAGTAGTGTATTGCAGTACACTTGCACATCTAGGCACTGACATTGCTATGATCTAACTTGAAAGTACTAACCAGCCTGAATAACTCCCTCCCTCCCTATGAAGAGCTACTAAGTCATGATTAAGTCAGTTGTGTGAGGACTAGAATCTTGATTCCAGCTAATGAGCCTAGTTTGCAAACAGGCTTATGCTCTAGGTTTGGAAGTTCTGCTTCAGCACCTTGTCCAATGGTACTGTTAAACTTGGACTCTGTTGCTGTTCAGACCTGTGTTGAAGTGGACTGTTTCAAGGTAGTGCTTGAAAGAACTTTAATTAAACAACAAATTAATTCAGAAGCTGTGTTTTTGGCTGTTAAACCCTTCTACTTGCAGCAAGAATCTCTGAACCCTATTAGGTAAAGCATTTATTTCTGAACTGGAGCTGATAGGCAACCTTCTTCATCACTTATGAAGAGTGGTCTTTAAAGCTGAAATAGCAAAACTGAGTATTTCATGTACCCAACATTCTTGTTAATGATAACATTAGGAAGATATTACTGGCACACAAGAAAGAAAAAAAAAAAACAAACAAACTTCTTCTATGAGACAGTCTGCCCCAAAAGAGAACACAACTACAGGAAGTATTTAATAAAATACTAGAATGTCTTACTTTGCATTAATAGAAGAGCCTCAGGGGGAAAAAAAAAAACAACAAAAAACAACAAACCACTAAACCTATTGTCAGTATGTTTTTCCGTAATTCAGTTTGTCTTTAGGACTAAAACATCTCTTCAAAGGTCTGTGTTGTCAATATATTGCTGAGGTTTGTGGTTTTCTATTTCGAGCCATAAATGACCCTAACAGGGCTCAGGTATTTGACAAGCTTGGGAGAAAAATAGTCCAGTTGTCTGAACTTATTCACATATGTTTAAGTATTCCTGTATTCATTTGATTAATTTAACTCCAAGTTGAAGGGCTAATACGCATTTCATGTCCCCATACATTCCACATGCCTCTCTTTGGCCGTCACTAGTCCAGTCCTCTCATTTTGTGTACTGCTTCTGATTCTGTCTCTACAGATAATCTTGTATGGACTTTTTCTGCTGAGAAATGATCACTCAAGGTGCATCTCTGTTACTGTATGGAACAGTGCAGTGTTTAAGAGGGAGGCCCTAAAGGATGGAGGAGGCTCTGCTTATTTGGGATACAGACTGACTCATTTTGTAATCCTAAGGCATGGGCTGTGTTGTGTTTCAGTGCAAATTAGTTCTCGGGAATCCTTGGTCTCCTAGTGTGTGATCACTTTCTCTGACACCTATTCCCTTGAGGCTTCCCCTTTACCTGGCTCAGCAGCTACTCTTAGCAGCTTACCCGTTTTCTCCATTTTCAGTAGCTTTGCCTGTTTTCCCTTTTGTTTATTCACCTCTGTTTTGGGAGCACCTCCCTACCTCTTAAAAATGATTCAAAATGAATTGTGAAGTGCGTTCTGCTTGGCTCAGAGAGCAAATGGCCATGAACAGACTGTCTGCTGAAATAGGGTTCCAGTGCATTTTGGGAAGAGTATTTTGGCCATGGCGTATTTTCTTAGCATGTGTAGCGCAGTTTCTACAGAAGTATCAGGGTAGCTTTCCTCATGTGTTAGGTGGCTTATTTGCTCTGTAGTAGCTGCTGACTAAACTCTAGAGAAAAAGATCAAGGACTTCACCAGAAGGTGTTTCATTAAGTGAGCTGTGTATTGGGACTCAAGTCTTCTGGTTTCTATTGACAGAACTGAGTAACTGGACTCCATCTCATCAAGAAATAGGTGAATTTGAGTGCAACTGATGGAGTTGACTTTGAATCTAGGTTTTTCTGCAAAGTTAGGGGTCTGGTTCTGCAGAGCTGAAAGGATTGATTCACTTCATCAACAGTCCTCTATAAAGTCTATTGGTCACATGTGAAAACTTGCCAAGAGATGCAAAATAATAAAGAAACTAATTCTCAATTGCCTAGGTCCTCTCTGGTTAAGGGAAAACTCCTTATAACTTTCTGGTAGTACTGTGAAATCGCTACTTCTGAAGCTTATAGGTCAGCAAGAGCTTTCTTCCCCCAAATTGGTTCTGATTAAAGTACTATAATCTCTGAAGTAATTATCACTGTGGTGACAGAGTTTTCATGTATTGTTGAAAAGTAAGTGTGGCCATATTGGTTTTGAACTTGTGGTTGAAAGGCCTAGCTTGATTTATTTTTAAGGGTTACTGATGCTTCATAGTAACTGAAGACCTTTCCATCCTGTAATACACTGTTTATCACAGTCATGACCTGTCACACTGATGGAGGGCTTGGCAGGGGCAGCACACTATTTCTCTGTGTATTTATCTGACACCTGGAGCATGTCGCTAAAGCACTGATTTCTCCCCTAACTTGTCATGGTCTCCAACTGAAAGCACTTGTGTGACCTTTGCCATCCAAATTGCAGACATCTTTCAGTATCTTTATCTGCAGAATTTTGTTATCTGTTGTCTATGGCTAAAATATGTCCATGTCATAAATCTCCCAGTAGAAAAAAAAAAAGATAGAATGAGAGGACAGTTTTTCTTTTAAACTTAGTGCCGTGGTTTAACCCCAGCCAGCAGCTAAGCACCATGCAGCCACTCGCTCACTCCCCCGCTCACCCAGTGGTATGGGGGAGAGAATCGGGGCGGGGAAAGTAAAACTTGTGGCTTGCGATAAAGACAGTTTTATAGGACAGAAAGGAAGAAAATAATGATAATAACAACAATAATAAAATGACAATAATAATAGTAAAGGAATTGGAGTATACAAAACAAGTGATGCACAATGCAATTGCTCACCACTTGCTGACTGATGCCCAGTTAGTTCCTGAGCAGTGATCTGCCCCTGCCCCAGCCAATTCCCCCCAGTTTATATACTAGGCTTAACATCGCATGGTGTGGAATACCCCTTTGGCCAGTTTGGGTCAGCTGTCCTGGCTGTGTCCCATCCCAACTTCTTGTGCCCCTCCAGCCTTCGTACTGGCTGCGCATGAGAAGCTGAAAAATCCTTGACTTGGTATAAACACTACTCAGCAACAACTGAAAACATCAGTGTGTTACCAGCAACATTCTCATACTAAATCAAAAACAACACTGCACCACATACTGGAAAGAAAACTAACTCTATCCCAGCTGAAACCAGGAAACTTAGTGATATGATTAGATAGTGTTATAAAAATAAAACTTCAGAATGCAGTAAACCTGCACTGGGTTGTGGTCTGGCTTTCTAATTTTTTGTTATGCTGTTTCTGACTCCAGAGGTACTGGTCAGGCTGTTGTTGTCTGTCATATCTTGCAGGCAGATGCTTGCTGGCATGTATAGAACTTCTAATCTCTCATGTCAGAATGGGATTCTTGCAAGATTTGTAACATGTATTCAGCAGAGTTTTATTGTTTAATCTTCCAGAGAATGATTTAATAAATACAAACTGGCCAAGTGTGTGTGTATATACAGCAACCAATAACACCAGTTAGGTAATACCAAACAGTGATTATTTTAGTTGCACAAAGTTGAACACACTGTCAAATATGAAGAAAGGCACATAAGTACTTTGTGCTGCTTTTTGTTGTTCTTTTAAGTTACCTTCTATTGTGTTCAATTTTGCAGTAGTTTAAGTACATAAACTTGGTTTGTAGCTACTCTAAATCTTCGCACCGTCAACTCATATAGAATCTGATTTGTATAACAGCGCTATATATCTAATTGTTTTGTAAGGATTTGTGATCAATAGGTATAACTCATGGGCAGTTGAAGCTTTTGAGCATGAAAGAACAAGAGGTATAACATGGTTGTTATGAAAATAGCTACACTGGACAAAGCACAGTGGAATGCTCTGTGAGGAAAAAAATAGCTGTGGACAGAAGATATGATTGGACAAATTAAATGGATGTTCAGTCTCTCGTTTCTGTTGTTTATGAAGGGATAAAAGAAAATAACCCTCTGTTCAGAAGGGTATTGTTGACTATATTGACTTCAATTTATTTTTTTTAACCTGCAGCTCTTTCATGAGTGTGCTGAACTAACAGCACTTTTCTAAAACCCATAACCTACATGTGCCTTTTTTTTTTTTTTTTTTTTTTTTTAACCAGTCTCATTGTCAGGTTTGAACCTGCTTGTTTATTTCCAGCTACAGGAGTTGACCCCTTTAATTCAAAAGTTGCTCCTCTTAGAATAAATTGGATTGAATACCACTCTGTTCTAGCTTTCCTATGAAAACAAAAACTTGAAAACACAGGAATGTTAAGGTATTGGTCTTGGAATTAATTTCTGAATATTTATCATCTTGATATTCATTTTTATTGTGCCTCATCTTGAAATGAGGACAAGGCTACTAATTATATTCTTCCATCTGCTTCCAGCTCCTTAAATGTGCTCAAATTTAACTTTGCTGTTTTGTTTTTGAAGTGTAGTTAAATCATGGCCCCAGTGAGTTCATGGCAAGTCTTCTGATCTCAGCGAAATTAGTCAGAATTTCAACCACTGTGTAGAAACCTTAGTTAAGTGAATGAATACGTGGTTCTGGATCTCAGCTAAGACTCGTAATACAGATGATCCCTTGGTATGAAGAGTTCGTGGATGGCATTTGCATTTGGGTAACAGATTGCAGTGGCTTAAAATAACAAACTCCAAAAGAACTGATAAAAATATTGAGAGTCCTGATAGCTGATGAGATGTAATGTCATGAGTGGCTGATGTAGAATAGCTTAAGTTCTGGTTCTGAGTTGATCAGGAAGAATTATTTAACTTAAATACCCTTGGTAATTTGAAGATCTGGAACAGTAAAGCTTTCAAAATACTACTTAAAACCTTGATTCACAGTTTTGTAGTAGGTGTAACATCTTGGCTGGTATCAAATTTGGTGGCCTCAAGTTGTGATAGAGTAGTGTTGTTACCTTTTTTTATTACTACTTAAGGTTTTTCATCTGGTGACAGGCATCTGGCTGTTTAGGAATGGTGCTTCCCAACCATAAATAGTATGTTTGATATAGCTGCTTATATTGATGTCTAAAGCTCAATAATCTCTATAATAACTTGAAATAATGGAGCAACTGGAGCCACAAATAAGCTTAGCTAGAAAAGGTACTATGAAAAATATATTGAGATCAAATTTTAAAAGCTCTGAATAGACCAAACTTGTGGAATTGATCAGTTGTTTGTCCTAATGCTTAGCAAGTTATTACGCAGATTCTGCAGATCGTTAACCATATAGACCTACCAGATATTGCTCTGTAGCACTTTGTCCACAAAGACACTGTGTTAACAGTAAGACAATAATTCTTGATATATCTAAGGTAACTAAAGCAAAACTTACAAATGAAGAAAAACTGGGAAGTCAGTTGAGAGAATTGTGTGCCTTTATTGGAATGCAGAATGGGAATTTCTGGGCTATGAATCTGTGCTCTAAGATCCTGCTATGAGATTTTTGGGACTTAAAATAGTTGGCTTTATATGTTGGTGCTTCCCACCCTGAATTGGTAAAGTTTCCAACTGTTTCATGAGCCGCAGGAAGATGCACTTCCCCCTCATTATCAGCCTGTGCTTTAGTTTGACTTTTCTTCTCTGAGCTCAGCCTTTTTTCCCTATCCTTTTTCTTTTTTCCTTTTTCCTCATTGTGTCCCAAACATGATAGAACCTGTCTCTATGCAGGTTCTATCACAGATTAAACTGCAATTTTTACATTGAAATCATGGTCTTTGTTCCAAGCTATCAGTTTGCTTTCTGCTTCATTGTTAGAGGAAGGTATACTATTTAGTTAACTATTAAAACAGTCTGAAGCGGAAGTGATGTTAATTTAAAAGTGTGCGTCTTAACATCTCTAACAGATACAACTATTCACTTCTAAGTGTTTGTTCTTATGTCCCTTTCCATGCACTGATTTTATGTTTATCTTTTATTTGATGCATTATTGTAGGCATTGAGTATTAAAGCCATACTTGAACATCCAGTTTTTTAGACTATTCTGCAATGCTGAACTGTGTAATAGACTATTGATGCTCTGCTCTAATGCATATTTTGGAATTAGTACATGTATGTTCTAGGTTTCAGGACTTGTGAAAAACTATGTTTGCAAAGCAAGGCATGTAGAATGCAGAGAGGAAACTGGAAAATAGACTCCTTTTCAAATTAGTTTTGTACTCTTTTTTTGGTTTGTGTGATAATGGAATATTGTGAGTAATTGGGCAGGAGGGGTGGGGAATAAGAGCAAGTAAAGTAGCTTGATGTGTCCTGTTATAATAAAAAGAATAGTGTTGTTCTGTGTGTCTTGTTATTTTGTGGGTTTTTTCCTACCCTCTGTCTACAGGACCTTGTTAGGTGGTAAGCTTTCTAATAGTTAGCAGTCATTGCTAAGAAGATACTGTGATTTCTTTTCACGTGACAGACCACATAAGTTAAGGCCTAGTGCTGTCTCTGATATTCAAGGACACAAAAGAACCCTTGTTCTAGTAAATCTGGAAGGAAGCTCTGTGTCATTTGGCTGATAGAGAATACTTGTCAGATCATTAATGGAAATTATTTTCAGTTTGCAGTCCAGGCTAGGTAGCAAGACTTCCAATGAAACAGAAAACAAGTTATGGTGGATGATAATTTAATGTGGGAAATTTCTAGTATGTGCTTTTTTGTGCAGAGGTAACCTTGTATTCTGGCAAAATAGACAAAAGCTTAGAATCTCAGGGTCCTTAACTCTATCATGTCATATTGTAGGCATGCTGTTTCTCTATGTCTTTCTCCCTCACCTGGAAGTTGGCAGAAATTTGGCATTTAACAATTTAGTGAGATACATTTCCTCCTGATGTTAAAAAAGCACACACAAAGCTTAGAGAGTGATGTAGCTCACTTAAGAATTTTAAAAGCTCAGTTCTTAAACTTAGTTCAGTGAAATTGTCAAGTACTATAACATATTTACTAGTTTGACAGACATTTTTTCAGCCAGCCAAACACAGCTTGTGTTTCTAAAGAGAGAACAGATTGTCGTGGTTCCTTCTCCTTAGTGTACAGAAACACAGGCGTATTTGACAGCAACAGAACAGCACGTTAAGATTGAGACACAAAGATAGGCATATATGGATGAGTCTTCTGTTGAGCTATTTACCATCTTACTCTTTTAGGTAAATAAATAGCAAATAGGCATTCCTTTGAGAGTATACTGCTAAATTAATCCTGGATATCTACTAATTAAAAATAATTAGGAAATAGTCTCTTTTCATATTGCTATTTGGAGCTTAAACAAGGCTGACTTGACATTAATTTCATAGCAAAATTTATTAAGGTTACTTATCTGAGGTAGGCAGACCACTTCTCAAAGAAGCATAATTAATGTAAGTACAGAATCTTACCAGTCTAGTTTAGCCATTCAAATAAAAAAACCAAAAACCCAACCCTCTGATAAATAACGAGGGATGACATTATGTACTCTATGTGCCACTGAATGTTTTAATGCTTCTTTGTATTTTCACTGGAAATGCAGAACACGTGGGGGAGGAAGTAATATATTATAGCATCCACAAAATCTAAATATCTTGATTATGTACCTGTGAAGTAATTGCAGTTCATTCTTCTTGCTTGGAATGCCTGACCAGGTGGATCTGGCTGCTGGTGGTCAAAAACTGCTAGTCAATAGGAGGAAAATCATAGAAGTACTAGCTAAACACATGACAGAAGGCAATTCTCCTGAAAATGTCAATGAGCCTTGTCATCAGTGTACAGTGCTGAGTGAACATTATCACTGGAGCAGTGTACAGCTGTATTTCATATTATGGACACATTTTTCAGGCAAGCTAAGGAACCAGTGTGCTGAGCCTGCTTGCTGTGGGAAGATGCAGCTGTTTCTGATGTAGAATTTGCGCACACAGGGATTCAAATTATTTGAAGGTTGCTGGCTTTTCTCCAAGAAGTTGAGTCTTCCTGCCCCAAACCAGTTATAGGCTTAATATCTTATTGTGTACGGTAGTTGTAGTATGAAATAAAGCCATAATGTATTTCTGCACGATCCATTTAACTAGCCTGAAATATTTAAACACCAGATTTTGCTTTCCAGTAGACCTATATTTTTAGGGGTCACATCTGCAAAAACTTCTAATTCATTACTTGTAGTAATGAGCAAGAACTCTTTCAGTTTAGCTGTTTGATTAGGTGGTGTAGAGGCTTGCCTTGTATATTAGATAAACCATACTTGTTCAAAACTGAATTATCTCTTCAGTTACTGTAACTGCCAAAGCAAGTCAATGTTTGAGCTAGGTATAACACTAAATACTAGACTGAGGACCCTGTATTATATGTGAGCAAATTCACCACTTTTTTTATAAAGACATTGGGGGATGTTCCTATGCTACTCAAATAAATGTGTACCTATTAAATGAAGAAACATGAAGAAATCTTTAGAAGTCTTAAAGTTTGTGTTTTCTTTTTTTTTCACTAGAGACTTGTAAAAACTAATATGATCTATTAGAACAAATTCCACTGAGAAAAGTTGGAATGAAGGTGAAAGCAATCCTTATTCTCCAGAGGAAGCATGACAAGGGTCATATAGGTCACTGTACGGTCTTTAAAAAAAAAGGGGGGGGAATTTAGCTAAAGCTGTTAAGAGTTGCAAAAGAGATGTGCTAGGTGAATGGGGATGCCCACATTCATGTGTGTTATGTGACTTCTTAAGCTGGTCTCTCTTGCTTGTTTTAAGTTTTCTCAGTCTATCCTAGGTAAATTGGGACCCAAAAATCTGTTTCTTAGTTCTCTTTTGTCTTCATAATAAAATTCTTCAGCTACATTTAAGGCATTGTATGATTATTACTTTATGATTTAAATTATCATTTATTCAAATGTTAAATGCTTTGCAAAGGTTGTGCCAGAAAGCATTCTCAATCTGCCCCTCAAGAGCTTGGAATGTTTCTTCCATTACTGGATTGTATATCTGTAATTCATGTAGCTGACTCTTTTCATAGTTAACTGAGTTACTAGTCACTATTCCTAGACTTCTTAAAATATTAGAATTTTAACACAGGAGTTCATAAACTACATTTTGAGAGACATGCTCTTTAGTCAGTTTCTGACTTCTTATTTTAAGTGGTTTAAAGCTTTTACTTCCCAGAAGTCAGTCAGCTGCTTCCTAGTTTTTCCTCAACCAGATTAATCTGCCCTCCTTGTGGCCTACATTGCTTATAAGTGCATGTTGACTGTCACCTTTAGACTTGGCATGGGACTTCCTACAAAGGCTTTAAGAGGAGGTTTTCTTCTGGTTTTAGGGGAGAAAGATGGAAGCTGTTCAACTCAAATCTTGGGAGAAGCACAATGAAACTGAGACTGCTTTGTAAATGAGGTCTACTAGGCAGCCTTTAAACCTTGGAGATGATGGGCTAGTTATGAGATGAATCAGGTGATCTCCCTTACTGTCATGGGAAATAGAGTATAAATATACTCAATTAAGACAACACAACATGCTCAGTAATATGTTTCAATGCAGAGTTTTCTCTGCTTTCAGGGTGCTTCCATAAAAGCAGTTGGTAAGTAATAGTCTGTCGAATAAGTAGACAAAAGAAAGAAGTTGTCTTGCAGTTCATTTATAGAAAGTGTCTTAGTTAATTTATTCAAAAATAGTGAAGTGGTCTACTGTATGGTTAAGTTTAGAATACTTGCTCATTTGTCTGGCTGTTATGCACTTCCAGTTTTGAAAAGGAAATACAGGGTGGAAAAACTAGTGTTATTGCTATGGGAACAATAATGTGCTGCAATTAAAGAGAAGCTAGTGGTTGCTGTTTAAGTTTGTAGCACATCAGTACATCAACTGTTGCCCAGATACTACAACAATGTGCAGTTAGACTATAGTAGAGGGAGGCCAGAAACTTTGAGAATGGGATATAAGTATAATCAGTGACACCTTTAAGCTGTTTTCAAATACTCTTATATAAAAGTGCTTCTGCATTTATTGTCCAGTTCTAATATATGATGCTTGCTGTTTGAAATGCACTGAATCTTAGGCTACTACTACAAGCAGGGCATTAGTACTTTAGCTGAATGATCTCTCATTTTGAAGAAACCGGTTTTGGAATTTTTCAGTATTTTCAGGGATATAATGAAGTCTTACAAAAAACTCATTCCCTTTCAACAGAGGAAGGAGTAAATGTGTTAAATCAAGAGGAGTTCCAAAGAAATACCTGACTGTGAAAGCTGGCAAACCTGTGTTTGCCCACTATTGCAAACAAAACTGAACTAGAAGTGGAATGCAATGAGAGCAAAGTAGTCTTAAGTATCAGGACAGTGTAATTATCTAAGTACCTCTTATCCATAAAAAGTTAAGACAGTGTCATTTCTGAGCATGTCTTATTTTTATTAAAAGATACTGTGATAAGTCCTGTAAAATTGTAATCATTAGGTGCAGCTTTTGTGACTACCATAGGCTGTGTAATATTGCACAATCAACATAGTTTTCAGCTACCATCTAGTGGGGAATTTGAGATAGTGTTCTGAAAATGCAGACCAGTAAACACTCCAGAATCATTAGTACTTTTACAGGTATTATACTTTGGGGAACCGCTGAGATTTTTGACTGATTGTAGTCCTTACAAGTAAGACCATTCTGACTCTTAAGGCCTACTTGAATTAAAAGGAGGAACTATAGTAAAGTGGATGAAGCATACAAATGGTGAAATGCAGAAGCATAGAATTGTATTCCTGGGTTTTCCTTACAAAACCAAAACTGACCCATGTCCCTTTAGAGTTTGAATGCTTCCATCTTCCTCTCTCACATTTTTAGAACAGGCATGCTGGATTAAGTGAGTCTGTGTCGTGGTTTAACCCCAGCCAGCAACTAAGCACCACGCAGCCGCTCACTCACTCCCCCCCCACCCAGTGGGATGGGGGAGAAAATCGGGAAAAAGAAGCAAAACCCACGGGTTGAGATAAGAACAGTTTAATAGAACAGAAAAGAAGAAACGGATAATGATAATGATAACACTAATAAAATGACAACAGCAATAATGAAAGGATTGGAATGTACAAATGATGCGCAGTGCAATTGCTCACCACCCACCGACCGGCACCCAGCTAGTCCCCGAGCGGCGATTCCCCGCCCCCACTTCCCAGTTCCTATACTAGATGGGACGTCATATGGTATGGAATACCCTGTTGGTCAGTTTGGGTCAGGTGCCTTGGCTGTGTCCTGTGCCAACTTCTTGTGCCCCTCCAGCTTTCTCACTGGCTGGGCATGAGAAGCTGAAAAATCCTTGACGTTAGTCTAAACACTACTAGCAGCAACTGAAAACATCAGTGTTATCAACATTCTTCTCATACTGAACTCAAAACATAGCACCGTACCAGCTGCTAGGAAGACAGTTAACTCTATCCCAGCTGAAACTAGGACAGTCTGGCAGATACAAATTCCAAAGTTCAGTAACTAGATTACAGTTGCTTTGGCATCTAGCATATACATACAATTAAAAGCAAGAGTAAAGCACTATGAATTAAATTTCCAAAATGGGTACTTAAACCTGCATGTACCTCAGGTATTTTTTTAATGAAGTATGTTTTTCCTGCTCTGTTTACTTCCCCATGCTTGTAGAGGTAAGTGGTTGACCAGGTCTTCCTAATATTAGTTGAATAAAATGGAGGGTAGTAATGATGTAAACAAAAAAAATAACTCTTGCTTAATGGCAGTTACTAAAAGAGAACAAACAATGTGAGCCTCGAAGCAGAGAGTGATGTTGCCTCTGGTGGTAACTGGTCAGAGGCAGTAATCCAAGAAGCATATGGACTCAAACTCAGTGTGGTGCTGTTCTGGCTGGCTTCAGATGTGCAAATCGGTGACCCTCCCTAATTTGGGGCAAAAAGAGTGCTTCCTTCACAGAATCTTAAACATCGTGCAGCAAATTCAATAGCCTCTGACTCAAAAGGACTGAAAATGAGTTTCCCTATTTATTTCCATTGAACATCTTTGAGGCACATGTTAACCTTGTTCTTCCATATTAACATCAATCTTCCTTTCACACTAAGACAGCGCACCTTTAGCATCTAGTGATGAAGCTTACTGATGCAGCTTTCACTCTATCTAGAAGATATGGGCCTACTTAATCCCATACAGCCAACCTGTGCTTGTCACTTACATTAAATGAGTAGCTAATCATTAAAGGAGTAGTGCATGTGTATGGCTTCATTTGTGGTGGACCTCAGTCTGACAAACCACATGTAACTTGTAAGCCAAGCTAACTCCCAAAACCCACTTACGTTGGATGTTCCAGTATTGCCAGTAATAGCAAAGGTGACTGAACAGGGGTGAAACTCATCCTGGTTTAGAGTGTTTGGCTGAAATGCACTGGTTTTGTACTGGAAAGAGAAAATGGGGTCCTGGACTGTGTTTAAAAACAGTGAGGGAGTAACTGCAAAATGTTCCAACACAGCTATAGCTCTGCTCTGCTTCTTCCCCATACTTCCATTCAGAATTTTTTTTTTTCTTTTTTTGAGCTGCTGGATGCTGCATGCCCTTTGATCAGCTGAGGTTAAACTAGCTCTAGCCTTGGAATGGAAATGAATCTCAAACTTCCCTCCAAAATTCTTTCTTTTCTGACTTGGTGGATGGGTCTTCTACAATTATCAAAGTTCTTCAGATGTTGTCCTCTATTGATCCCTGAGTATATTATGGAGAATTGCTGCTCACCTTCAATGCATTGCTGATTGAGTGCTGTGCAGGAGGGAGGATCTTCCTGTAGTCACATATGTATTTGTGGAAGCCCCTAGGATACACGTAGAGCTATAAGTTGTAGTACTGTTGAATGCTTCTGTACTACATAGTTCTGTAAAATAGTGGCATATTTTGTTTAGCTGAATACATGTCTGTAGTTAACTGTTTAAAAAAATTGAGAAGGCAGGTTTTTTTTCATGGGGAAACAAATGGTGTCTGTATGTACATGAGGGTACTAATGGCTTGTAGTTAGTTTGTAGTAGATGATAGTATGAGCCAGTCACTGTGAACTCATCGTATAGCACTTATTAGAAAATTTTGTCTGCTGAGTTAGAATGTAAGTTGGTTTGTTGGTTTAGAATCTGGTAGAGATGTGCTATTTGACATGCTTGAGTTTTGAGTGTATGCATTCAGTCTTGCTTTTCAACTGAAAACTTAAAGCTACTCCAGCATTGAGTGATTTTGGGGGGTATTTTTTTGTTTTGTAATTCTTAAATCTGAGATTCAAGCTGGTATTTTAAGAGGGTTTGGGCATATGGACTTCTCACTTCTGAGAGACTAGCATCTCAGGCAAGGTGTCTCCCAACTCTGGGGGCTTTTTCTTGTGGCTGGTAGTAAGAAAAACATTTTATGAGTAAGCTTGAGAAGGTCAGAAGTTGTTGCATGGTGCTAAAATGAGCTCTATAAAATCACCTACTTAATAATGGCTTTAGTAATCACTCTGCTACTGTTACTTCACAGCTGTGTTGAAATGGAAGCCTAATTTGTCAACAGGAAAGACATGCCAATAGTCCAATTTTTTGTTACAAAAGTTATGTTTAACATGATAATTTCATGACTGAAATGAGGAAACTGGATTATATAAGTGAATTGAGCAAATTATTTATCCCTCAAGGATGGATCAAGGAGTTCTATTAAAACTAGCATTGGAACTTGAAGGTTGCAGACTTGAAGCCATTTAAGCAACAGGAACAAAACTGTGGAGGTATTACTGTTTATTTAAAATACCTGACAGATATATAGTAGTATAGATTATGATCCTGAAGACGTTTACGTGATTGTACAGACTTGTACTTTGACAACATAAACTTTTCCCTCTAGCCGGACCCTGTTTCCTAGTACTGAGCTTTAGGATGTTTAAAAGTTAAAATAAAGTGGACTTCCTCGGGCAAGGCAATTGTGAGTTACTCTGTTAAGAAAAAATACTAATGAAGAACAGTTTCCTAGTCTGAAAACTTGCTCTTTATTAGCCAGTGCTTGATTGGCAGGATTAGTGGGTTGTCAGAGAAACCAAACATACTTGCTTTTAACAATACAATAGGGAAGGCTATTTAGCTTGGGTTCCTTTCCTTGTTCTTCATTCCTGCAATGCAGGGAGCCTTCTATAGACATCCTAAGAAAAATCCTTTCATTGACTGTTTAAGACCAAAATGGGCTGCAATACCAGTAGGAGCATGACAGTAGTGGAATCTGTTCAGAAGCCTGGAGGACAGCCTGAGGAAGAAGAAGAAAATGAAGATCCTGGCACAGAAACAACTGCTGATGCTATCCAGAATTTAGTTACAAAGGACAGTGCATGCGACAGAACAAGCTGAAATTGGATTTTGATGTGCTCCAAATACAGACTGTAACTATGAAGCAAGCAACTTGTTTATTGGCATTTTGAGCTTGAAGGGATTGATCTTTGTGTTACTGACACTGTGGAGTTAAAGGCAAGTTTCATATTGGATATCAAGGAAATCTGCGTTTACAGACAATGCTGTGAGATTGCTATCTAAGCTGATGAATTCCCTGCAATGAATACTCAGGGAAAACTCTGTATGTTGCATGAGAAGCCTTGCCCTCAACATAGCCTCCTGGAAACTTGGGCTGAATCCAAAGTAATCTCACAGAAATCAATGAAGCCCTAAATCTCAGGCATTAACTGACTTTAAAACAAAACCCAAAACATATGTGTATGTATCTCTTTTAATTCTCTGACTCTGAAACAGTTTCTATTGCAATAACTTTTAAGTGTAAATAGTAATAACTTTCAGATTATTCAACAAATGTAATCTAAGAAACATCTCACAGAAATCTATTTTAGTATTTAAGAACTGAAGTACATGTTAAGTTCTGTCTATGCTTAACTGTACAAGTTGATCCATTCACCTATCTTCATATTTACTATATAACTCTAATGTATCTGATCATAATGAACTCTACTGTAGCAGTTTAAAAATCCCGATTATAATCCATTTTGATTCTTCTTGATGCAAAGACTTGCAACAATTTCTTTACAGTTCTGTGCTTAAAGACATAACTGAAGTAAATTACTGTTCTAACAAGGCCTATACCATTTGTATTTTAGGTTGATGGGAATCTGGCTAAAATTTACCTGTTAGATATTTGGTTCCTTCCATTATTATTGTCTGCACTAGAAGATGTACATATGCCAAGATACACATTGGTGGTGTAGATTCCTTTGTGGACTAGCCTATACTTCTAATTGTTTCTTCTGTTATAAAGAAGTCTGACAGTTCTTAAAGCTTGTTCATTATTTAAGTGCTTGTGAATAATGCTTATGTATATTTGTTTTGAGAAGAAGTAATCTGAATTGTATGTCCATTAAAAATGTTGAATGGTGTGTATTTCTTCAATGAAGGTATAAAACTTGAACATATAAACAGAGCTTGTAACTCTAGATAACTGGTGTATTTGAGAGCTGAATGGTTGCTCTATAATAGCACTGAACTTCTGGTGTTTTTGATAGCTATACATAACAACTGAAGAACAATAAAATCTGTTCAGGAACCCTGTTTTTATAAATAAGGCAGCTTTTAAAGTTATTTGGGTAGCTTATTAATAATCTGAGCCTGGTGTCTGGTAGATACGCCAGAAGGTGGTAAAATATCTTAAGTGGTTTGAACTAATATAGGGAGCCTGCAAATGAATTGATTTTAAAAAAAGTATAGTGAGCTGGAAAGGAGCTTCTAGCTTTTTCTGAATAAGCTCTAGTTTAGTCATGGGACCGTACATGGCTTTGACTCCCAAACAGGCATATACACAAAACGCTTGGCTGTCCGCTTAAATATCTGAGAATGAGCTGTTTCTGAGGGATGGTGGTATATCGCCTCAAACGGAGTGGAGGACAAAGTTTGTTTATTAAGACAGGTTACTTTGGATGGAGGGGAGGTTACTAAAGACTAGAGTTTTTTTGTTTATTGACTGTTGAGTTGTTTGGGTTTTTTTGTGGGGGTCCCCCTCTCTTGTTCTGTCCTTGAATGATGTATCAATCTGGAGGCAAAAAATGATTCATTAGGTTAGGTCAACTAACAAGTAAAATCCTGTAGGTGAAAATACTGTTTTTCTTAAATCAAATACTTGGAAATACTTGAGCCATGCGTCACTCATTTGTGTTTAGAAAAAGTAGTATTTCTCTCATATTCATGTATCCAAACCTCATGCAATTAACTGTCATGTTATGTTATACCTGTAAACGACAAAATTAACCTTTGGGTAGAGGAGGAAGAGTAGATGCATTTCTTCAAAGGGTCTGTTTCTTGCTATGTTGGATATCTCACTAACATGGAGTTTTCAGTCCAGTAAGCAGTCTTTCAGTAAATGGCACTTTATTTAATACACCTATTGGACTTACCTCACTTTGCATTGCAGGAGGGATGAGTAGGAAAGAGGTACGAGGTCTGTTACTACTTGCTGTGATTTTTTTCGTTATACCCTCAAGAGCCAGTGAAGAAAGCAGAAGTTAAAGGTGGCTGGCACTTCCAAATAAATGTTCAACACTTGTCAGAATTAAGCCATAGTAAGAAGATTTAGAGCCTCTCTTTAGCTAAATACATGTTGGTTCGTGATTTTGTATGTCTGCATCAGCATCTCTTGTTTTAAATGCTGGCGATGTTCATTTGTGAGTATGAAATACAGCTGCTATCTCTGTGTAAACTGAGAGTTTAACTGGGGCAACCTAGGCATAATTCTACTGCCAGTGAATACGCTAACAGATAGGATAGCCATGTGTGTACTTCTGTATACTTAGCAACCTGAAGCTCATGGGAGTTGAATCCAGAAATTTATAACAGGAGTTACTCTATCACTGAATAGCTGTGTAACTGTTAGGTTTGGGGAGGTGGCTGGTATCTTATTTTAGATTAATATTGGACAATTAGTTTCAGATGTTAAACAAGTGGTGCAGGTGTACCTTATCCAGGTGACTGGTATCACCCCAACTGTTTCAAAATTGTAGGCAGCCTTGCTGAGAACTGGAAGTGGCCAGTGTTAACAGAGGTGCCTGTTGCTACTGATGGTATACATGGTATGTATACGTTTTGTCTTTCTCTTATGAACTGGATCCTAGTGTTTTAGTGGTAGTTTGCGACCTAAGGTATCCATATTTGGTCATATAAAAAAAAACTTGGTGCACTTCTCTTTCTCTGGAGACCCACTGCCGGATTTCCTAGGTCTGGTCTCTTATGGGAGGAGAAAGCTGCAGTTCCAGGAAAAATTATACTACTTGCAGTTTTGACTACCAGTTTAGTTCTTGCAGCTAGCATTTCTAACATGAATTTTTAAAATGGTACTTGATCCTCAAGTAGTTAGCTTAAGGCATTGACTGGATAGTTCAGCACTTCTTGGTACACAATTGAAGTCACAGAACTTGCCAGTAGTTTGTAGTGTATTGATAGCTTTTACTATCAATTTACTATCAATACAATCAATACTATCAATAAAAAAAATTCATATTCTAAGCAAATTATTTTTTTGATACTTTGATGTTTTCATATTCTGGAAATTAAGTAGACAATGGTTCAAGATTTTAAGCTAGTGGTACCGAATGTCCGTAGCTTCTTTCAGACATTGCACGCAAGTCCCTTGTTGCTTGTGTTTTCACTAAGATAATCCTATGAGCTGCTTTTTGGCTTCCTGTAACTCAAAGACTTCTGCCATCTTCAACACTCTTTTCCTTTCCCCATAAAAAAAGGGTCATCTAGTATTCCGTCCTACTGCATTCTTCATGACTTCTTCCTCTTGCGGCACAGCTTATCTGTGCACATATCAGAGGTACTGCTCTTCAGAGCTAGGGTTTTGGGGTCCAGGCTGTTGTAACAGATAAAATGTAATAGGATACTGCTACAGAGGGAGATGGAGATGCAGATCAGTTTGTATCTAAAACAATTTTTTAAAGATGACTGTAATGGATTCACATGTAGCAGTAGTGTTGTGGAGCCCTGGACAGGGTTAGTGATCTGTGCCTTGCTAGCTAGTAATGTGTAGAGCTAGCTCAGAAGGCTCTGCATTGTACCATAATTCATCACAAACACTGCAGGGATGGAAAATGATGTGGTAGGCACACCCTGTCTCTTGGGTCTTAGAGCCTGGTACAAGAGTATTTGACCTCCAAACATCAGGGCTTTTATTGGGGGGTGGGTTTGTTTGGGTTTTTTCCTTGCACTCTTCCCTTCCCCATGCCCCTGTTCTGTAATCTTATCTTTGTATTCTGGGAGCTGTTATATGCACTTATCTTCAGCTTTCTTCTTTTCTTGTTACCTCTGTGTGTCTCCTTGGGAGGAAAAACAGTTGGTATATTATGTTTTCTTCAAAGACGGAGGAAAACTGTTGCCTGTGCAAGAGTTGCTACATAACTATTAACTTAAATATTGCAGAGTCACTGTAGTGCCTACCTTCTCCGTTATTTTTAAAAATAAAACAAACAAGCAACACCTCTTGAAACTCTTGGTTTTTTCCTCATCTACCATCCAGTCATCCTTAATGGAATGCCCCAGGGGCCTGGAAAGGATTATGCTGCTGACTGAGCTACTGGAGGGTACTGTTTTTGTGACTTTGTCAGATGTAGTGAGACTGATGTTTGTGTGTGTGTTTGGTGCTCCCCCACCCCAAAACTGCTTTTGATAACCACTAACATTTCTCAGGAAATTACCTCCATCTTGAACGCTTAAGAGAGGGTGTGTGTCTGTATGTATAAAATTATACATAGAGAAAAAAAATTACTACTTAATATAAAAGTGCTCTATTCCATAGAAAAAATAAATGTAACTTTTCAGATAAGTTGCTAACAACATTTCATGTATGTGCTATGTGTCTTATTCTCCACTTCAACAAAAATACAGAGTGACAGAGAGGTAAATCAGTAGTCTGAACTGGAATTTGTGGTGGAATCTGTGCGCTAGGCTTTTTTGGAATTAATGGTCCTTCCCATCTGCAATTAAAAACAGTTTTTATAATTAACTGAAATGCCAGGAAGGCTGGGTTAGATTAAGGGAGACCTTATCTGCATATCCTTCTCCTCCTCTCCCAGCTGTAGAACACTTACTGCATACAAAAATACTTGGTGAGACCTATTAAATTTTCTTAAGAAGTACTAAATCACTGAAGCAAAGGAATTGATCTACTGTTCAAGAAAACATCTGCAGGCAATACCCACTAGAGGGCAATGTTGTAAAAGGAATTAGAAGACTAAAATCTGTATTGGGGAATGTGGGTACGCAATCTTTGATGATGACCAGTAGGGAAGAATGCAACACACTAAATTTGCATAGCTCTCTTAAATTTACCAGTCAGAAAGGCTGTATGTTTTTAACAAGGCTTTGATCTAAATTTTTGCCACTGTTATGAATTGAATGCTTAAAACATTTTATCTAGTGCTTGTGTTCTAAAGTATTTTCTGTTGCCATTATTGGTGTTGTGTGACCAGTGCCTATTGGCCACATTTGGGCATCTGTAGCACTAAGTTAAGGAGAACCTTTTTAGTGGCAGACTGTTTTTTTTGTGTGTGCCTCCACTCTGTTGAGCTCTTGGGTAAAACTTTAAAACTCTTTTTGCTGTTGTCAAATATGACTCCAAAAGGGTACAAATTACTCCTAAAATTAGAGTTAAGTAGTAGTTAAAGATAAGGTCAGTGGCTTGATGGAGGATCCTATTGGGAGACCTTTGAGAAAATACATGTTGCCTGTAAACCATGGTTGCTTTGAAACTTACTTTTTTTTTTTTGCTCTTCAGTGGCTGAAAATCGTACTTTTGCTTTGCTTTACAGAAATGTGATGATAGCACTCTGGGGAAAGTTCAGAATAATACTGGAGATGTAAGATTTTTATTACAGTAGATGTCTTGAACTGCTGTGTACTCCTCTTCAAATGTG
This sequence comes from Aquila chrysaetos chrysaetos, assembly GCF_900496995.4. NCBI lineage: Eukaryota > Metazoa > Chordata > Aves > Accipitriformes > Accipitridae > Aquila > Aquila chrysaetos. Next base: position 18,094,859 of record NC_044012.1, on the reverse strand, counting down.
AGAAGAAAATATTCTTGAAGTACAGTTAAAAATCATCATGAGTTTAGGCTTGCTGTCTTTAGATGATGATTCTTAACAAATTGGAAAAAACAACTTTATGTCTACCATTGAAAATAGTATATTTAAAATCTATTTTAATTTAAATGTGTTTTACTCACAGTGCGGTAAGGAAATTAATTACTTTCCAATGTACAGAGGTGTGGTATGGCTAGGTGATACCATTAAGAAGCTAAATTCTTCAGATGAAATACTCTATATCAGAGGAAAATTAATTATGTTTTATTCATGAGTTTATGCATGTAGCTCTAGAAAACTCCAAAAGTAATGAATCCTTGAAAGCAGACTTTCTGACTGAAAGCTATTTCCTGTATTTGTCATGCAGTTCTGCTGTAAGTAGAAGTCATCTCAAATTTAAAAAGAATATTTGTTTCAGTCATCTACAAACTATATGAAAGAGTCTAGTTAAAAGCTGTCATAGTAAATGCTACTTTCTTACATCCTTGATTCTTGGATCCATTTAACTTCTGTAGCTTCTGTCTAGCCAAAATTGCTGCTTTCTGGTGAATTTATCCTAGATTTTCTACCAAAAAATGTCTTAGACAAACAGCAAGTATTTATAGTATTTATCTGGTTAAATTCCTAGGCTTTGCTGTGATGGGAAATTATTATTCTAAACAGATCTTTTAAGGGAAGCCTATATAAGACTGTGAGTACTATGTCTCCGCTGCACACTTGCTTTTCACTAAGACTGTGCTTTAGGATCTTAACTCCTGAGTCCTGGCATCATTTTCCTCTCTGTAGCTATCTACTCCTGGTTCCTGGAGTCAGCTTCCTAGTCTGGCCCATTTTATTTGAACTTTCTAGAGCTTATGTTGAGTCTCCCTCCTTATCTGTCAGACTCCATCTTACTATATGTATATCAGAACAATGCAATCTCTTGGCTTGTATGTTTTTCACTTTGGCTTGTTCTGGGATGGTTTCTGTCTGCAGTGCTGGCATCGGATCCCATCTGGATAGGCTTAAATCCTCTGGTAAAATAAATGTTGTAAATGAGCATTGTTTGCTTGTTTAATTTTAATGTTTTTACTTAATATGGTCACGTGTTATGAAGTATGTGTTTTGATAAGAGATATTCCTTTTGGGGTGACAGTCACTTGCAGATCCATAGTTAATATCTAGCATTCTTCTGGTGTCTAAAATGTAAGGATACCGGGTGATTCTTTAAGTACAGTCTTTACTGCTCTGAAAGGTTTTGTAAGATTGCAGTGGAGTTTATGGTCACTTCCAGTGTCAAAAGTAGTTAGTTACGTGGTGAGTAGTCACTGAGAATACTGAAGATTGATGTCCTCTGTTTTGGCTTCTCATTTGGCAAAGAAAACATAGCTGCTCTTCTGCCTATTTCAGATCACTCTTATAATACACAACACTGTTCTACAGATACTAAAATATGAAAATATTGATTTTAATTTTTTTCATCAAGTACCAATGTTTTTTGCACATATCATGGGTGCCAGCTTGGTTAAGCACCTGTGCTCAGTAAGGTGCCAGAACTCTGGAGCTCATGGGAGTTGGGGCCAAGCTTCTGTCCTTAGTTTCTCCAAGTGTATAGCAGTATTTATACCTATATTTTATATGTGTTTTACTCCATATCCCATATTTTCATTCTTCTTGTCGTCTCTTGGTACTGAAGCAAACAAGCTGTACCCAATTTTACTGGTCCCTACACTGAGCCTGGTATTTGAACACATGATCAGAATATAGCATTCTTTTCATTGTTCCTTAATTATTATCACTTGGAAGACACTAATTTTGAAGTGAAATCTAATTGCTCTGTTAGTTCAAACATTTGCTAGAAGATTTTTAATAGATGATGGTACTTTGAATTGCTGCAAGCTGGATTTGTTACTGATGGCTGGCAAAAGTCTTTAAGTAGCACTGGAGCTACATTGACTAACAGTAATAGTAAACAGTTTGTACAAATGGAGAAGTCCAAGAGAAATACTAGCTTAAAAATTATTCTGATACTTTTGTGTCTTTAAAAAGGTTCATTCTGTTGACTAGAAATTTTAAAGTTTAATAGAAGTTAGAAATTCTTTGGAGGGTTTTCTTATTCTGCAAAGCCGTATTAAAGCTAATCATCAATCGGAGCCAAAATAATATTGGAAAATCATTCCTATACAAACGGAAACTATTATAATTTAAAAAGGTGCAAATGAAACCATACTTTTTCAGAAGAAGATCAATGAAAAGCACTTTATTAGAAAACATAAATCACTTTTTAATTTTAGATGCAGTAAGGAAAAATACTTCTTCAGTTTCATTGAAATTGATTGGTACACCTGCAGAGAAAAGCAGCTTTATCATCTCATTATCAGTCAATTAATATTCAGGTCTAAATGTGAATACTGTTGCAGTTAACTGTAAATGAATGATTTTATTGAAGTCTTAATAGACGAGGAAAAGTAGGCTTCTGCTGTGCTAAATGAGGTCAGGTGGGGAAAAAAATGAAAATGAGTAATTGTTAGGGATTTAAATCTTTTCGGTGTTTCCAGAGCTTTAAATGGACACTTTTTTGAAGCAAACTTCAATTTTGATCATATAGAAGTTTACTTATAAGGGGTGCTACTGCTTGTATTGGTAAGCCTCTGCATGTAGGCTTTCTAATATTCCAAAGTGTAGAAAGACTGTAAGAAAAGTTGGAGGAATAGGTTTGCATGCAAAAATGAGAGCACTACCTAAATGTTTATCAGACTGCAAAACTTGAACCAGGACATCCTTTAACACATGCCTTGTTAGTGTTTTTCTGGAATAGTTGGGAGGGACTTTTGAAAGGGGAGGAAGAATGGGAATAATAAATTTTTCTCTTACAGCAGGAGTAAACTTTCTGCTAAATTATAAACAGAGAAGGCCATAGCTTACTTCAGTTACTCCTTGAAAGTTGTTAGGGCATAAAAAGACAAAGTCGGCTCATCACAGCTAAGGTTTGTGTATTTACTTATAATCTTCTTGGGCTTGGACATGAATCGGGCATTAAGTTAGTGCTTTGAATGGGTTTGAAGTGTGATAAGATCCCCCCTTTTTTTTTCCCCACAAAAAAATAGGGTAAAGAGCAGATATCGTAAGGCTTTAAAATGGAATTACTTGCATAGAAAAAAGCTATTAGAAATTGGTTGAGGTTGAACTTTATGGTGAATCCAAATCTTGGATTGGATTTTCTTTTATAAGCTAGTATAGTGCTTCTAGGATACTAAATACTGTGTACATGTAGGACAAAAAGCATTACCCTATAGGAGTGTTGGAGTTGCTTTGAATTTCAGTAACTTTTGCTGTACTTGCAAGTTAACTATACTAAACATGTAGCCAAGGAAGAAAAAATTCTGCTTGGGATGGAAAACTGCAGTAACACTCAGCTTTCTTACAGTTGTAGTGTTCTCTGTTCATTTAAACTTCTCAAAAAAAAAAAAAAAAAAAAAAAAAAAAGGAAAGAAATTGGCAATAAGTATCTGAATCAAAACAGCTGCTCTGGAGGTTCAGAGAGCACACTTGTGCTCATAGTTCAATACTGCATAGATGATGACATTATGGTTTGGCTAACTTTGCTCAATAAAAGCTTGTGTAACCAAAAAGGAACTTACTAAATGGTAAGTAGTAAGCTCCTTCATGCACTGGAAAGCTCTTCCATTAAGTGTCAAGGGGAAGAAAATAGTGATCTACTTGGTACCACACTTGATGCCAGAAAGAAATCCTCAGACACAAATGACTGGAATTGGTATAAAATTGGGGGGGGGGGGGGGAGTCTGCCTCATCTGGATAACTTCGAGGGATGAGTGGGTACCTGCTTTTGAGTTGTGTGTTGGGGTTTTGGTTTTAGGTTGCTTCGGGTTTTTTTTTTTCAATAATAACAATAAACAAATAAAATGGCTTCCAAACGAAACTCGGGATGAACAGTAAAATTTCTACAATTTTATAATAATCAAAGGAAAAGCACTGGCATGAACAGATGGCTCACATGATAATAGTAAGTTAACTTGCAATGTTTTTAAACAAAAAGCTGTTCTGAAGCACCAGATATGTTCTCTTCATTTAGAAAATGTAGAACCATTTAAATTTTTTCTTTAAATTTCAGCAGTAATGTTACAAACTTTTTCTGAAACAAAAAGGTTCTATTGGAGAATTGCTAATTATCCCCATGTTTTATAGAGTTGTTTTTTTCTTCATTTCCCTTCTGATTTAAAGTTTTTATGGTCAACCTATACTGTTCCCCTTGTCCCCCCTCCAAAACCCAAAAGAACCCCCCAACCCAAGCTGCTAGCAGGATTATTTCAGCTGTAAGCGTTTCTATTGTCACTTTTGTAATGTATAGTCAGGAGGAACATAATCTGAAGATACTTGAATATTAACTTCCTGTACCTTTTCTAGTTCATTACTTTCAGGTGGCTAATGAGCTGGAAAGCCTGCACAGTTATTATGAAGTTGTCGCCCAACTTCATACATTCTGCCCAGAGAACAAAACATCCTGACCATATGTTCAAAACCTATGGTCCTAAATTTTATGTATAGAAGAAACTCATCCACTGTTTCAGTTAACACAAAGAATTTACAAGGAAAGACTTTTGTGACCCTACAAACAACTTACTGTCTTAAGGGGAATATGTTTTTGTGTATGATGCTCTTGAGCTGTTACAATTTATAAGCATGTGTGTCAGTATGACTACCTGTTTGTTCCTCTGGAGTGCTCTTATATTTGAGAAATATATATCCGTCTGCTCAAACATCAGTTTCATTGTCCATTATTTGAGCAGATACCTGATATCTGCCAAGCAGTGTATGCTGGCGTTAGTTACATTTCTCATATATGAAAAATGTTAAAAGTGAAGAGAAGGCAAATTGCTCGTTGATATATGATGATTCACAAACATAAAACTGCAGATGTAAATCAGATGGAACTGAAATGTATGGAAGGGGAATAAATAGAAAGCTGGTTCAATGTTTGCTTTAATCATTAGCAAGCTTTTCCCCATGATCCTTAATTATCTCATTTATCTAATCTAGTGAGGCATAAGACACTAACTGCTGTAAAAGGACCAAACAATCATTAGTAGCCTACCCCTATGGATAGGATAGGTGGAGTAAGAGTGTAAACTCATTACAGTCCTTTCTAGAGACAACCTCTGCAGGCATCTGCTTAAGGAGACTATTACTGCTGATACTTTCCCCAGCTGCTTTATTTTTAAATTACTACAGCAAATCCAGTTATTGATCTGAAGTTCCTTACACTCTGTAGCTCTATTGAATGTTCATCAGAGGGAACTAAATCTTCTGCAAAAGATTTGTCATCCTCTTTTCTTCATTCGAAGCTAAGGCTTCATTATGTTTGTACTGCATTTGATCTGACTTTCAATACCTGAATTTTTTGCATGAGACTGAAAGCAGCATCCTGTAGCTGATTCTGATGCATGCATAGAATGTTCTTGCCTTTTTTCTGATTTCCTTTTCCCGCCACATGACTTAGTCAGTTGATCTAGCCATATAGGATTATCTCAGTCTCGTAATAGCTGAATACTGAAAATTACAGTTAAATATTCCAAATTACTCCACAATTGTGAAAGTAAGCTCAGTAGGATATTCTGCACAAGGGTATTTTTCTTTTACGTGAGAATGAAATGTTTATTGAAATACTAATATTAAATGTGTCAGTATCTGATCATATTTAGTTTTGAATGTTTGGGTCGATAGATCTGTTTTCTCTGTTCTATGCTATCCTTCCTTTCTGTCAAAAAATCAGTTCTGAATTCCTTTACCTTAAGTATATTAATATGAGTTTATCAGTGTAATTCTGTGGAATCTGACACATCAAAAACAAGAGGTGGAGGGAAGACAAAATTATTATTATTTGTGTACTAATTAAAAGCTTCTTTAATAAGGCAGCAGTGAATGAGATTTTTGTACTTGTTTGATTCCAGAGTTCTTAAGTTTGTTTACATTTTCACTTAAACGCAAAGGGAATGTCCTTGTCACTATATTGCTGAGCATGTATTTGTAATTCATGTATAGTGATGTTCCAATAATTTCACAACTGTTACCTGCAGAACTAAGTAAATAAATAGTCAAGAGTTTCACTTGACAGCAGGAGCTTAGGGACCTAACAGCACATTTCTCTTGCCCTCAGCCAATTAAATGCCTTGACCAAGTAATTTAGGCAAAGCCAACTTTTCCCTTTTTGAGCATTTTCAGTACCTTGCAATTGTAAGATGGGGAAGGGAAACCCCAAAACACAAACACGCTTTGAAGATGAACCTAATACTGCAGAAACTGCATTAGTTTCTCCCTTTTTCCTTCTCCAGAAGTGTTCTAGATTTATTTTTGGTGGTTGGGGAGGCAGAATTACTTCCATTATTACTCATTTTCACATGTTGAGCAACTTTCCCATGTCCACACCCTGAAAATGTAATACAGGCAGCCAAGCTAACAGGTCACTGGATCATTGAATAGATCAGTACGACATCCCTTTAGTTCAGTATTTACCTGTGCCTTCTGTTCAGCCCCTTCTGTAATAGGCTAAAGGGTAGGCAGCTGCCTGGTACCATTGTTTAATCAGTATTGTCAGAAAACCCTTTGATCTAATGAGTAATGTATGGATTAAAGCTGTGAATATGAAACTTTATTAGCCCTTCTTCAAGTATTCTGAAATACCTTATTGCCTTCTGTCCTGTTCCATGCTGCCCCTGCCCCTTTCAGTTCTTGCTCTTGTCTTGAGTCAGAGTCTTTCAGACCACTGTACAAAAGTACCTTTTTAGATGTACTGGTTGACAGTTTTGTATTGTGACACATCATACCAGGGTCCATAAGCTACATCATGCGATGTTGTATAATGGTAGATTTGTCAAAATCAACATGGTGTGCTAAAGAAAAAACTTCAGGTGCAACATTATGAAAGTTAATCAGAAAAGAGATTTCTATGGTACAGAATATCTTCTTTCCTGTTTCTAACCAGTTTTGTAAGCAAATCCTAGAAAAAGCCAGTGTGCATATTCTTCTATTTAGCTTTGTATTAAATGGTCTACATGTACAGTGTTTTCAGAATTGGATCGGGTACAAAAACTACTGCAGGATCAAGCTGTAGTGAATATTGCAGTAGCCACTGACCCAGTGCAACTCAGTAAAGATTTTCCTAGCTTTGACAAATTAGCTAACACGTCCATGGATTTTTAACTGATACCAAAATTGTCTTGCAGTTGACAGTTAAATCAGCATGTACAATGTTTGTCACTATTCCTGGTCGTGTTTTCATAAGTATAAAACTGGTGGCAGGGATGAATTGAAGTCTGAATTTTGTGAACCAGCACATGAAAGTAAGTTGACCCTACTTAAATAAACAAGTGTAAAAGTTCATTTTTAAAATCCTGCTTCTATATATAAAATGTTTTATGTATAATATATGGAATATATACTGTACACACTTAAAAATGTGTGTGTATATATGTAAGATCCCCTCTCTATTGATACTTTAAAATAGGAAGAAGGAGGAGGATGAAAAGAATACCAGAAGCAGCATCTCTTCTCTTGTTCAAGTTTCTACCAACCCACTCTTTCCTCAAAGTGCCATGGGCAGGAATTTCTTTTTCAGTTCACCTCAGTTAAAATAAATGGCTGATATAGGGTAGATACTAGGTATGGAATAGTGATGACAAGTGTGCCTGGGTTAGGTAAGTCTTGATTTGTATTTAATTCTGCTAGTACATGTTAACAGATCTCTGGGACCTGTGAATGATCCTCATAAAGGGAAATGAGATATAAATTCAATTCCCCACCAGTGCTTGAGCGTTGTGTGTTGTGTTGATGCTTCAGGTGGGCTGTAACAACTATTGAATTAAATAGACTTCAGGACAAGACAGGCAGAAACTACTACTCACTTAATATATGAAAATTGAAAGACAATTTTGGAGAAAAGCTTGAAGAAGTTGTCACTTTAAGTAGTGATAATCAACTTTGACTTAGCATAATCTCAGGATCTAAGTTGTATTTACCTATTTGCTCTAGGCATTTCCTTTGTATGGCTAACTTGCTTTATTTTCTGCCTCCTTTGCTCCTATCTCCTCAGCTTCAGCTATTTGTCTCTGTTCTCAGCTTACACAAAATTGTGTTCTGATCATCCACATCATTGCATTGGGCTCTTAAGCTGCTGTAGATGCACTAAAGTAATTGCTACTTGCATCATGGAAGAAATAAAGTGTTAGGGAGCTACTCTGGAGGGTGGAAGGAAGTGTCACAACTCTGAACTTCTAACTCTCTGTTTCCCAATATTTAGTATCTATAAATCTATTCTGGTTTTTCCCTTCTGCCTACAAAATACTTTGTGGGGTTTTTTTGGTTTTTGGATTTTTGGTTGGTGGGGTTTTTTTTGGTTTTTTTTTTTTTTCTTTCATGGGGTAACCTAAACTCTGGTTTTACCCCATCTCCCCCCCCCCCCCCCCCCCCCCCCCCCCCCTTTCCTAGTGAAATAAATGGACTATGTTCTTCTGAGCTGTAACAGGATGCAGAAAATTGGTTTCTTAATGACAACTAGGATTCTCAATTCCCTTTTTCCTTTTCAATGATTTTGATGTTGCAGATGATGTATGCCTATCCTATATGTAAGACTAGATTACTAAGGAAATAGATATCATAACAAATTTACCTTTTTTGTGGTTGTTGTTCACTAAGGGTCTGCTTTTAAATAGCTGAAAACTTGCACTTTACTCTCCCAATAGCTCCATGTAGGTGTCTGACAAGATCAGGCACCAGAATTGAGGTTTTTAATGTGACTAGATCAGAAACTAGTTTAGCTAAAAATATAAGGGTGATGCTCTCTTCGTTGATGACAACGCATTGCAGGTTTTCCCCTTTAAAATGCTTTTTATTTGTTGCTTTTAGGAATGTATCTGTGTGGGAACTAAATAAGCAGTGCTCTAGCTCAACAAATGTAAGGAATGAGTATGAAGTATAATATAGCAAACCTTTATTGTTACTTTCTCATTTCATGTGAACTGTAGTAGAAAAATGTGAAGGTTATCTGGCTTATGCTTTATTTATAGTTTAACTGAATATTTTGGTTCAACAATATTGCTGTTGTGTTACTACAGAATGTAAACAAATGTAACTAACCCAGTGTTCTGGTATGTGTATATACATTTGCATGCATGTGTGTATTTGTGCTGAAATATAAACCGAATAGAATATTTATTTTCTGCTTGAAAAGAACAGCTGGTAAATCTTGGCAACTGCCAAAGAATAAACTGATGAAATAGGTAGTAACTTTCATACTCTGATTATATGGCAATATTGGTATCTACAACAAAAAGCAACCAATCAGCTGTCTGTAGTTACATCTGACACTAGGATATGACAGGGATCCTAAACAAGGTTTGTTGCTTTGTTGATTTTGCAGTTCTTTGTTACGTTCAAATATGTTGCTAATGTAAGGAACATGATACTGTTCCTTTTTATCCAGTGAAATCTAGTAGGACTCATGATTTTCAAGGAATAGGCCTATGTTGTTAAACCATATAGAAGCCCAGATGATAATACAGGAACACCAGTTATATAAAAGCAGTTGCTGGGACAGCTATGCCACTGTTATTTCCGCAGACCTCTTTCATTTTAAGAAAAAGTAAAATTAGTATGCCTTTCTATTTTTTTCTGCTTTTCAAGCAGAAATTTAGGGTGAAACAAAAAGATGGGATACAGCTGATGTGAAAATGATCACTTGGTCATAAGAAAGGATGATTTGTCAAACATCTAAGAAAGAAGCAAAATGTACGGAATGTTACCAAGCATTAGCACAATAATATTAGAGGAGCATGCAGAATACACTTTTGGACTTCTTGAGCAGTACCCTGATGTATAGAAAGAGAAGTTTGGCAGTTGCATCAACATTAAGAGACAGCTAACCATCTAAGTGTGCTTCTGTGTGTGGGGTGTTTTGGATTTGTTCATGTGGGTTATTTGGTTGGGGTTTCCCCCCTGAACTTGTGATGACATAACCACCTATGTTTTGTTTGGCGTTTAGTGTATGTGAGGATAGCTACTGCAGGTTTTCTCAGTGCTTTATGGATAAGGTGGTCTTGCGGAGGAACTTGATTTAGAAAGAGGACGAGTAGAATGAATGTTTGGTATAAGGTGCTGCAACAGAGCAGGTAACTGTAAAGAGAATAATATTCTGGTCAGACATGTTCTGATAGTAAAGTTGGTCTTTTGGGGTTTTGTTTTTCTGAGAAAGAAAATACCTTTTTTTGTCACTGGATTAGTTTGTGCAAAATTGTTGTCTAATGTAGGTACTGTAAATCAATTTACTTGAACTGTACCTATACCGAACTCTGACCAAGGGAAATATGGGTTAGGTACATATTTGGAATTGGATCTAGTGAGAGTGAAGAAAAACAAAAATTGAGATTATGACCTTCTTATATCTGGTCTTCTCTCTAAGAGAAACCATCTTTAGGGAAATTATCTCCAATGGTAAAGTTAATCTGGCAACATGAGCATGACTCTAGCATTTCAAGAGTTTTGGTCATGTTGCCTGAATGTAGATTATAGCACTGTTAAACTGCATTGTCCTTTTAGGTTATGTTTGTTCTATTAAGCAGCTGGCACAAATTTAAAACCAAACAAAACAAACCCCAAACCCAAACCAGCAAAAACTCCCAAAACAAAACCAAAACTCCCCTCCCCAACAAACAAATGACACCTCAACCCAGAACAACCCTTAAAGTAAACAAATGGACCAAAAAGCCCCCACCAAACCAACCTCAACTTGTATTAGTAACCTCATGTTTCTGCTATTAAATTAAATTTGTGCAACCCAGTATTTTGTAAATAGGTACATTTGTACAAATCTGAACTGATGATTTTAGGCCCCAGTAGGAGAAGTACATTCGTATGAATTTGATGGATGCAAAGGTTAGATCTGTAGATTGGGGTAGCTTTTGATCTATTTCAATATAATTTCCCTTTTATTTCCCTCACCTTCCATGTTCTATAATACTGGCTGTATCTTCCTGATGTTTTATAAATCCTAGCTGGAAAATAAATCCTGAAGATCCCAAATAACATTGTTGTAAAATAGCAGGAATTTATTTTTCCCTGATTGTGGCAGACTTAACGTCACGTTTTAACTGTGCATTGTTTTACCTATAAGGGTTATTTCAAACCAGGACAGATAGTATTTGAAACTCCTGTGAAAACAGGAACTAAAATTACCAAATTGCTCTGTATAGTACAGATACCTGTCTCATCACAAGGTGCTGAATGTCAGATCAGGCAGCATCTTGAGGGTTTTAAAAATGTTATTTAATATTTTTTGGGGCAAGTGAGATGTAGGTAAAATAACTTGAATCCAGTTATACTTGTCTTTCCTGTGGATAAGACATCCATTTTCAAACAATTTTAGTTTTTTTCATCCCACACCTAATGCTTCAATTTACCCTTTGGGACTGATCTTTCTGGATTTGAATGAAAGTTGAAGGTGTTCAGAACCTTACAGCATCAGGCTGTTGTAGAGCAAAATCATTATTGACAGTTTTTCAGCTTGAGTTTTGTGACTGTGCATGGTTTGTTTTGGTCCGAATTGAAGTTTTGCAAGAGAAAAATCTTACTTTTTTGGTGGGGCTATGCTACTGTTCATAGGTGATTGAGAAGAAGTCAGGGACAATTAGTTTTTGTAGACAAGAGATGAAGCAAGTGTGTAACGGGCAGGCTGTCTGCAGCAGTGACATTTATTTGAAATATACATATGGGAAATGTCTTTTGAATTTTTTACTCAGCTGAAGTTGATTATTTACTTGACCTGTTAATAGATCTATTATGTATTTCACAGCAGACTTCAGATTACATCTCTTCAAGTTTTGTAAGTAGAGTTTAGGTGACAAAATGATTCTGCTTCTGTCTTATTTAATTTTGATGGTTTCAGAATAATCTTTTTATTCCCTGTCTCTCTCATACAACAGATAACGTGGTGGTAGAAATTGAATTTTTCTGTGCTAGGTGTAGATTTACGTAATACTTCGAGAAGCTCATAATTGTAATGGTTACTTTTTTTCCCTAGGAGCAAGACATCTCACTTTTTTCCTAAAATGTTGCCTTAGTTTGCATCTCCTTGGTAAATCTTATTTTAGTGTCAAGCAAAACAATAAGATGGGGGTGAGACTTGGGAGAATGTGGTATTTTTAAGAGAGTTGTATGACAGATTAATAACAGTGGAAAATATAGCATGAATGTTTACAGATTTATCAACTACGTAAGGCATCCCTCTATTATTTTCATGCCTGAAAGCAAGATACTAACATGATGTGACTAAAGTACACTTGAACTGTAAGACAACTCTAGCTAAATGCCATAATATTAGAGTCCATTTAAACAACGTGAAAACAATGCTATTTTATAGGACTCGTGGTGGTGGTTGTTGTATGGACATAGTTAATTGGTATTCATGCTGAGGAAGAAATCATCAATTTCAATGCTGTATGGTTTTATGTGAACTGAAGTCATGTGAATCTTGGCTCTGATCTTTAGTTTTGCTCGTAATATAAAATTAATTGTAACAGCTGAGTTAATTGGAAAGAAAAATGACATCAAGCCCAGGAATAAGCCTATGAAATCCATTGAGTAACTTAATAATTACATAATTATATTCATTTAAATTCAGGAATTGATTGTGCCAAAATTAATTTTTGCTATCGTTGTACACTTTAAACACACTTACTTATTGTTGAAGTGAGGGATCATTTTCTTTTGATTGACATTTTGCTTTTTATTGTTGTTATAAAAAGAATGTTATGTTTTGGAGTAAACTTACATGGCAATTATTAACCTTTTCAGGAAAGGTCTGTTCAGTGGGGAGATTACTGCAGTTTAATGGACTTAACAATAGTGACCTAACCAAAACTGAAAATTGAATGAGCCAAAATGTATGGATAAAAGGCCTTAAAGTGCTTATATTTGAATAATTGAGGCCAGACTTTTGGCTGACCTCCAGCTGTTCTCTTAAGTGTACAGATTTTTTTCTATATATGTAACATCAGGCATAATCCTGTGATTCATACTTTGATTATCTTTCAGTTTCCATTCTGTAGTTTTGTCATTAGTACTATTTTTCTACTCCTCTACTACATTGACATGGTAAGAGTGTCTTTTAAGTTTCTTTAATTGTAGAGTTTTTGCTGTGGAACTAGATGTAAGATCTGATTAGCTTCCAGTGTAGTAACAAAGTAACAAAAGAAATCTTAAAATAGTTACAACCCATATTCTCCTATATTCAGCAGGTGGGCCCTGAACAACCCCACCCATTGCATAGGTTTAGCTGCATGTGCTGGAGGCCAGCTCTGATGTGGTGCAGCTTTCTGGCCTCAAACCAGACTGCTGTGTTAGCAAGAGTTGTGTGAAGCCTTGTCAGGGGGTCTGCTTCCTTGAGCTTGGAAGCAGCACTGAAATCCAGGCCTTCGCCCCAGCTAGGTTGCAGCTATGCCTGTACCTGCCTAGCAGACCTGACCCTGCCTCACTGGCTTAACCTCAGACAGCCTCATCACTGTGACTTTTCTGACACACATTGGACTGTTAGGTGAGCCTGATTGCTGTCACCAGACCTGCTCCACTATTCTTTTTTGGCTGTGGTGGACTGCACCCTTTGCTGGTGAGGATGCTGCCCTGTGCCTGCCTTGCTGACATGCTTGCCTCTTGGCTTATCGTCTCTGATGGAGCAGCCTGTTCCTGCTGCTTGCTCACTCATGGTTTCTGAAGTCTGCAGCAGGGAGGTTGCAGTAGAAAGAAATGACAGCTCAAAAATTGAGTGTTGGATAAGTAATGTCAAGGAAAAAAAAAAAAAAAAACAAGCCTTTGGGAGATTTCTTTATTGGCTTCAATAGTAGCTAGCCTGAGTGGAAACTCCCAGAATACAGGTAGGCAATAGAAACTATGTAATTTTCCCTGTTGCACAGGGCTTTTAAATATTCTGTCAAACCTCACCTTACCAGATGAATGAATTCTACAGACCTAGAGAGGAGTGGAGAGACTATGCCCAAGTCAACTAGCGAGTTCAGTCAGGGGAGGTTTTAGTAGATACTGGACTAGTTTGAATGGCAGGTATTAATCAGCAGAGATTTCTGACACTGTCCAAAGACCACTGAAGAATTAACATAATGTAAAGTATATTCGTATCAGGTATTCTTTCAGAATCTCTTCATATAGCTACTTTTGTATCTTTTGCCAGAGTGCTGTTGACCACAGTTTTAGGCAAAACAAGGTAGAGTATCTTGAAATTGCTTTAGATTTGCAGTTTGTCTGTTCCTGTCATTGATTAGGCAGCTTTATGGAGAAAGAGAATTTCCTAGCAAAGGCATAATCTAATGCTAGCATGTTTAACCTCCAAGGACATCCAAGCTGGTATTGTTGCAAAATGTTACAAACTTTGGTTTTTGGTTTTGTTTTGTTTTTTTTTTTTTTTTAACATGCTATCATACTGTACTTTCTCAGTATCCTGTTTAGTACAGTGCACATATTCTTAACTTGTGGTATTGTGGTATGGAAAAATTATTCCATCCCATTTTAAGGGACACTACGCTGCAACTGTGTCATAATGCTATTCTGATGCAAAATTTTCATGCCAGAAGGATTTAAAGATAGAACAGACCCTAATGTGATTCCATTACCACACCATTAGTAACTCATGTTACAATGCCAAAACAATTTCAGCTCACCTGCATGGAGTGTGGAACTTGTTGCGCTGCCATTTTGATTCATTACAATTTGCATTAACAGTTCTAAAATTACTTCAATATGATCTTATGATCAATTAATTATAATGTCGTTTCAATTATTAGGTGTGATCACAGTGACAAGTAGACTTAATTCAAGTGTTAATGCCATCCTAATGCAAGTATGTGGAAAGCATGTTGTGGTAATACCACAATTTCTGATTTGGATGATGACATAATAGTCATAATACAAAAGTCAAAGTAATTTCTAATTTATTAGTGGCCCTAGGGATTTAGTTTAATATAGGAAACCAGAGTGACAAATAAGGGTAACTGTTGGTGAGATTTTTTTTTTTAATCTTAAAATTGGTTTAGGAATCTGTGCAATTTAATGGATTCCAATTTGACTGTAGGAACTATCAGTATTTTTATTGTTCCCTTTTACTTTATCATGTATTGTACGTAACTTTTATTTTTTCATAGCAGATAAACCTGCATTATGAAAAAAACAGAAGAGCACTCTAGTGGGAGAAGCAGCTAACTAGTTATGAGGGATTTTTTTTTTTTTTTTTTTCTTTTCCCCTGGGAAGACAACTAACATGGAGACCTAACAAGGAACTTTAAGTCATTGAGTTGGTCACTTGACAAAAGGTCAAATAGCTTCCATAGAAGGAGCTGTCTGCACTGAAGAAAAGGGGAGAGACCAAGATCAGAAATGGACATTTTCAAGGAGGATTTGTTAGTGATCAAGAAGGAAGCACGGCAAAATGTGGAGATACAAATCTAAACTAAGCAGTGAAGGCTCTGGCCTTCTGTGCATTGCACTTCAAATGACTTTGCATGAAAAATTGCTATAAATGATAAGAATTGAGAAAAAAATAAAATTATTATGTGCATTCTATGCATAGGTTTAAGATTTTTCTCTGGTCAAGAACTTAGTAGTTCTTGTTAATTAAAATATTGACTGTTTAATGGAAAACTCTCAAAATCCTAAGACATGCCATCTTTGAAAAACAAAATCAGAACATAAAGTTAAGGTATTTCTCTGCATATGTGCATAGAGAGTATGTGTATAAAATTGCAGTCTTGAAAATGTGGTCTTGAAGTGATTTCTTTAGACACTTCAGCTTCCTGCCTTCAAGACCAGATTTAGTCCTTTCTCCGAGACTATCTTATCTCTCTTACTCTGTCCCTATAAGCTTTTGTTCCTGTGTTGTGAGGGTATTCCTCTGCTATCAAAGTGTTTCTCAGGACTGATGTTTTCTTTCCTCCCTGTGATTTCTCTGACCAGCCCTCTCTTTTTCCTTAAGCAATTTTTTCTGCTGTTGCAAACCCTTCTTACATTCTCATTGTCATCTTTATGCAACACCATCATCTTTTGCTGTTTCTGGTCTTCTACAGTACTGCTTGTCTGGCTGCTCTGTTCAAAGTTTAGGGTGGTTGAGATGAAATTTAGATGTGGTTTAGGCTGTAGAAACTGTTTCCTGTCCTGATAACAGCAGGAAAATGAACATAATTTTTAATGTCCCTCGTCTCTTCTGGAGCATCCAGCACTTAAGTATGTGATATGCTTTGCTTCTTGGGCAAGTGGCAAGGTTTAGAGAAATGCTTTAAAATGGTTGGAGGATCTTTTTTGTGGAATATCTGAAAGGAACAACGTAAAGCTGCATTTCGCTTGTAAAGGACCTTGGCTACTTCTGTCTTGTTCAGTATCTGTATGGTTTTAGGAGAAAGTAGTGGTGTCTTTTAGAATAATTTTCTTTTATTAACTTTGTTCAGTATAGTTGTATATTAGTGCACTTTTGCTGTTTATGCTGCATAAACTTCTAATTTTTAAGTTAGCTGATAAGAATACTGTATATCAAGGCTTTAAATAATTGACACTACAGAAAACCCAAGCTGCTACATACAAGTATACTAGTCTTCTGCTTCTTCAGTGCGTCCCTGTACAATATGAAGTGAAGCTACCTGCAGGTAAGTGAGAGTTTTGAGATACCCAATGTTATCTTGAGCTCAGGGAAGAGGAATGCTTTTTTCCCCCCTTACATTTCACAGAGCTGTTGAGTGAAACAGCAGTTTATTGTATCTGGGCAGGAAAATGCTTTCTGCTCAGCCCGTCTGTGGAACAAAATTGTGCAGGAACTAAATAGAATTGTAAATCTCACTGTCTTATTTCCAAGTGCAAGGAACAACTTGTTTCATCTTTTCACAAACACAAGTATATGTATCCGCAATATAGTAAACAAAGACAGAAAATACCACCAAACTTTACACTGAATGTATAGTTTTCTCCTTCAGTAGCAGATGAAACAAAACAAAAGTATTATTCCCTCACAAAAGCATGTTTGCATCATATTTTGCTATGCATAACCATTATTTGGTCATGAAAAAATTGTTATTTAATGATGCAGCATGAGTTCATTATTCTGTACTGTGGTATTAGCTGATTGCTAGCTAAACATTTGTAGTAGCGGGTGTTTCATTCTAGAATTGATTCCCTGTGGATCTTCTACATCCCAAATGTGAAAGTATTTGTTTCTCATCCAAGAAGTCAGTAGTCCTTTCTTCACAAATTCTGCTTCAGACGGTTTCCTTGAAATATTGGCAGAAGGTTGAGCTGAAATACTTCAGATTTTGATCTAGTAAGAACTGGTCGAGGGGAAGAATTCAAGGCAAGATGCTACTTGATCTTTTTTAAAAACATCTCTTCCCTTCGTTCCTTTTCCCCTCAAATAATAAGGGTAAATATTGAAAAAAAAAAATATGAGACTATCCTTACCTTTTGTAAGAGTCGGTCAGAAAATCAGCATTGTCTCAACATTGTCATCAGGAACATGAACAGTACATTACCCGACAACGGCCTGTTTGGAGCGCAGCGGCCAATCCCAAGAACAGAATGTGTGGTACAAGGCTCCTGGAAGGTACCTGGCTAGAGCTGTTAGAGATAACCGCATAGCTACTGTCAAAAAGGATGGATTGCAACTGTTGCCATAACATCGATGAAGAAATCATGAACTTTAGACGAACTTTGCTTCATTATAATACCAAAACACACCTCCTGGTCGAAGGCTACCTGCCTCCAAGACTTACCACGCCTCGGACACTGACCCTGCGCCTGCGTGATAGCCTTGCTCGAGAAGGGTGGAGATATGATAATTGTATTCTGAGAAGGGCGGAGACTCCTGAGGCAGAGGTGGAGCAAGGTGTGTTACTAAACATAAAAGATGACTTCTGAACATCGGAAATTTGAAGCTTCCCCACCAAGGACCACAACGATCGATGACGCAGCATTAGCTGGACCCGGGACCGTTAGGACGTCTTGAGATCAGCGGTGGTAGCTATAACCTCTCTTTCTCCTCTCTCTAGACTTAACTTTACTTTTCTCCTTTCTTTCACCCATCTCTAACTATCGCATGCCTCTTCACAGGCAATACAGTAAAGTTTTACTGTGTGATTACTGCTATCCCCTTTGGTGTTGGTCACCTTAATTTTGCACTTTCGAGACTGTAGCAAACAAACCATCACGAGTCCACCGAGTGGACCGTGACACCTTTTTAGCTCCATAAATATTTCTATTCAAGTGAAGTAAAGTAGCAGTGAAAGCAGTTTCTTCACTGTTTAAATGACATAAAATATAACAAAGCAGAAATCAACAAAAGCAAGTAATCACTATTCTGAAATCTGCTGTAACTTGAAAAAATCAGACTCTATGTACCTTCCTAAAACAGCACTAGTAATGAGATTGTTCAGTATTGTGAAGAATTCTAAAATAGAATGTTACATGGCACTCGGCGTTTCTCCAGCAACAGTGGTTAAGCATATGCATAGGTAAAACTATGTTGTTTCACACCTGTATAAAGGACAATTTCTTTGTGAAGAAGTCTTTAGAGACTCAATCGCTACCTAAAACATTGTGATATAGTGTTCATTTTTATATAATTAAAAATGGCACAAACTGAAAGTAACTCATAAAAGAATAGTAGCTCCATGTTGAGGGAAGTAGAACTTGCACATGAGTTTGCTATTTTAGAAAACTGGTCAGCTGCAAAACAACAGACTTAAGTAAACAGCCTTGCTTTATGAAAAAGAAACAAATATGGAATGTCAGCAAGTGTCCTTTTGTGTAGCTTGGAACATTGCTAAAATTGGCCTAATGCCAGGATAAAAAATTGCTAGAAGTTTGAGAGTGCCTGAGCTATTAAATTGGATGTACTCTGGATATTAATAGAACCTAGAGGATGTAAGTAATGAATTAAATATTGATTGAAATACAACTGTCTTGCAATCATGCCTTGGGTAACCAGTGCCTTTGAAATTAGTCTGATTTTTATCAAATTATGCATTTGAATATTTCCTTCAAATGTTCTTTCAAATCAGTATAAATTATTGTATGTAGCTTGTATGCCTTGATCTTTAGCTTCCATGACAACAGGATACAGATAAATGTATTTTCATAACAATTGTAGACAATGTTTAGTATCACTGCTACTTTCTGTTAGTGCTGCTTGCTGCAAGAAAAAAATAGCATCACTTTTTATATGACTTGAAAGGAGCTTTTGTTGTAATAATTGAAGAAAAATGTGTACAAAGATGATCATTTGAAGAAAACTGAATGAAAGTAAAAATGATACAGAGTAGGAGAAGAATGCTATTTTGTAGTGATTGAAAGTTGTTTCTGGCCAACTTTATTGGCGATGCTGTTTGATAGACTTGAAGGAAACTATTTATTTAACTGACATAATACTGAGTTCAGATTAGTGTATATTAAACATCTAAAATGGATGCAAGATAACTTCCTAATTAACATCAGCCATTAGATTTTTACTTTTTAGAGCTTTAGTTATTTTCAATGCTTTCAGATTCTTGAATGTTACATGAGCTGGTATCTGTACAGTAATGAGCTGTTCTATCTCCCATTCAAACTGAGGAAAAAATACAATGACATGTTAAAATCAGTGTTTAGGAATATTTAAGTTTTATATATCTAAATTGACACTTGGTAAATATAATGCTGGTATAGTATTCTGAAACTGATCATGTTTTAACAATGTATAATATTCTGAAACTGGATGGTACCTTGTAGATGACTGTATGCTAATTAAATGTGTATGAAGAATTAAAGGCCAAGCACTGAGCAGTCACTGTTTACACAGAAGGAAATTGTAAATTGATACCTCTACTTTTATGTTATTACACAAACATATTCATAAACAAAGGATCAGATGTAGAATATTGTTGTTTCTCTGTTATTTTTAAGTTGAGACAGTCCTTGTTTTAGAGGTACTAGAAGCAAAGTAGAGAAGGCTGGGGATCCTGCATTCCACCCAGTCTTGATTGGCAGATGGAGTAAACTCAGGTTTTTAAATGAAAGTACTCAGCAAAGCATTGTGCTTTACAGATATAATCTATTATTTTTGCTTTTTATTATAAGCAACCTATACTATTTATGTTTTTGAATAATCTCAGTAAAATTGTCTAGAAAAGCAGAAATTCCATAAACCATTAGGCACTTTTCCTCTGAATAAGTGCTTACTCACATAGTTTTATTAACAAGTTTTAATGGGGTGCTAGAATTTAAAGGATATGTTATTAGGTTATCATAAGTCTGTTATTCTACTTTTTGTTTTCTGTTTTGAAGAGTAGACACTGATGTCAGCTTTGTGCCCAAATATTCAGCAACTTAATGATACATGATTATTGCTCTTGGGTTTCTGAAGTTTAACAGGTTATTACTGCTTTGTATAAGAACTCTTCTCCAGTATTTAATTTATTTTCAAATTCCAGAATTTTACATGATTTTGTAAGTAATTTGGCCATTGGAGTGAAAGATTGGGCCATTTGAGATTTTCCAGTGTTTTCTTAGGGGAGAGAGTTTCTTTTTGAAACTGAAATAAATTAAATGTAACTAAGACTTCTGGATATCTGAAAAAAATGAGAACGTTGATGTAAAGTTAAACAGTTTTCTCTCTTTTTCAATATAGCTAGGTCTCAGTAGCCTGAAAATGAGCTGCCTTATATATTATGGACTTCACTAGCTTTATTATGTCAGTTACTTCTTGTTGAATGAAAAATAACATGAACAACATTCTTGGCTTTAGAAAAGTGCTTTAACTGTCACTGTCTTGGATTTAAGTTGTATGCTCATGCTAACAGAAAAAAAATTCTTTCCTTTTTTCCTATATTTATATTTTTATATTGAGACCAAAAAATACATTGCTATGTATGAGCTAATGTTTATAAAAAGAGTAGCATCTGAGTTTTAAGTTTTTAATATCGAAGTAGTAGTCCTTACTTTCTAAAATGCAATATATTTTTGCTTTAGATCTTTTGACAATGTTATTCTTAATTTTAAGTATTAACATCCACATCTCTCAGAATCTTGCATAACATTGGTGCTTTATGCACAGAATGTTATGTCAAAGAGTAATATTAAATAATGCATCTCTGTCTGCTCTTTTGCACATTTCCCTTTCTAGGCTCTTTTACAGTAATAACCTTGACCCTTTCTGATGAGTCTCAGATGTAGATTTGCAAGTAACTTGAAGGTCCTTACAATGTGCTGTATATTCATATGTAGCTTGTAAATCTTCAGATCTTTAGAGTTTTTTCATATTTCTCCTACGTGCATTTTTTTCCCCTACATTAAAAGATTAATAAAAAAAGTATTGTAGACTTGAAATAACTTCCACTCTTGCCTGCTAGACTGTTTTGATACAATGTTTCAGTCTTTATAAATATAAAAATAAATATATATTCTTGGCAATAGTTAGTAGAACTATTCAGTAGGGCCTGTCAGGTTATACTAGTGATTAGCTAAAGAAATACATTAGACCACAGTTGGAAAATTCCAATGATGGAAGCAGACGTCAGGATGTAACGAGTTGGCTGAAGAGCACTGTGTTTATCTTTTCAGGGTGGAATGTATTTAACAGTCAAATAAAAAAGCCCTTAAATGTAACTTTGGGAGTTTTAGTGATGTAAATGTGTTTGTATTTCAAATTATTTTCTTTGTGATGTAGTAGTACTTTGTGCTCTGCCCATACATGTTTTTGATGCTTCAGCAGCTTAATGGAGAATGGTATCTACAACCATGTTCATAAATATATGATAAATATGGCTTGCAGTATACAAAAACCATCTATTTTAAGTGTTGCCCTAAGTATTCCTTGTAAATATTTGAACAGTTGCTTAAAATGGGTTTTACAAGATCTCGCAACAGAATGACTAGCTTCAGTATTGGCATATTTGTTCGCTCTTACGTATGTTTCTGTACTTCATGAAATAATCTATATTGCTTCCTGTGTGGCTTGTGCTTTACACTTTTTACACTTCCAGATAAGTGAGCAGCCCTTTACAAAAGGGAATTAAGTGCTTTGTTTTAGACAAGTGAGTGCAGCATACAAATAACACGTGTAAAATAAGGCTAAACTGCTTGCTCACTGTTGTATCAGGATTCTGTGGCAGAACTGGAGGGAAAACGAAGGAGTCTTGTCATTCAATTCCATCCCTATCATGTGACCATAAATACTGAATATGCATAATATTAAATGCTAAACTGAATTACAAACAAAAAAATTTAAAATTATTTTAACTATTTCAATCCCCCAGCAGCCAAGAATAAAGCAAGTATGTAATAATTCTTTTATGTAAATATAATAATATTACAGCATTAAGAATATCATATTTTTATGGAAAATACTCTTAATAACATGAAGCTACAACACAAAGAAGTAAAAGTGGTCTAGAAACGCAATAGTTGTACAAGGATGAAAAGCAATGTGAAAGTGTAAAGTATTAGTACAGCTTGAGGAGCAGTGCATTTATTTTATTCAGCAGTAGAAGTATTTGTGCCAGCACTTCATTGCCAGGATTGGGGCCAGAGGTAATCTTATTTTCTGTGCAGTGTCAGGTTTCCATATGGAATATTTCTGTGTGTAATCCTTGCACATTGCTTATTAACAATCTGTGGTGGAAAACTCTGCTCTGCAAAGAATCTAAACTTTCCTTGATGGAGCAGGATGGTGGACTAGATGTTATATCAGGGTCCAAAGGTTAGTTGACAACCCCACTTCCCCCCCATCTTTATTGTAGTTTGTTTCAGGCATGACATTGTAAATACTTTGTGCCTTTTGTTTCAGTGGTACGATATATATGTAAAAAAAAAAAAAAAAGTGTAGACGTATGGAACGTGTATGTGTATATACTCACATGTATGTGTGATGCATGAAAAATATATACGGAATAAAAATTATGTACTCCTCTTGTGTATATATATTACTTGATATCTTGAGAAATTTTCCTTCTATTAAAATGGATAAGGTGACATTTTAAGGTCACGCATGCATGATCAAACTTGATGCTGCTATTTACAATACCTTTCCATTTTTGGACTCCTCCTTTTAGTAAGTTAGGATTCGGTTTTGCAAAACGTTTTAAAAAAAATTTTTGTTGGTTGCTACAGTTGTGTAATTCAGGCTTTGAATGCCAGTTGTGTATACTCTTTCTGTATAAATACATAACCAGTTTTAAAAAGGTGGTACTTATAACCTCAATTTATTTTTTTTTTCTACTTCTAATATGAACATCAATAGAATATTTTGTGTATACTATCCCTAGTACTAGAATAAGTGGCTTCAACCTAGATTATTATTAATTGTATTAATTCAATGAAACTGCCCTTCTTGTTTGTAACTTAACTGGCAAGAGTCATATGATTTACTATGTAGATATTCGGAATTGTTTCTCAAAGCTATAAGCGTTTTCTAAAATTTAGATTCTTATTAAAATTGTTTTTGAGAAATTGTTTTTTTAGTAGAATTTCAACCATAACTTGAATGATTACCGTAACTTGGTATGATTACCACCCTCCAGCATAATCTCTGTCCTTAGCTTGCTAATTGAGACAGGGTGTTAAATTCTATTTGTGTCTATTTCTCCAAATAGTTATTCCAAGCATATAATTTCCCTTAAACACTTAAATGCTGATCATAATGTAAGGGAAGCGTGCCAGTTATATATTTTAAAGACCACTTAATACTTGGATATTCTATGTGTGAGACCTGATAAATAGGTCTTTGGTTTACTTTTTTAAAAATGTATTTTATAGCAATTTCATAATAGCCTTGCATATTGACATGTTACTGCATTTCGCATCAGTTTTACTTAGAGTATATTAAAAAAAAACAAAAAACCAAACAGAAGTATCTGTCCCAAAACTTATCCATTCTAGTAGGCAGGAAAAACTGTGTTGGTGCTAATCATGGTCTGGTTTTTTGGTCTTTTTCTAATTACAGTACAGTAAGTGGAAGAGAAATACTATTAAATTGCAGGGAACAAAGTAGAATGAGGTAATGATACTTTTATTTAGATCATATATAAATGTGCTATGAGGCACACATTTAACATAGACTGTGATTACTTATCCAAGAAGAAAAAAAGAATGGAGAAGGCATTCCCTTTCACTGACAGGTATTAAAGAAACTGTAGTATATTAAGTCTTTTAATATAGACTATATTGTTTTATTAACATAACTTTGTTTCTAATGTTTTCTACAGCAGTACATGTAATTTAATTTAAAAAAAAATAAATAAAATTTAGTGGCCAGATCTATATCCTGCTAACAGGAAGGAAGAAGAAAGAGTCTTTCCTCCTTGAACAAAATGGCAATCCTCCTTCCTTACTTATAGAAGGTGGTAACAAGTGACCTCAGAAGAGGAATAGGTCATGGACAGAGATAGTTCTTTAGGGAGCAAGGTCCCAAACCTCTCTTCTACTATTGGTGCTGCTGCTAGAAGAAAAACTTCTTTGTAAAGTTGGTTGGGTTTTTTTTCCACCTCACATATTGCTAGCTTATAGACTACGTAATCAGATTTTTGGTGTGTGTTTCCTGTAAGGTATCTTGCTCTGCAAAAGATGATGTTTGTGCATAAATACTATTGACCAAATGGATCTTATGAAATAATAGTTTACCAACTACTACTGTTACATTTTTTTCTTTTTACTCAAATATTCATAACTTTCATACCAAGTTGGCCACTGCAATTGTTCTTCACGTTGCGGGGGGAGGAGAGGGAAATTCCAAAACAAATAACATCTATATTTCTAGGGCATATCCTACACAATATGTGTCTTTGAAAAAATATTACATTAGCTATATTCAAGATGTTCCTTAATATATTGTCCAGTCTGGAGAAAGCTATTCATTATCACGCTTTCTGAACTTCAAAATACAGGTGCAGTACTACCCGTTTTGATCAATAGAATGTCCCAGAGGTCAGTTAGCACTTTGCCTTCACTGCTACACAAATTATTTTAGGCTTTTTCTGATCCACTTCATTCACAGTTAAACATGTCAGGAATATGTTTGTTCTTAAGGAGAATTTTTCTGGTTTATAAGCTTTCTAGAGTGAACCTTTGAAAGTTACTGTGAACTTGAGTTTTGGTGAACGTTTTCAATGAGTTCCAAAATGACAGGCAAAAACAACGTTTAAAAATACTCTGCATTCCTCATATGATGGTATTCATGTACATTGTCAAACAGTTTATGTACTGTACCAAGTGAGTTCGTAATTAGCTTCAGTCATTGTTTTTTCTGTACTACTTTGAGCTTTTAATGTTCTTTAAAAGCAGTTTCACAATAGCCTGGAATTGAAAGGGCACAGTGATGCTATAAAATGAGAACAGTGATGTTAAAATGAGAAAGAAGTGATAAATGTGCATACCATGGGATTAGTTATAGATTCTCGCAGTTGCCAAAGTTCTCATACTTGTAACATTTTTTTTCTCCTTTCTTAAAACTTGATGACTCAAAGTATCCTAGCATGAGTGGGTCCAATACTCCTACTGGACATTTGTTTGTTGAGTTTAAGGTTAAGTATCTTATGTAGTGTCTGGTGCATGGCATTTGAGTGCTTTTGGCAATAGAGTGGCTCTTCCAAGAGTGAAGATCGGTGCAGTCTAGGTTTCTTCACCCTTTGAAGGTTTCCTTATGGTCTCATGTTAAGATTGTCTTCTGGCTTTTAAACCTTTTTCATTGTTTTACCTATGACAAAAGAAGTAAAAGATAATGTAGAAAGGGGTTAGCTCATTTTCCCCTTCAGCCATGTGCTTAAATAATCAGGACTCTTGTATTTGCTTTAATGTGTAAGTTTGTGTTCTAAACAAACATCTGGTTCATAATAATGGAACTTAGGGGACAGATTCCAATTTATTTTTTATTTTTAATTCAGTCGTTGTCGGTCTACTATTAGTTTCTGTAGCTGGGCACAATGTAAAGGTAGTGAAATAGGGATTTGTAAGAAAAGCAGTTTAATGGAAATTAGACCAGATTATAGCACTGTATATGAATTCTCTTTCACAATTTACACCATGCGAAATGAGCTGTTTATTTTTGATACAAAATTATTAAACAGTTAAGAGGCCATATGTTTCATGTGATTGCTTTTTTTCTTCAGAAACAGACCACGATTCTCAGGAGCACTTAAGTCTCTTATTTTTCAGATATGTTCTGTGGAGCTGTTTCTGAATTTGTAATGTGTGCTGTATTACAGAATTTTAAAGAATCTTGCGCTGCAGCATGTTTTCCTTGTTTCTTGTCAACAAATGTTTTCATACCATTGCAATAAGACAGTATAGCAAATGGCAGGTTATAGCATGGTCCCTTTGTTTAACAACCTACATTGATTATTAAGCTGAGCTTTCTATATATTTGAAAGGAAACAATTCTGAAAAATCAAATTAGGGGAATTTACTGAGAAATAAAGACATATTTCTGTTGTACTGTCTCGTTGCCTTTCAGTTCAGCTTCAGGTAATATGTATATTTAAGTTAGTATTATGAGTTCAGATGCTGCTTGGATTCAAGAAATTGGCATCTTTGGATTTCTATTAGACTTTCATTCTGGAGCCCATACTGTTTCTACAGTGCTAATTTTGACTGATGGATTTGTGATTTTTCATTGATTTGCACCAGTCAGAAATGGTCAGAGCATTATTTCAGGGTTTAACTCCAGTTCACGTTCTCTGTATTAATCCTACATGCGTTCAGTGTGTTGGATTTCACCTACATGACTTCAAATATGCAGCCTCCTACCATAATTTTACATAAACTGCTTAGCTTTAAGTGTTTGTAAGTTGCAGTTAGCTTGTAGACTAACACATTACGAGAGATTTTTAGATGTATGATTTCTTTTGTATGCACTTCATTTTAAAAAAAGTTTGAAACAATCCTTGTGTTCTATATTTGATTGGAGTCATTCCCCCTTACATTTTGAAAGGATCTGTGCATGTGTAAATCAGAAGGGAATATGAGCAAAAAAAATGATAAAGTAATATGAATGAGTTCAGGAAGAATGTATATTTAGCATCTGTCCTCTCTAGCTTTTCCAACTGATTTCTGTGTGTTCACTAATGAGAAACTTGTGGTCTCCATGGCAACTCTACCATTTTGCCCCTTCTTTTGCTAATATGGAAAACAAATTTCCACGTAGAAAACTGAAACAGAAAAACAAAATATCCCCCTACCCTTCATTTCCTCTTTCTGTTCTCCCTGCCTATACTCTTACCTCCAAAATCCATGTAGAACAGTTTGGCTAGGAAGAGATGTCTTGAAATACTTTTTCAGCTGTCCTATGGTCAGGTTACTTATGCCTGAGATGACGTAGATTTTTTTTTTTTTTTTTTTTTTTGGATGCCGTCAGTTTTAGGTGTCCTTTACCGGAGTGAAGGTCATCTGCTCTGTAAGAGGCATCCTCTGAGCCTTGAAGGATGGAGCCCTGGGAACATTTTGCTTGACCAGCTAATTAGGAGGTAAAAGGACATCTGCTTCCCGATACTTGAAACTTTTGGATTTGCACAAAACCAGTTTCAGCTAGGGTTAATGCGTTTGTAGGTAAGAACGCATATAGTCTGGTTAAATAACTCAAATTTTATCTAGTAGATACTACTGTTTAAAAGATTGATGTTTTTTCAGGGCAAGTCTGTCTTTGGTCACTGAAGGGAGGAAATGTTAGGAAAAGTTATGAGTTGTTACCTTCCTGTAAAATGTTAAGTAAAAGTTAATTGAGGTACAACAATGCCATGTTGTTTTAGTTCCTCTGTTAACAATGTGATGAGATGAATATGTATGTTGCAATATATCTGGAAACAGTGTATGATACCATTTTTCTAGCACCTATTATCAATGGTGACCAAATGCTTTTCCTATGTGCATAGCTTTTTAGAAAAACCCCCTAACACCAACAATTATAATAGTAATAAAAATGGTACCTTAGAATTTTGCAGATTATCTAAGCACTTACTTTGCTTTGAAGAGTGATGGCACTTTCTGTATTACTTGAAATATTTAAGCATTCTTGGATCCAAATGAGACCCAGAAAGATAGAATTGTCAATTTGAAGTTGTTATGCAACTATCCTGGAATGTGAATACACAAGGTAGAAAGAATATTAGTGTCATACTGTCTTCATTATTTGCTTTAGTCTTAGTGTAGTATTGGCTCATTGTTTGGGAACTGAAATAAAAGGAAAATTTTTACCATGGTTTGGTTTGGGTTTTTTTTGTTGTTGTTTTCCCCATGACAGTATTGTTAGAAAACAGATCCATATATTTTCTACCAAGTCATGTATTTTCACCATTCACTTAGACAAAAGCTTGTTGCTTACTCACGTACTATAAACAGTTTACACTTACATTTTGTCTATTCCATACACTTTTGATTGTTAGAACACTTTGAAGATGTTTGTGCATTAAAATATCCTGAATAAAGTATATGTAGCCATACCATGAAAATCTTATTTGGGTTTTGCATAAGCTTGAAGACTTGTACTGTATGAACTGATATACTTTATTTTGTATATAAAGACTTGAGTCTATCTGACTCTGTTGTGGTTTAACCAGCCAGCAATAAGCCCCACACAGCTGCTTGCTCGCTCCCCTCTGGTGGGATGGGGAAGGAGTATTGGAAAAGTGAGAAAACTCGTGGGCTCAGATAAAGACAGTTTAATAGGTAAAGCAAAAGCCGCACACGCAAGCAAAGCAAAACAAGGAATTCATCCACCACTTCCCATTGGCAGGCAGGTGTTCAGCCATCTCCAGGAAAGCAGGGCTCCATCACATGTAACAGTTAATTGGGAAGACAAACGCCATAACTCTGAGCATCCCCCCCCTTCCTTCTTCTTCCCCCAGCTTTATATACTGAGCATGACGTCCTATGGGTTGGAATATCCCTTGGGTCAGTTGGGGTCAGCTGTCCCAGCTGTGTCCCCTCCCAACTTCTTGTGCCCCCCCAGCCTACTCGCTGGTGGGGTGGGGTGAGGAGCAGAAAAGGCCTTGGCTGTGTGTAAGTGCTGCTCAGCAGTAACTGAAACATCTCTGTATTATCAACACAGTTTTCAGCACAAATCAAAAACATAGCCCTACACTAGCTATTGTGAAGAAAATGAACTCTATCCCAGCCCAAACCAGCACGTTCTCTAATGTGTAAGTGTAATTAAAGAGTTTGTGTTTAGGTATTTGTAATTTACTTCACATAGGATATGCATTTAGTAATCTCAGCCTAAAATTTCATAGGGTCATTGATGGGCAGGGGCATTAAAAAACAAATGAAACAAGCCCCAAACACCCTAATAAACCCAGTCTCTCTGCTCCAAACCTAAAGGTTACATTCTGTGTAACAGACAAGGTTTCAAACGAGAAGCAAATGACCAAAATGTGTAAAAACAAGTAATATCAATGTAGACTTTTTCTTTCCTATACTCCTGCCAAGGAGACTAAATGTTTTAAAGGAATCGAAGCAATTAATGGAAGCAGATGATGTGTTCTGTGGCTGTTTCTGTATTGGGGCTGATCTAAAACTCCACATGAAAATATTCTTTGTCTTTGGAAAAGCTCGATTTCTGGTTGTGTAGTGTGCTTTCAGTTGAGGTTTTGATGGGGTCAGTATTTGCTGCATATATTCCTGCAGAAAACCTTTAGAAGTCCTGCTCAGTGCTTTGCCTGGGCATTCAAAATCAAAGGGGGGGGATCTGTCATGCATCTCATCCAGGTGAATTGAAGTCTTGAGAGCAAGAAACTGTGGTCAGTAAGTGAACCTTTATCCTCCACTTGTCATACCTGCATTATGCCATCATCATTCTATTTTTCCAGCAGACTGGTGGTAGGTGTGTTTGACTGGTTCCAGCATCACTTCCCCTGACAGCAGAGACAATCCTCCCTAAGGAATAAGAAGTTTTGAGTCAGGTACTTTGTAAACCTCATTTCTGCAAAGCCAGAACACCATTTTATATCTGGCCTTTGAAATACGGTGCATGTTGTGTGTGGCGGACTTATTGTGCACTGGTTTTCTTGAGTTAGCATTTTTAGTTCCAATTTGTGCGTTTTCTCCTGCTGCAGTTCCCAAAGAACTTAATGGGCCCCTACTGACTAAAATGGCTGCAGGTTTTGCAGGCATTGTTGTTAAGATGATAATCTTGTAATTCTTGGAAAATGCCAGAGTCTGCGGTTTCAGACAGTGTACAAAATGTCATATAGGATTAGCAATCCAACACTACACCTTGTAAACCATATCTACTGATAGCGGGGGTGGGGGAAAGATATAAAATTAGGGAGAATCTTTCCGATTGTAGCCCACTCACTTATTTGAATTTTGTAGAATGTCTGGTTTTAAAATACAAATACTATAGAATTAAATGTAAAATGACAATAATGTGTCTCTGTATAGTACTTTCCACCCATCAGGATCCCCAAGCATTTCATGGTGATTTACACAACATTTACAGACTGTTTCATTCTCATTGAAAAACAGCAATTATGCATAGCTGACTTGGTTCTGAATAGGGATTAGAGTATAGTGTAACCTGATCTTATGTTCTGAATTCTGCTAAATTGCTTTGGTTCAATTTACACTTGATTTCTATATTGTAGTAATAGGAACATCATTCTTAATTCAGACTATGGAGATGACCTTTTTAATGTAGTATACTTCTAAGTCCAAGTTTTTGTGAAGAAACTTTCATTGGTATGAAAGTGTGATATAGTATATATTTCTTCATGTATTTTTTTTCTTCCTGTACAGGACAGATAAACACACAACTTCTTATTTTTGTTTAAATAACAATGAACTCTAGCTTTATTTAGGCTTATACCTAATATAGTCCAAATGCAGTTAAAGTAGCATAACTTTAAAGCCTAGATAAGGAAGGACAGCATCCTTCTGTCTTGAGAGCATGGGTTATCTGCTTGAGCCCAGGTTTTCTTCAGCCTTCCTCTAGCATACCTAAATCCTGCCTGTGCTCCAAAAGGAAATGATGATGCTTAACTGAATTTGTGTTCATTTCTCTTCCCCCTTCCAACTTCCTTCTTCATAGGGAAAATAAGCCTTATGAAAAACCTCTAAAGCTTGAGGTCCCACCCCTGCCGTCCTAGTCTATGCACATGCAAGTAATACTGACTTTCTTTCTGTAAGTACTCTTGTGAGGTAATTTGCATCTCTCTTCCTAATAATTCACGCAAACCCCAAAAGGAACCATACAGTAGTTTGAAACAAGGGTTTTCTATGAACGTGCTTTAAATAAATTTGCAGATGATTGGTTTTCAGTATTGTCCCATCACAAGTACTTCATCTTGGCAGATGCCCTGCCTTTGAAAGATCCTATCAAATATCATGGCTAGCTGTATTTCTTCTCCATAAAGCTTTTTTTGCACACTTAGGTGCATATGAACCTTTTTAACCTCAGATTTATCAGCTAGGTGAAGCTACAGCTGACCTGATTGAGTAGTCCTGCTTCTGAATCCCCAAACAGTTCTGTTTATATAGAAATGTACCATTACCTTCCCACACCTTAGAGGCAATTTTTTCTTTCAGTAAAAACTGTGGTACCTGGAGTTCTGCCTCTAAATGTCATAGAAGTAAGTGTTCAGAAAGGTGACTTAGGATATTTAAAATGTATTCAGGGACTTAAGGAAAGAAACAGCAGGTGACATACTAGGTTTGCAAAACAGATAAGCCTGAAGGCCTAGAACAAAGATGCTTTGGAGAAGCGGCAAGACACCTCTCAATGAACAGCTCTAGCCTCTCAGATCAACCCAATTCCTAATAGATGGCTCTGTGCTTGCATTTCATAATTTTACTTTGCCCTCTCAGAGGTGGGGTGTTGGAAGATGACTACAGTAGATGGTTCTTCTGTACAATGGGCTTAGTTATTGTTTTTTGGAAGCCTCAAGATTTTACTTTTGCTTCTGCCTTCAGGGCCTAACTAATTTGAAATCTCACTTCTAAAAGTTTAGCCTACCACCATTACTACTTACGATAATTTTCTGGGAGTGCTCTGTTTGCATTTGATTGTACCACAGTGTCGTGGTTTCAGCCCAGCCGGTAACAAAGGACCACTCAGCCACTCGCTCACTCCTCCCGCCCCCCTCCGGTGGGATAGGGGGGAGACGGAGGAGAGAAAAGAAAAAAAACCTGGAACCTCGAGGGTTGAGATAAGGGCAGTTTACTGGGACAACGCAAAAAAAGTTACAACAACAACGACGGTACTAATGAAAGAGTATACAAAAAAGAGTGATGCACAGTGCAACTGCTCACCACCCGGGACCCGACGCTCCGCCACTTCCCCCACCGAAAGTCGAGAGAGAGAGACCACCCTCCCCCCGGCCCACTCCCCATTTATATACTGGGCATGATGTGACATGGTATGGAATAGCTCCTTGCCTAGTTCAGGTCAGCTGCCCCGGCTATGCCCCCCCACCTCCCAGGTTCCTGTAAAAATTAACTCTATCCCAGCTGAACCCAGGACACACAGTTATTAAACTTGTGTAGTGCACTCTCAGAGTAGTCTTGCTTCTTGATGGCTGTAAACTTGGATGGTTCCAAGGAGGAGTATTTCCTTAATTTCCTGAAGAAAGAGTTCTCAGAAATTTGCCCCTCTGTTATATATGGCTTGGGTTTTGTGGCGGTACTTTAAGTAATTTGTTACTACTCCTTTATTAGTCTTTTTATCTCTCCTGCCGCTTCTTTTTTTTTTTTTTTTTTTTTCCCCCCTGAAAAAGCAGTCAAGCACCTCTACTAAATTCTGTGGTTATAGGGCATGGTTGCTTCAGGCAATGTGGATCCTGTTGTGTGTCCCTTTCTCTTCAAGGGCTGCACAGGTGAAGCTAACTGAGCTGTGCCCAGCAAGCTGAATGTCAGTGTTTGT
Source organism: Aquila chrysaetos chrysaetos (assembly GCF_900496995.4). Lineage (NCBI taxonomy): Eukaryota > Metazoa > Chordata > Aves > Accipitriformes > Accipitridae > Aquila > Aquila chrysaetos. Next base: position 18,061,939 of record NC_044012.1, on the reverse strand, counting down.
GTAAGCAGGATGAATTAGGTTATGCAGGGTCACAGGATGTCTGTAGCATGGCCTAGTCCTAAGGCTGCCTCTTCTGACAGCATTTCTGCTGGAACAAGGGCAGTTGGTTATTGCCAACCAAACTTCAAAAAACATGTGATGAAAATGGAAAGATTTCTCATCGTTCTTGTTAAAATATTTTCAGACACAGAAGTGTGTGTGTGTTTAACCAATCCACTTAAATCCCAGGAATACCCAGCAGATGGCAGTTTGATCAAATATGTGTTTATTGCATTTACATGGGACTCTAAAAAGCTTTAAATATTTATCCACATTCAATAAAACTCTGCTCATCAAATCATATGCTTACAGTTCTTTCAGTAGACGAAGTGGCATTAAACTTGTAGTCTAGCTTCCTATAGTGTTTGATTATATAAAAATCTGATATTTTGAGTCTTGACTTAAACCCATAAAAATAGGCTGAACCTTTACCAGTCCTTGCAGTAAACTTAGGGAGTCTAAAATGACTTTAAAAAACTCTAAAGACTAAACAGCACAGTTTTGTTGTGTCATCTTGTACTCAGTGTTTGTGAACGATGTCTTTTTGTACAAAAGCCCATCTGTATCTGGGACAGCTAGGAAACTACATGTGAGAGGTTCATTCTTGCATATATAGGGATAACTGCATGTTTGTACCTGTGAAGAAGTACAAATGATAGAGTTAAAGCAGTAAATTGGCCCATGCCTATACCTCTGTAGTATAAACTGTGAAGACAGCTCTTCTTCTATCGTTCTACTATAGTTGAACAGAGGTGAGTGTGGTATGAACACCTAAAATTTAAAATACAAAAAAATTCAACTGCAACATTTGGTTAAATATTGTACCAGAACTCTGCACGTATAGGTTGTTATGGCTCTGTTCTTCATTCTTGTTCCTAATTACCATTTTTTCTGTCCATCATTTTCTACTTATTAAAAAAAGAAACAGTAATATTGCTTGCTTTTGTGCTTCTTGTCAGAGTACGTGTATGTGTCTGAGTGTGTACATGTAAAACTCACATAATGGTACTTACTCTATGGTTGTCTCATAGGCAGAGTTCTCCAGTACTATTTGTGATCCTAATAGTAGTTACTGAGGACATGTAGAGGAAAATTATGTAAAAACTTAACGAGCCAGGGAAGCTGTATAACTTCACTGAAATTTAATGCATAGTAATTATTGCAAAAGCAATACAGGGTAATCAGTGTGGTAGGCAAAGACCACGAAAAGAAACTGTTTTTTTCTGAATGCTTCCTTACTTATCTATAGTTTTAGAATAAATCAAAGTAGTTAATGTGCTCACTTGCATAATTGGATTTTATTTTGGTCAAACTGCTTCTCATTCTTAGCAACATCTGTTTTCATGTGGGAACATTTAAATTTCTGAAAGTTTCTTGTTCCTCTGTAAATGTCTATCAAGCTTAATTTACTAAGGCCTTTGAGATGTGGCATTGTTTAGTCTTGTTTTCTTGGGTTCTGTGTTTGTTTTAAATAAACACTTTAAATAATTGTAAGTAAAATATTTAAATTTAAAAAAAAAAAACTTTAGTTACTTAAATGAAAGAGGCATGGGGACCTCTGAAACAGAAACACAAGTTGCACCTCTGCTTCATCTGAAGAGGAAATGTCACACACTGTAATTGCTGTGGTCTTCACTGACAGTCCTACCTGTGCCTAGACTGGAAACATTGAAATACTGGTTTGAGAAACAAGTATTTCAATAGTTATCACCAAAGAGAACAGTAACATAGATTGATTGGATGGGGGGTTTATTCTCTGGTTTTGTTTACATGCTATTACCTAAGTATGATTACTCTCCAGGCCAGAAATTACTCTTTGCATTTCTGCTGGGTTTTCTAGGACCTGACCAGGAAAACCCAGCCACACCTTCTAGCCTTCAGTTATATGGTTCACTTCCTGCTTGATGCTAGGCCACTAGAATAAAACATACTTGGAGAAAACCATGCAGATTTTTTCATTACCTAATTTAATAGTTCCTGGTTAAACGCAAAGAAGACTGAAAGGGGATAATCCAATGCTTTTATTTTCTGGTTGGATTTCCCCTATCATAGGAACACTTCCAAATGCTGCTATTTTGATGGTGGTTCTTCAGTTTGTATGGAGAGACTCAAAATCATCTTAAAGTGAAAAGGAATACCTTACTTGTATGAACAAGTTCCTAGAGTGAATCAATATTGTTTGCTCTGTTAGTTTCTTTCGTTTGGCACAAGAGATGTTAATACCTCTTATGCAAGTCTTCGACTCCTGCACAGTTTGTGCCTCCTGTTTTCTGTTGGTCCTGAATAGTTTCAGGGGGTAGAAGGGAAGGGTTTCATCACTGGAATACACACAGCAAAGTAATATGATCAGACTCAAGCTTGACACACTGAGTAATCTGTGATATGCTAACATTTCAGTATCATGTTAGTATTGCATTAGACTAATATGACACTAATAGAAAATGACAGGAAAAATGACTAATACAATAAGACTTTCATATATTACTTTAGGGCTGCCATATCTGTCCTTTTTAATTCACCTGAAGCCCTGCTTAAATGCAGAATGAGAGCTGCATCTAGAGCATAGCTGGGGAAAAAGCCCATTTTAGGAAGAAGGCCATTTCAAATATTGTGTAACAACTAAGAGAAATAATCTTACAACACTTGTGCTTTACATACTAAGAATGATGGCAATTCTTCCAAAACAGTATAATGCAGTGGTGAACTGTAATGATTTGTTTGAACTCTTGGTGTCTGCAGTGGTGATAGGACAGAATTCTCTCTCCACTTGATATTGATGACAAAATATAATTTCAGTAGCAGGGGCCAGGATGCTATCCTGTGTCTGGAAACTCAGTTATGAAGGATTGGTTCTAACAATGAAGGTGTTTTTGTAGGTGTGTTTTGGTTTGGTTTGGTTTTTTTGACCAATCCTTTCAACTACCTAAATTCCAAGATGGAAAGGACAATGAAACAGCACTGTACTTTAAAGCACACACAACTTCTGATTTTTGATAGTGCATACAGTTGTTATGGTGAACAAGATAATACTTTTTCCAAATCTCTATGCTCTCTGTTAACTATCCTGCAGAACTGCAGTTCTGTATGGTTTTACATTTACAGTGGATTACTTTAAGAAGCATTTGCTGATGCATGTTACTGACTTTACTACTCTTCCCTGTGTTCTTTAGAATGTAACAGTGAGATTACTTTAGAAGCTTAAATTGTAGGCAATTAAGTAATAGTCATGTTCAGCTAGTTGTGCATGTATGTGTATATCTGAGTAAGTAAATAATGAGCTGAAATGGAATTAGGAAGACATTTTGAAAAGGGATGTGTCAAATAAATAACTCTAAAGATCTGTGGGGATTTCAGATATGGTCTCGGGGTAACACAAGAACCTCAGTGGAGGTCATAAAAAGAGGCATACAAGTTTAAAACTGAAACACTAGGTTTATTCTCTTTCTTTGGGTGTTGCTTTTGTGGTCAGTAGAAATGTGAATGAAAAGTTTCCTGAAAGATTGTCAGCATTCTTAATGAACTCCGCTCCAGCAGGGCAGTCCCTTACTGCTTGCTCAGGACCAAGCACGTAAGGCTAAGATACGTCCCTGGGCGTCTTTTCAAATTAAACCAACCCTGAGCAAAACTGAGTGGCCAAATGGGACCACAGGACACCCCCATGTTAGTAAGTCTTCATGAAGTATATTTGAACAGTCTTGGATATCCATCTTCCTTGCTTCCTGTGACTGATTTTCTATATTGTTTACTAGCTGGGACAACTTTATCACGTACCAGGTTACTGTGAACCTTCGCTCAGAAAATTTACGTAAAAGCAGCATGGTGGTAGAATTTGACTGCAATGGTAATGCAAAACCAAGTAAAATGATATTTTTATCTCAAAGACCAAGTAATAAGATAAAAATATTTAAAAATACTTAGTGTATGTACATGTGTTAAAATAAGCAGGTTCAAGGAATACTTCTATTTTTTCTTATTTAAATGCTGTAGCAGACTGTGATATTGGCAACGGAATAAGCCAGTATCCCATTGTGAAAGGTGCACTGTCAGGACCAACATAAACTGCACAAAGGCTGTACTTGTGCCTAAAATATTCTGTGATTCTCTGGCTGTGCCTTTCCCAGCTTCCCAGGAAAAAAGTTTTCAGTCAGATTGTTACTGATGTTAAAAATGCCAGTGCTGGTGTGAGTAGAAAAGGAAGGAATGTGAGGGGGGCAGCAGTTCAGTCTTAGATGGTCTTAAACCATGAGTAAAACAACATATTAAGGAATTGAATGAGATTCTTGAATGTGTAAGCAAAAGTACTGAAAACAAGTATCTAGCTAGCATTACCATTCTAGATGGCATTACTGAAACCAAAACAGGGATGCTGGTGTCCAGTTCTGATGTTAAAACTTTAAAAAGGATGTTGATAAATTGGACAAGGTTCAGGAAGTGCTAAGAATAGCTGGAAAACGTGTCTTTCAAATGAACTTCTGTCTCTTACATGTGTCTTATCCAAAAGAAATTCTGGCATTACTTGAAAGGGTAAGAATACAAGCCAAAATTGTACACAAGAATTTACTTTCTGCTCTCCCAAATTCCTTTCGTGCTCTTTGTGTGTATCTAAACAATTGCTGTGGTCAGCTACAGCGCATAAAGTAGAAAACAGGTGGTCAGAAGCATATGTAAATATGAAATCTGTATATTTTTAGTTTCCCCACATAAACTTAAAATAAAGATTAGTGAATGCATCTTGTTTCTTTCTCTTACCCAATGTGTTTATTTGTTGAATATTCAGTATAATGGTCAGTTCATAACAATTATGATACTGTTTTAGGTTGAACTCAGGTTTTGTAAACTGAGTCCAAAATACTCTTCAGTTCATGGAGTTCATAGACAGTTCACAGGTACCGAATTTGTAGGTACAATTTTGGAAATTAAAGAAAGTAGTGACGGATTGCTTGCCTCTGCCTAGTTTTAATCAAACTCGTGGCGTTATTTTAATGTATTTCTCGCTTGTTAGGGATGAGAGTGAAATAAAATGTGGATTTTGATATTGTACCTGCTGTTAAGTAGCTCTTAATATAGCTTGAATAGCTTTGCACATGTAACTTGTTGGAGAGTTCATCAGCTTGGAGAGCTTATTTGGAACCTTGCCATGCTTAATGTACTGGACAGTTCAAAGCTCAAGATTTAGGACAGATCTTTGTCTAAGCTACTGCTCAAGATTTGAAATGATAGAAACCGTGCAGTCTCCTCAGGCAATCTTTTCCAGTCTGTACTAATAGAAGGGGGTTTGTTTGCGTTTAAGCTGAAGCTGTCTCATTGTAATTTAAACCCATTACTAGTCCTGTTCACGATAGGCATGGAGAACAGATTATTTTCTTCTTCTTTGTATAGCAGTAGGGGGTTATAAATGTGTCCCTTTTTGTACAGAAACTTCAGGTGAGAGTTTGAGAACCCTGCAGTCCTATTCTTGTGTACTTCCTATGTGAAACTACAGGGAAGTATCTTTATGCTGTTCTCATCAGTATGTAAACTATGATTCCCTTCTCAGCGTGAAGATACTCATGAGAGAGTTATTGCTTAGCCTGACAACCCTTCTCAAGGATAGGAAGACTGGAAAATGGAGATGAAGTGTTTTTCTGATTTTCCCAGTTAAGTAATTTTTCAGCAATGAGTGACATTGCAAAAAAGTATTTTGATCCAGATATTCTAATACCTTTGCTGAGACTTGGTTTAAAACCAGCAGAAGTAGAAGATCTTTTCTCACAAAGAATACATTGGATGGTGTGATAGCGTAGGCTTGCAGCTACTTTGTATAGTATGCAATAGGATAGACAAAGTTGTAAACCTTGTCAAGGAAGCTGTTTGTTTCCAAAGCACCAATCATAAGTGTTTAACAAGATGTCAGGGTGTTCTTGAAGTTCTCTAGCAGTCACCCAGTCATTCTGCAATTATTGCCAAGCTAGAGTGTCTTCAGAGATGCAATTTTACATATATACATAATGGAAAAGGCACATTAGTATTTCTTGTGGAAACTCTAGAGAACACATACACATCACAGGCATATTCTGTACCCTGTGTTACCCGTAAGACCAAACTGGGGCAATTTCCAGGAAAGCCAACAATAGAGTCGGGGTCAGAAATTAATTTGATCAAATAGGGAGTAACAATACAGAGATGGTAATCATTAAGCAAGAAATTGGTATGTGACTTATGACTGGGGAAAGGGGAAAAGATCTGGTGCATTACTGAAGAACAATGTGCAAATTTTGGTGTTCTAATGCTGATTGTGCAGGATGTGACCTAAATGATATTAACTCATTATTAGACCCACATCATGTGGGGCAGTTGCTCTTCACAGGCTTCGCGTTATTAAGCTACCTTTGCTGAAGTCAGAGGAAGAATTTTTGTTAGAGTAGTATACAGAAAAAAGAGTCCAAAATTTCTTTCCAGAGGGGTCCACCTCTGATGCAGAGATGGATCTTTCCCAAAGAAAGACATCTTTGCGGGGAATATAGCCACATCTAAATTCTAATCCAATTCTCCATGTTATACAACTCCAATGATTTTTTTTTTTTTTTTTTTTTTTTTTTTTTTAGTATCTTTTACATATCATTTTCCCGGTGATACTTCTTTCTTCTTGCGTACTTCCTGTCCTTTTCAGCTTTCAGTTTCACAAACGGCAAACAATAGAACACGAATAAGCTCCAGAGATCACAAGTTCTAAAAATTAAGCAGTATTTGAAGGAATAAAGCTTCCAGTCTATATATTCTATTAAAGTGTGTGTACTACTAGTATCATGTAGCAGATAGCTGTTGACTAGAACAGTATGGTTTAGAAGTTCCTCCATTGTAAGTGTAAATATTAGCTTATCTGTAGTTAAAATTCAGAGTGGATTCTATTATGAAATGTGAGAACCAAAAGGTAATAAAGGTGAACAGATCAGGGTTTGGATTGGATTTTTAATATCTATCTGTATCCTCAAGTAACTAGACTTGAACTGCTTATTGGAAAAAAGACACACAGTATCTGATTCTAATGTAGTTTGTTCACCATTAAAAATCACAGAAACATGGAACCAAAGTGAAGTTAGTATCACTGAAATTAAACTAATAAAATATTCAAGTCAAAGTAAATTCATATTGTATTGATTTAAACAATCAAATTGATGAAATCACCAGGATGACAAAGCAACCGTCATGGAGCTTATGAAGTATGAGAATGGATCTACAGTGGTGTGTGTTCTTTTAGTAAGTTACAAAATAATTGTGCAGAAAATAGCAAAATTATTTAGTTTATTAATTTGCCTAGTGTTTTAATAAAAAACTAAAAAAAAAAAATCATGTCAGAACAATGAACCCTTTTAGAAGGAATACTTAAAACCTCCTCCTCACATCTAGTCTTCTGAATAGTGATTAATTGTCTCCTGTCAGTATTCTACTTCCAACTTTAATTGTAGTAAACAAAAATATAACAAAGCCTGGGTACTTGAATTGTATATGATAATTTCAAATATTTGAGTTTTGATGTGGAGTTTAAAATGTATGGGAATATGGGACCTTTTCTTTCATGTACTTTTGTAGTACAGGCTTTTATAGTACATGCACAATTGCACTTTTTCTCACCTGTTAAACTGCCTGCATATACTGAGTCGTCTCCCAGCCAAGTGCTTTTTAGAAATATATAAGACAACAAGAGAATAAAAACTTTCCATCTTGTACAGTCTTTTCATCCTTTTAGACTGGGGCTGCAAATGCTGGATTGTGTCAGAAATTCTTAAGACAGTTGATTGTTTCCCAGCAATCCCAGTTGCTCATCTTCTGTCCATCAATGTGAAAAACTTATTGGACAATTTGTCATGCTATCTTTCTGCTTTGATTCAGAGCTATAAAGTGAACATTTGTTTTCTGGGACATTCATCTTGATGGCATTATCAACTACTTTAAAGAAAAAAAAAATTATGTATCCTGTGCACTTAGACTTTTGCTCTCCCAGTTTCTGTATTTATTCTCTGGTTTAGTGCTGGACTGGAGTTTTATTTGGCTTCAAAATAGAGAGCTTTTGAATACTATCACAGAGAAGGAGAAAACAAGCATCTCAGAACTGGCTTCTATTACATGCTGTTAAAAATACTTGCTGTGTCAAAAGAAGTTTTCTTCCACCTGTTGTTTCTATTTGCTTCTGTATTTATATATATTTTTTTAGATTGTCTTGCTGCTTTTCATCCAAACCTTCTAGCCTTTAATGCCTTTGAAAACTTAATGTGCATTTGATGAAAATGTATTGCAGTTTAAGGTATTTAAAAGTTATGGTCATGTTCTATGCCCAGAAGAAAGGGGTTAGGGGCTACTGAGTGGCTGTTGGTTCCTGGTACAAAACAGATGATGTGCTCAATTGACAGTAGGTTTCAGTAACTGCTTCCCCCTCCTACACACCCTCCCATTTTGAAATTATTAAAGCAAAGTCAGTGTTGGCCGGTGACCATTATTAGTTCTTGTTGATGTGCATATTTTCATTTGCTATTTATGTAAAAAGTAGTATTTTATTTGCAAGACAAAAAGGCTTTTAAAATTCTGATTTATACCTTTGTGAAGTTGTTTTTTTGATATGTACATTTACATTGATTAGTGTAACATTTATATTGACAGTTAATGACTGATGTCTGTAACCTATTCATTTTCTTGTTCTTAAGTAGACAATTGTTAAAGGATGTGCTAATTTGGTGTGTTGTAACTCAGCAACCTCAAATAATTTTTGAAATGTGTTTCATACATTATAGAACTTTATGCCTGCATGATACATTTTAAAAAAAAGGGGGGGAGGGGGAAGATTTGTGATCTCATATTTTTCATAAGTAAGTAGTTTCTTTTCCCGCAAGCCAAACTGATTTTCTTGCCAGTAGGGTTGGAATTGTCTTCTGGTGTGTCATCGGTGTTTGTCTGAAATGATGGCAGACTATCATGCTCAATTATGTGAATTAACTCCCGTAATTCCAACAGAAGCCTTATGCCATTTCTAATTCCAGTGTGCAGGTCCTAATCAGGAAGCTTCCACTCTCTTTTTACTCATTTGTCTCTTCAGGTCCTGTGTTTCACAGAGCAGGTCATAGGCTGTATTTTCAGAGGGTTCTGTATAATATTGTGTGATTGAACAGAAGAGAAATTTTTAATATGTATAGTCAAATCTTGCTGTGGTGAGTTGGTGTCTTATTTTTCTAGATGTCCGTAGACTTAGAAGTACTGGAAAACCTATATTCTGCACTTTGCAAGCCTTTTAATGTTGACTTCAGAGCTTTGTATGTGTAATAATTATTTTCAAATAACTATTATCTGCCTGCATTTTAGAAAGGTTGTTATGCTGGGCGTGTGCAGTCTGCTTGTCACTTTGCTAGTTAGCATCATTAGAGTCCATGGAATTAATCTGGTTGGTTATGCTGTAGAAAAGTAATGTTTGTCTTGTTTCAGCTGTAACAGTCTATGCATAAAAATGAGGAAAGGCTTGGAAAGAGAAAGAATATTATTAATTAGGCTATCTGGTATAGGTAGAAAAAGCAAAACTGCTCTCTGGAATACAGAGATTTTGCGGGGGCCTAGAGAAGGGTTGTTTCCACAACTGGTCTGCTTTTTCTAGCTGCACTAGTTTATGTAGTAATAACTATCAATTCTTATTATGAATGAGGGGAAAAAAGAGCCTAATTAGTTTACAGTTCTATAAGTCTTCAGAGAAAATTGAGGCTACTTTCATGTTTAAAGTTAAGGAGCTGGCTATATTTTTTTCAATATTAAGTCTTAAGGCTTCATGATGCTGATGAATAACAAGGAATTTTGACATCTAAATCATTAGTGGATTTATTTTGTTTTATGATTAAAAACAGGCCAGGAAAAATATTGTATTTTGTCTGAGAAATAATAAAAAACCCATAAATTAAAAAATGTTTGCTTTGCTGAGGTACTTAGTGTTTTGTAGCCTAGAATAATAATGTAGCTGGAAGAATGAATAGCAAGTGATAAGTGCTTAAGTGGTACCATAAATCATATTTTAGAAGACTGCCAATATGTTTTACAAAATGGATTTCTATGGACAAATGGAGAAAAATGTAAAATAAAGGAAGACACTGTGAAAATGGCAGTAATAGAACAGCATCTTTACAGCAGTACCTGGTGTAACTTGATTTTGAGAGAACTGTAAAATGAAGTTCTGATAACAGCAGCTCTGTGATAGTACTGCATGTTTTGGTTTGTGGTTTTGGGGTTGTGGGGTTTTTTTAAGTCTAATAAAAATAAATCTTCTTGGGAGACGTACATTTTGGTGCAAATGGGCATCTGCCTCAGCAAAACAAAGCTCTTAATCATAATTTGTGACTCACTATTTGTAAATATATAGTTGCATTCATAAAATACAGACTATTGCTGGTGCAGAGCCCTAGTTTTGAAGCATCGCTGGGGGCATGTGTTATCTTCTTTAACTTCACTACTTATATGCTCAACAGATGGAAAGTAGTGTTTCATCAGGTGGTAGTCAGGACTCCCATGCTCTGCTGCTCGTATAGTCATCAGTGAGTCATGTGATCTTTGACATACCATTGAGGTTTTTTGTCATTTGGTTTTCTCATAAGCCACTGGAAAAGGGTAATGCCTAACATACAGACTTCAGGAGAGCATTACCTTCGTAATGAGTTTCCTCCGGAGAGGTATTTAAACTTTCTCAAGTACAGAATAATCAAATAGTAACTTTGGACTCCTTTGGAAGCTGCACTTTTGTAGATACGGTAACCAATAAATGTCATTACGAGATGTCCAGAACTTTACCCAGCGTGTAATGTCTTTGTGACTACTTAACTGATGAGAGATGTGCAAGTCTCTTTTTTGTATTAAATTTTTTGGCATTTCATTTGTCTGACTTAAACACAATTGGTGTGTAAAGATCATCAGTCTTGATGTTCTCAGAGAATGTTTTGGGCAATAGCACTTCAGATTCAAATAAATATCCCTGGTTTAATTCTTTGAAACTTTTTTCTGTTTTCATAAATTGAAGCTTGGATGGAAAATTTCTGAAAGGGTGGTAGCAAGTGTCTTCATATTTACATCTGTTGCTGATGTGATTTCTTTAAAAAAAAAAATAATCAAATACATGTTATCTGACCGAGTGGATGTTAATTGACACACTTAAAGAATTTGATTTAACCTTCCATTTTCCTAAGAGATTCAAAAGTGTCTGCATTCCTTGCCAAGTACCAGGCTGGGTATTTGCTTGCGGGTTGTTAGTTTGTTTGTTTTAAACCTGCAGACACTTCTGTCTTCCTGTGAGTCTTTGATTGAAACGTGGTTTCAATGTGTTGAAGCTTGCTATGGATCAGTTGCACAGAACAGCATGAGTAACAAAATTGGAAGAAAATAAGAGTTTTGCCAGAGCGGAACAGTGTCTGGATTTGAGGATTCGGTGTATCTGGTTGTTGAGTTGACTGTCACTTCAGAATCAAAACTAAGTTCACTTTTTGGTCCTAGGATTCTGATTTTTGAATAACATTAGTATTGCACTGACTTCATAAAGATGTGTCGTGGTTTAACCCCAGCCAGCAACTAAGCACCACGCAGCCGCTCACTCACTCCCCCCCCACCCAGTGGGATGGGGGAGAAAATCGGGAAAAGAAGCAAATCCACGGGTTGAGATAAGAACAGTTTAATAGAACAGAAAAGAAGAAACGGATAATGATAATGATAACACTAATAAAATGACAACAGCAATAATGAAAGGATTGGAATGTACAAATGATGCGCTGTGCAATTGCTCACCACCCACCGACCGGCACCCAGCTAGTCCCCGAGCGGCGATTCCCCGCCCCCACTTCCCAGTTCCTATACTGGATGGGACGTCACATGGAAGATACTAGGAAGACAGTTAACTCTATTCCAGCTGAAACTAGGACAGATGTCAGATTCTTTCTTCAAATAAGGTTGAACCTCTCCCTAAATCCTGTCATATCTAGCGATGGGAATGGAAACAAAAAAACAACTGTGCCATCAGGACAGTCAGTTCTAGAAGTATGAATTAACAAAATCCCTGTTTGATAGAGACACAAGAAACCCAGTGTTTCTTTTAAAGAGAGAATTAGCCTGCCTTTTTATTCTGCACAAGAGTTTTAAAGTTCATATGGTGAGAATTTCTTAACCATGTACAGAACTACTTGGAAATGTTTTTAATTACATCTGATGTTTCTGAACTTTAATTGCCTATTCATCCCAGTTTAACATCAGAAGAGCCATTGCAAGTAAACAAGCATTTTGTTTAAATGTTGCTTGTGAAAGCTAATGTATGTACATCTATACCAGACCAAAGAACATGTTTATACAGTGATACATAATCCATGTTCTATGTAGTCATTTCCTCTCTAATTGTAATGAATGCCATGGGGGGGAAATAATGAGGACTTACTGCTTCTCTTATTTTGCTACCTAAGAAGTTCCCCTCTGATCGACTAAATGCTATTAAAGATGCTTGGAAGCCATCATTTAATTTTCTCTAGTATACTAGTTTTCCAACTGTACTGATTGTTGGAATCTTGCACAAAAGGGCTATAGAAGTGGCCACATTTATTAGGAAAGGACATGGCTTCCAGCACAGGGTGAAGCTCACGTGAAGACAGCCCTGCGGTGCTGAGCTTGTTGAGGCTGGCAGCGCAACCCTCCTTAGCGGCTCACTTAGGTGTCTTAGCTTTGACAGATGGTGTGGTACCCTCATCCATGCCCTCTAAAGACCTATTAGAGTAGGAAGGGACTTGAGTGCAGATAGGGTCTGTAGAAGATGCATGTGTGCTGACAACAGCAGCTAAGGTCTGCACTTTGCAGAACTGGTTGGATATCCACAGGATTGAGCAGACTTCTGAATTCTCTGGGGACGATTTGTGTATATAGCTTCACTATTACATTTGATGATATCAACTCTTCATGCTGTGTGCGTATTCTTCTGTCCTAGTACCTTGAGAATTAGCCCTTAATGTTTGACCTTACAGTCAGCGAGGCTGTCAGAAGCAGAGGACCAGAAGTTGCATGTTGCATATTGCAGGTTATTACAATCATACAGCAGCTCTGGTCAAAAGTAGGTATTTTTAAGAGAACTAAAAATAGATAATTAGACTTAACACTCCTGGGGATTTCCAAAACTGCGATGCAAAAGAGTAGTGAAACTGACTATAAATAAAAATGTTACTTTCAAAGATTAAGTAATATAAATGATACAAGTATTAATGTAATGAATGCAAACAAATTCTATATATATAAATAAAAATCTAGCACTCCAAATATTAGAAATCGTTAATATTAAAGTTACCTGGTCAATCAAAACCTAGGTTTATATTTAATTCTATAAGTTTATATTATGTATTTTATAATTAATTGTGTAAGATGCATACATTTTAACAGATACATTATTACTAAACTAGATTTACACTTTACCTGTATGAATAATGCATTATCATGTAGTGTTTGTTTATCTGATTATGTATTTCATGATAGTTTGTGCTCTAATTTATTTAGGATTTTCTTGTTTATACAAAAGCAAGCAAAATGAATCCTCATCTTCATATGGGTCTTCCTTTAAAAAAAATTACTTCAGAGTGATGATAATATTGTAAGCCCAGGAACTTGTGATTTCTTAGTTGCTTAGGATATTATTTTCTTGTTATCTTGAATCAGTACCTTCATTTGCCTCTCAGTTTTGCCACCTGTGAAATGAAAATAATACATAAATTGCCATTGTGGTGGAGCTTAATTATGCAGTTTTTGCATAGTACTTTAAAGTATGTCATGAACACTAACTATGTGGATTATTTGGAATGAATTTAGATGTGTAGCTAACATGCTTTACAAATTCTGCATTCCAAGGGGAACAGGGCAGTTTAGAGCTGATGAATCTTAAACTCGGTGGGCTTTGTGGTTTTTGTTTTACAGAAAATCTATTACAGTGAAAGCCTGTGGACTCTGAATATAGCAGCTGGCTGAGTGAATTTTATGATATGTTTGAGTGAGATCCTGCAGTAGAGTAGTAACTTGTGGTTCTATATTGTTATATATAAGGCTCTCTTAAATCTATTTAATCACTTTTATTTTTCAGTTTAATGGTGCTACACTAACAAACATACGCTACTTTTTCTCTGAAGCCATTCATGCCACAACAGGAATCCTATAATAAATCATCCTGAAATTCCGCTTGTTTTAATTTTTTTTAGACTTTTGTAGTAACTTGTGTTATTTTAAGTGTGTTAACATAGGTTGGGTTTATATTAAAACGTACTAAGATAATGAACATCAGCGTAATAGGAGTGAATGCAAGTAAGTTTATCTGTATTGGTGTCAAGTGTAACAAAATTCCTAGAGGAGCATAAACACATGAGTAACATGGTGTTCTAGTGAACAAATGATACAGGTTAGAAATCACAGAAATGATTAAAGTCTGCTTCTATCCTCAAAGTACTAATTATGATAGGTAGATGCTGTTCTGTATGAAAACACAGAATGTTTTTGCCAAAAACACATCCTGAGACTATTCACTAGTTTATTTCCAAGCTTTTCTCTCTTGTCCATTATAGTAGTTTCAAGTTGGCTAGAAAAAATTCAGTACTGTTAGTTGTTTATTCTGTTTTTATGGTTGTTTTTTTTTTTTTTTTTTTTTTTTTCCCAGTTATTTGAAATGAACTCAGGTTAAGAACCCTCATTATTTCATATCCTAGGTTTTTCTTCCATAGGAGAGTGATAATATGTCAAAGTCTTTTTTTTGTGCTGACACCATATGCCTTAGCGCAAACTTAAAGAGACTGCATTGAATATAAAGAGGGTGTGCAAATTCCATTATTATCCCTCACTTTCACTACTTCAGGGTTGACTTTTTTTGGTGCAGATTCTAATGTGGAAAAAATGGGCAAGGACTTGGCCCCTGCCTGTGGTGCCCAACTAATGAACTCAGGAATATGTGAGATGCCCATATTGCCTGGTAACTGAAATCTGTTGCCCCAAAATGCACAAAAACATACAGATATGATTGGTACAGAACATAGGCCCATGTAGTAATAAATTAATAAATGTCTTGTTCACCCTTTTCCTGTATGAGCATTTAAGTCAAGTCTACTGAAAGGAGTGACAGAGCCAGTCAATTACTCTATGGCTACAAACAGACCAAAGGCTGTTATGAGAAATGAACAAAGTTTGAGAGGTTTCATGGTGGGTGAGAATTTTGGTATCGAATTCATTTTAGTGTACATTTGCTACTCTTTATATCTTATGAGATTTAGACTTGCCCCAAATTTTAGGAAGTGTTTCGCTGATGTTGATTATAGCTAGAGCAATTTTAGTGAATAATCTTACTAATTTCTAAACATTATCAAACAATTCCTGACTTTTATCATATCACTAAGACTTATTCTTGATGGGTAAGAGAATAATAATTAATGATAAAACTGGCAGAGACAGATTCATACTTGTAGGGTTTTTTGATTGTGCAATTTGTAGAAGAATACTTCTTTCATTTAAAGAAACTATTTCTTTTTCAGCCACCCTACAAAAAAGAGAAGCCCCCGTCTTGCTACTTATTACTTGGCATTTGAATGTGCTCGCTACAGAATACTCCACAAAGTTTGCCTGTGGCTTATTTAAATGTGAAAGAACACATGTGGGTAGCTGGGAAACGCATTTTTGCAAGCTATTATCTTTCTCTCCCCAATTCAGTAGTTCCAAATACAAGTATGTTTGCCTGCCCCTAGGTAGCATTGATATGTAATTGCCTTTGATGGTTAGTTGTATCTGGCATTGTCATGAAAAACAAATCTATGAATCCTGTATATTAATTATACTGTTCTTAGAATCATTTTTCAAGATCAATATAAAGAAGTTTAGCTACAGTGTCTTTGCACGCATGTAATCATCTACATCAGAATCCTCGAGGAATCACAATAACAGCGATTCATTCATAATTCACAATTTCCATTATCTTCTTTCTACATTTAGTATGTGGTAAAATTTATAGCTTCATCTACATTGTGTTCTATGAATAATAGAAGAAATACAGTGAAGACCATGGGAAACGATCTTGTTGCTGCAGATGCACTCTTAAACAAATCTGCATTACAATACAGCATATTGCCTCCTGCACAACAGTTTCTACAGAGCCTGCAGCTGCAATGGGGACACTTCAGATGGTCTTCATTAAATGTAAACTCTTTCATTTTCATCTTCAAAGCAGCATGATGATGAAACTTTGAATAAATTGCAGTAGGTAAATGATACAGTTGCAGCCTTTAGTTATACAACTACAATATAATATCTTCATTTGAGCACACTCATAGACAACAAGTAGAAACAGGAGTACTTAAGTAAGCAACTACAGTTTGTAAGAATGTTCTTACATTCTTAACCAGTTAGCACTCTGAATGTATAAAACACTTTTAGGTACCAAGGTAGAAATCCTTTCTATGGTAAATTTAGCTACTGTAGCTAAACTGGCTTGGAGCATAATGTCTCATCAAAAGAAATAGTTCTAATTGAAGTGATAGAAATATTTCGAAAAGTTTGGTAATATGGCATAATGAAATCCTTTTCCCTTTTATAACACATCACATATAAATATTTTTTTATATTCTACTAAATTGTTGCCAGCATTCAGTAACCTTGCAGTGCATTTCTTTTTCTTAGTGAATGCATGCAGTCATCAATAGAAATTACCTTAACTGCAACTTGCTGAATCTGATACTACATTTGTGATGGATTGTCTAAATACGTTATTTACAGTTATGATATGTTAAGATATGCTTGTTAGCTCAGTTAAAAGTTAGAATTTAATTTTGTCTTTAGTTAAATGTTCAGCCCGTTTCCACTGAGATCACACAAATAACTACACAATCCACTGAGGCAATTAATGACCTTTTGGTTCTTACACAAGACCCCACAATAATGTATTATACATAAAAGTTATTTTTTTCAAATAGTGAAGAGATCACGATACTTTTTTCGAGATGATAAAGGTAACTTAATCTATTAAAAAACCCAGAAAACCAACAAAACAAACCAGGCAAAACAAAACCAAGTTGTCAAAAAATGAAAGCAATTTATAATTTTTTTTTTTTTTTTTCAGGGGACAAGTCGGAGAAAGCTGTACAGTACACTGTTTTGAATAAAATGCAAACTTTAAGTCAGTTGATTTAATTCTTATCACCTTTTTGTGCCAACACTCAGCTAGGCATACTTCAATGGGAAACACTCTATGAGAAGAGTACATACTTTGCTATAAATAACTGACACAATGTCATTCAAACAAAAATAATGACAGTTAAAAGGAGTGGGATACATTTTGGTTTCTGAGAATTCAGTGTTTTCTATGCTAAACAGCATAGCATGGGTTAGTTCTTTGAAATACTATCCAGAGCAGTATTCGGATATCTAAGATGATGTCAGTACTTTTTTTTTTTTTTTTCTCCAGTAGCTGGTTTCCTACCTAAACTGATCTTGTCAGTGTGGAGTAAAAGCCACTTTTTCTCTTTTTTGCAAGTCTGACATAAGGATTCACAAAGCTGTTTCTTAGGCACTTCAGTATTTTAATTTTTTTTTAGTTACTCTTTCCCTGAAAGTGTTGATACTCAAATTATGCTGTTATCTCTGTGATATCATAGAATCATTTAGGTTGGAAAAGATTTTTAAGATCAAGTCCAACAGTAAATCTAGCACTGCTAGCTCCACCACTAAACCATGTCCCTAAGTGCCTCCTCTATGCGTTTTTTGAATACCTTCAGGGATGGTGACTCAACCACTTCCCTGGGCAGCCTGTTCCAGTGCTTGACAACTCTTTCAGTGAAGAATATTTTCCTCAAGCCTGGTGCAACTTGAGGCTGTTTCCTCTTGTCCTATCACTTGTTATTTGGGAAAAGAGACTGATGCCCACCTAACTACAACCCCCTTTCAGGTAGTTGTAGAGAGCGATAAGGTCTCCCCTCACCCTCCTTTTCTCCAGACTAAACAACCCCAGTTCCCTCAGCCGCTCCTCATATGACTTGTTCTCCAGACCCTTCACCAGTTTTGATGCCCTTCTCTGGACATGCTCCACCACCTCAATGTCTTTCCTGTAGTGGGGGGCCCAAAACTGAACACAGTATTTGACATGCAGCCTCCAATTAGATATTACTGCTCAATTCTGTTGGTTTGAGTTCCTACAACACTAGGCTTTATCTGGCCTTGCAGACATGTCAGATACATCCATGTTCATCTTCAGTGTGCCTGTAGCCAGGCTACTTTAATTGTTTTTGATAATGCTTTCAGTGAAACTCTTCAAGACAAGTGGGACCTAATGCACTATTGGACTCATTGGGTAAAATCTATGCTCTGCATAGGTCAATAGGAGCTTTTCTACTGATGTCAGTGAAGCTAAGATATTGACTACTTATTTCAACATAAAGGAGTAGCAGATTCAGTCTCAGAGCTGTTTTTCCCTACTTTGGCCTTTTGGAGATCACCATTACTATTCAATGAGTTTTAATGGGTAGATAGAAATATACGTGAGACTTTATTGTACATTTTATTTCTTGTATTTTTTAAAATTATGATTCTTCCTGTTCAACGTGATTTCATTTCTATTGGCCAGACAGGAGACACAACTTCTTTTTTCAGAACTGTCTCTCTCTTCTGAAGCTTTACAGGGAGGATGTGACTGGATGTGCGAATGTGGATGGTGTGTGTGTGATCCAATAGATTGGCTTGAGCCATCCTGGGAGGACTTGTCTAAGCAGCGTAGAGAAATTGCAGTCGCACCTCCTGATTCTTGTTTCCTTTTCTCCATCTGCATCCAGCCTCAAGGTGATTTGGTCAGATGAATCAGACTTAATAACACACACATGACACATGCTTTGTCTATCTTTATCATGTACGGGTCCCATGACTACACAGCTCCTGGAAGAAGTTCCACTTCAAGCTCATGGTCTTTTACACCACAGCAAAACATGTTACTTCACTGACGATAGCAAGCCCCACTCCGAAGTTTCGCTCCCCTGTGCGTAGTCCCCTAGTAGCTATCTGAATCTAAAAAATACCTTTCTTCCCTTGGCCAGAAAATAGGAATATAGCACATGACCAAAGCAGGACATTTAGGTGTTAAAATTATAATTGCTATTCTAAACCCTGTTTATAGCAGTTTGAACAGCTCATTGATTGGAGACTACTCTCCAACTTAGTCTTTCATTAATCCCCTCCCCTCCCTTATTGTAAATGCCTTTACATTCAGATGTATGTATTTTGCAGATATATGGTTTTCTTTAGCTAGAGTATTTCATACTCTTAGCGTTGCAAAGAACTGTTTTATGAACAATCCTTTTCATTATTGTGTAAAGGTTGGCAATAACAATTTGGGACAAATCATTAAAAGCAATATACAGTAGAGCTGTAAACTATCATTCTTTCCTTCTTTATAATGATAAATAATCAGCAAAAAATTACTTGCTCCATATTTACTAGAATGTTTCCAAAAACCTACATCTGCCTGCCTATCTAGTTACCAAGGGATAACAGTCGCTGTGTTGTGAACATGTAAATGTCGTATACCATAGGAAAATCCTTGCTATTCAAGAAAATACTGGGAGAAAAAAAATAAATTAATATAGCAGTAAACTCAGCTACCCTGTAGAAATCTGTATGTGATGCTAAACGTGTTGCCGATTGAGCAGAGAGGCATGCATAGAACATGGGGTGAAACATTGTGTCATTTGACAGAGAATGCCTTATGAGACCAGTATTTGAGATTTCACAAAGTGTGAAAATAAGCTTTTTTGGAACAAAATCATTCTAACAGCATTATTAATAATTGGTTGGGAAATACAGTTGATCATGCTATTTTTATAGCTAGATGTTTGAAAAGTTATTGTGCTGGCTAGCTTGTTTCCTGCTCTGTCAGAGATGAGTTTCCATGTTTTAGAACTGAAAATGAAACTAAGATCCTCTCATTAGTGTTCTGTCTCTACCTGATGTCTTGCATAAGTCAGTTTTTCAATTGTATGGTAATTGAGCAAAAAAAAAAAAAATCATTATTTGTTCCAGTCACTTTCTATTAAAAGACTATAAAGTTGATAAAGATATGTCTGGGTATTGTGGATTTACCATCTGTGTAAGAATTCTAAAAGAAGATTGGCTGAGTCACTGGTCAGAGAAATATTAAATAATCTGTTGCAACACTAATTTAGTATGGCATAATCTAACTATTACTTATTTTGTTAAAATGTGCCTCTCTTGCAAATTTTGCAGAGTGCTTACGTTGTACCTAATTCTGGCATCTATTTGCATGCTGGTTTATTAGCACCAATGTTTTGAACTATAAAGAGCTTAGATCTGCCCTTAAATCCGTATATATAACTTTCATTTATTTTAATTTAAAAACTACATGTATCTAAGTGCAAAGTTCTAGTAATATGTTTGTTTTCCTTAAAAGTTGCTGAGACAACTTTGACATCACTGGAGTATAATTAAATTTCAATCAGTATCTGAAAGCTGAAATTCCCTATTTACTCTTTCTCTCACTTATTTTTACTTTAACTGTTTTACTTAACTTTTTAAACTCTTTAACTATATTTTTTTCTTATTTCAGACCACAACTAGTGCTGTTTAATGTTTGGCTCTGCCTCTGTACTCCAGTTATTTGCAGGACTCCAGTAGGAGGGAATAGTTTGAGGGAGTCTCTGTTCTGTTAGCATGGCTCCTTATCTCTTGAAAAGAAACATTAAACTGTTAAAACACATTGTAATGCTGTAGCAATCTCGTCATTTCCACAGTGATGCCAGAATGAATTCACTAGTATACGAGTACATAATTCCATCTTAAATACAAAGTTTTCATTCTCTGGAGGAATAGGAGAGACTATGGAAACTATAGCCACCATAACCTCTGGCTTTTCTACTACATAATAAAAGAAGTTCTAGCTGTGCTGTTAGTCCTGCGTGTTAAGACTGGATACTGAGATTAAAAGAGAAGGCTAAAGAGAGAAACCTGTAATCAGAACCACAAGGAAAAAGATGTAGTACAAGAATGGTGGAAGTAATGAGCAGAAAGGAGGAGAAAACCATGAAACAGGGAACTGAAACAGGCTTAGGAAGACTGAGGACTTGTATGACAAATCCAATGGTGATCAGAATTGGGATGTAGATATGGATTAACAATAGAATGGATACCAGTAAGGACTGAATGAGATGGAGATCGTACCAGAACTAGGAGATAAGTAAGAGTTTTGGGATGGTTAGTAGTAGAAAAAAGGTGAAAGTAAAAAAATCTGTGAAAGCCTCTGAAGGGCATTCTAACTTTCTGCTGTGATGGTTTGCTGTTGCTGCTATTTGGTTTCTCTGTCAGGCTACAGTCAGAATTCCGACCTTGCTAACATCCCTGGTGAGTGTTGGCATGATGCTGCAGCATGGACTACTCTAATTACACAATCATATGCTTTTTTTTTGTTGAGACCTGTGCCTCATTCACAGTACATCTCCTTTGGTGATGAATTGGGCCTGGGTAGTTAGAAAGGCTTTTGTCTTCGAAATCTTACCTGAAAAGTTATAATGAATGGGATGAGAAGTCAAAGAATAGTCTCGTGTTAAATACCAAACCCTCACCTCATGGGAAAATTATGAGAATTCAATACTAATCCACACTTGTGAAATTGTAGGACAGAATACTGATGAATGCTAAAGAAAAATTAAGTGAAAAAATTAACTACTGCCAGAATACTGTTTTAAATAGTGTGCAGTAAATAAAGTAGGAGTAATTTTGGTTCAATGTCAATGAACCAAAATAGTGAAGAGCTGCTCATTAAGCAAACTGCCATTCTCTGCACCGAATGAGGCAGGATATTCATTAACTCAGTTGTTTCCTAATTTAAAGGCTTGAGTTTGCAACCTCTCACATTTTGCATTTTTGTCTGTACTGTCTGTGTTTCAGCTATTCTAAATGTTAGAATGTTCTGTCTCAAACTTCTGTTCAGTTTGAAACTAATCCTGAAGGAGGCAAACTTCTTTGCTTAAATTTGATATATGTCCTAGCTACTTGGAAAAACTCAGTGGGAGACTAACCATCCATAAGTACAAAGCTTAATTTTTCTTATTCATGAAACAACTGATTTAAATTCCAAAACCTCATGAAATCCAAAAGTATTTTTTTGTCATTGGTTTCAATGTGTTGTTTCTTTTTGGCTTTTTTTGTGTGGTGGTTTTTTTACCATCAGAATATCTCAGTAGTGATTTACTGCTATTACAGATCATAAGAACATGACCAAAGAAAGACTGTATTTCGTGTAACATACCAGCATGCTACTATTTGGATGACATTGTTCAGAGTTATGATACAAGTTTGAAGGAAACATGGGAGGATCATGACTTTTGGTACTTATCTTTATGTTTTCAAAAGAATAAATAGACATAAATGGTTTTCCTTCATGACAGGGGGTGTAAAGACTCTTTTAAGTTGCATATTTCCAGAATAGGCTGAGTAGCTTTGCTGGAATCATGCAGCTAGGACTGCAAGAGCAAATCTGAGGTACAGTCTTATTCTTGCACTTAATATTTTGCACTATTTACTATAATCTATCCTTCTGACACTGTTTGCTCCTGTATTTTAGTGATATCTTCTGAATATGCTGACTGATGTGGAAATCTGTGGGATTAATTCAGTTAAAAAAAAAAAACTAACAAAACACAAACAAACAAGAAAAGCTGCATATAATTCTGTGATGTTGATGGCATTTTGCTTGCTCAGTTCAAGGCTATATTTACTTACATATCTTTGATAGAAAGGCATTGTAACCCAGCCATGTACTTTGGGCTGCAATACCATTATCCACGCAAGCGTTTAGATGTTCCATCTACTTAGGTGGAATACCTTAAAGTAAATTCTCCTCGCACTTGGTAATGATATTGTCATAAGGTTCCTTGCTCTTTTCTTCAAATTAGCCATAAATTTGTACTGTATGAAAAGCCTTGTGGATAATCCTTAGAATCATTAGAGAGCATGTAATTTTGTGTAAGATGAAAGGTATTAGCACCTATCATATCTGGAGTATTTCCAGCTCTGCAATTAAGTTCCATAATTATCTACAGCAATTTGAAATGAATAACAGTAATTTTTAATGTCCTGTCATAAAAACTGATGTGTGCTGTATTCCAATCCAGAAGTGGCTCCATTTTACTGATGTGTAGAATTATATCGTATCTACCTCTTTTGAGGTTCTGAAAGTGTATTTTGAATTTGTGATGTATAAAATGTTGAGATGTCATAACATATGAAGCATTGATTTCATGCTGGTTTTTTTCTGATGATACCTTTACTTATTTCTACTAAATCATACATGGATGTGATAAAACCACATAAACTTTATTTACCAGTTTATCATCCTTCCCCTCCTTTTTTTACTGAAGATATTCGATTACTTGAGCAAGAAATATTTACTGTCATTTACAATTTTGACTAGCTTAACCCTTTTGACTTGCCATTTAAGGCTGTACCCTTGTCACTGAGAGAGAACAAAAATGAAAAGATTCATGTTTTAAAAAAAAAAAGTTGAGTGTAAGAGTACTAAAAGTATTTGATGAATTAAGACTAGAACATAATCTTACCTAATTCAGGTTACTGGTATGTTCTAGAACCTGAGAAGACATTCAGAAATAGTCATCTGTTTTTCTTTCTGCCTGTCGTGGTTTAACCCCAGCCAGCAGCTAAGCACCACGCAGCCGCTCGCTCACTTCCCCCCCACCCAGTGGGAGAGAGGATAAGGGGGCGAAAAAAGGTAAAACTCATGGGTTGAGGTAAGAACAGTTTAATAGAACAGAAAGGAAGAAAATAATAATGATAATAATAAAAATAATAAAATGACAATAAGAATAATAATAAAAGGATTGGAATATACAAAACAAGTAATGCACAATGCAGTTGCTTACCACTCGCCAACCGATGCCCAGTTAGTTCCTGAGCAGCGATTTCCCCCCCCCCAGGCCAACTCCCTCCAGTTTATATACTGGGCATGATGTCCCATGGTGTGGAATACTCCTTTGGCCACTTTGGGTCAGCTGTCCTGGCTGTGTCCCCTCCCAACTTCTTGTGCCCCTCAGCCTTCTTGCTGACTGGGCATGAGAAGGTGAAGAATCTTTGACTTGGTATAAACACTACTTAGCAACAACTGAAAACATCAGTGTGTTATCAACATTATTGTCATACTGAATCCAGAACATAACACTATACCAGCTACTGGAAAGAAAATTAACTCTATCCTAGCCAAAACGAGGACACTGTTATACAGCCTTTTTGCTCTTGGAATGAGGCTGTTACTCCCCTCTGAACTCTTCTGCTTCAGCTATTCAGATCTATTTTCACCAGGTGCCATTAGTTGCTTTATAGTTTGAAAAAATGTATTGGTTTATTCACCTGTTAGAACTATAATAATATTGCCTTTGGAGCCCACCTTGGTAATAAATCTGACCACTCTGTTCCCCAGAATAGAATAATTAGAATAAAAATTGAATGTGCCAGAAAGTCTGTACTACAAACAGAATAGAATTGTGGGCTATAATTCTGAACATTTGAGTTGGCACAATGTTCTATATCTTGAGAAAAAGAAGGATTTCATAATAAGGCTGTATTTCACAAAGAACTTTAAATACAATTTTCAAAAAGCTTTTTTTTCCTCCCCAAATAAAGGCGTACCTAGTCCTACTGATAAGACTTACAGTATAATTAAATTATTTTATTATTCTAATTTTAAGAGGTGAGCTACCTATGTAAACTCTGTCTGTGGAACTAAGAACATACCTTTGAATGAGGTGTGGGAAAACTACACGTTTGGGAAAACTACACCTCTTGCTGCCATCCAGCCAGCATATTTGCATTTTGCGTTTTCACAGTAGTAGTTGTGAGTATTTTTGAACAAAGATGCTATATTGAAACTCTATATCTTTGTTATTCCATTATTGGATCTTAAAAAAGCAAGCATACTTCCCCCCCGCAAACACAACAAAATACTAGCACGTCCTTATGTTCTATTTTTTACTTTATACTTTTTTTTTAATGGTAATCTGATGCATGTGTTGTACGTCTCTGATGAAGGATGGGTATAAAAATCTATAAAAGCTGTTAATAGAGAAACTACGCTTTAACTTTTGTGTGCTTAAATGTTTTTATACTGTTTTCTATTCGTTGATATTATTGGTAAATGCAAATTTACAGGGTAAATGGTTACTGAAAACAGTTTCCTCTTCAGAGAATACTATGGAAAGCATATGATTCTTATCAAATTCAATAGGATATTCCCTCTGACTCCCTTGGGATGCTATATGTAGTTTGTAGTGAGCTGAAGTTGTAGAGGTTGTTTTTAACAATTTACTAGTTTATTCTGTGTTGATGAACCAGTAGCACCCTTGGCAGATGCTTCCTTTCATTCTTAGACTTATTCTCTTTTCTGTTACCTTTTTGAGCTATAATTTACTTTCAGGTAATAAAATATGAATCTATATATTCATAACTAAAGGTACAGCTTATAAAAGGCAATTCAGTTCATTGTATTTCTTGTAATATGTTCTAGAATTGCATTGAAATCTGTTCTTCATGTGGGGGTGGACAGTGCATAGTTATGTTTCCAGACTTGTGAATTACCCAGGAGTCTCCCTCATCTTTTCATTCTTGAAAGAGTAAAAAAGATGTGCCTAATAGGTGATGCAATGTATTAATCTCTTCAGCTTTTAACAGTTACAGGGAGGGGAAGGTTTGTCTACTAGACTTGGCATAAATGGATGTTGTTTCATGGGTTTCCACTGCTCTTGAAAGACCTTCATAAATCTTTACAGAGGTTGCATCATAGTTATTGTTTAAGCTGTAGAAGAAGCTAAATCTATTCCAGTATTCATGATACTTGGTAAATTCTCTGTTTCTTCTTCTGTGAAGAGAATGAATGTTTGTTTCTGTTAAATCTGTACCTATTTTCAATAACCTGGCAGCACTGGAAACAAAAAGTCTGCTTTTCATAAGCAATCCACAGGCTATGCAGGTGTCTTCAGTGGGCTATGTGGTCCATCTGTTGGAAGAAAATTTCATATCACATAATCATGATCATGCAGGCATATAATTAATGTTATATTAAAAAAGGCACAGTTTGGAGAATAGAGACAAAAACATATTCTGGAGTGGCACAATTGCAGGCTTTTCTAATAACTCTGTCTCTACCTTTCCCTTAGCACTCTCTGTTGTTCCCAATGGAAAGAGGGCAAAAAACCTCTCAAATGCTGCAATTTAGTCTTTGTCAAGACCTGCACTTGTAACAATAATAAAAAAAAAGCTATGTTAAAGGAATAGTATTTAAATTCACAAACAGTTCCTGATTTAAAGTAATTCCTTTATTAAACAGAAAACAATAAGCTGGCTTAATGTGAACTGTGACTAGAATTTCAATAGAGCTGATCCTTGTGGGATGTTTTTTATAATATGTGTATCTAGCAGTGCTAAATATGCATTTAAAATCTGAGTCCTGCTTTTTTCCTCACATTCTTCCAACAGTCAGGATGTGCACAAGTTACCATCACTTGAAACTCTGGGACAGTATAACAATACGCAAAATGCATTGTGTGTACTTTGCACAAATTCAGGCTAAGTTAAAAACCTATATTGGTACCCGGGAAGATAACCCACAGAGAGTAAAGCTGCTTCTCCAAGTGGGGGTTAAATGACTTTACGAAGGCCACATGATAATACTGGCAGAGCTAGTATTACAGTTGTGGTATTCTGTATTTTTGTTCCAGCCTCTGTCTCATCTTTAAATCTTTCAATGCTTGTTTTATATGCTTTTTCTGATCAGCTTCTAAGAACCACATTCCACCTTAGATTATACACTGTAAAATTTTGCTTCCATAGCTCCTGCAATTTTTATTTATTTACCAAAAACAAGGCAAATTTTTTTAAGGTTTTCAATTGAGAAACTTGTGTATTTCTAAGCCTTCCCTGGTTTCAGTACCTTTCCAAAGTCTCTTCAGGCTGTGTTAGCATTATTTCCTATCACAGAATTATACATACCACAGAGCAAGAAAGTACATCGCTTCCTAATGTAGGCCTGTATGTGCTTGCTAGCCTGAGAGGAGTAGTGTAGTGTTTGCATAGTCACTGACGCTCCATCCCCTGAGTTTAATGTCATTTTGAAAACGTAACACCTGGAAGATAGGACAGCGTGATGGTTAAGCACCCGAAAAGGTAATTATCAGATACTGCAAAATCATTCCAGGAAAGATTGGTATTCAGAGGGGATAGGTCAGAATAGCTCAGAGTACATGGTGCATGGTCATCAAAGAGAGACTGTAGGTGAGTATACTGACGAGCTGTGAATATAGTGAAGTGCTTTTTTTTTCCTGCCTTCCTATATTTAATGTCACTATGGTTCTGCTAGGGAGTGAGGCTTGGGTCTTTCAAAGCCTTATAACTGATCAAATGAGAGACTCATTGAACTAAACAGCTCATTCAGTCAGTGAAGAGTGGCAACTGCTAGACTCCAGAAGCATGTACAATAATATCACAGAGCAGTAAACGCAGGATGAGCATCACAGCCATGAACCATATTTCTTACAGTGTTTGAATGCATTTTGCAAAGTTATGTAGGGTTACATTTCATTCTACTATCCTGGGAACAGGAATAATGTCTAATTTAAATACACACATATAGAATGTTTAAATAGCCCATAGAGTAAATCAGTTTTCAATAGGATAAAGCCAAAAGACATTTCCTATTGATCTCTTTTATGCTTTGAAATCATACTGGATTGGCTTCTGCTAAAAAGCAGACAAAACTTTCTCTTTAACAAATTGCATAGGTCTGGGTATTCATTTCTAAACTTCAGAGAGGAGTGAGAGTTCCAAAGGTATTGTTTCTGCAAACTATACTAGATCTCTGTGACAAGTTAAAGTGGATTTGCAGTGTCGGAGGCAGAAGAACCCTATTTTGCAGCAGTTGTCAGTGTCACATCTGCACCAGGTGTTCTGGCTGTGGGATAACTACAAAGAGTTGGGGATGCTACCTTTATCAGCCAGTCTGCAACATGTGAAATCTACAAATCAATGTAGAGATGATAGATGAGGGAGAAATTAATTCAGCACAGGATTATTTTCTGAAATATTACTGAATTTCACTTCTTAGTTGACTGGTTTTGGTGTTGTAGGGAATGTGCATGATGAGCTGTTTCTGCAAAAGAAGAAATCTTATTTATGGACTTAAATTGGACAGTGTTTCTTTTAACTCAAGTTAAAATATTATATTTCTTGCTTGCTATCACTCATACTTGATTCATACTTGATTTTTTTTTTTTAAACAGGAGAGTGGTACCATGAACGATCCTGGATATCACCATTGGAAATTGCTGCTTGCTTTACTAGTAAAGTTTTCAACTCTGATATTAAGTATCTCCAAGATCCTGAGGTCTGTGGAGAAGTTTTCCTTAAGATGTAATAATTTACAGTAGGGACACAATTGCTAAGAGCTCAGATCTTTTAAAATTTATCGATAAATAATGCCGTGAGAGCTGGTTTTAAATGCTTAGCATTTGAGAATCTGTTTTTTTACTGGTAAGTTTATTGTCATATCTGTAAAATTAAGTCCCATCCATTCTTAAATCTTGCTCATGGAGCATTGAGATAAGTAGGTTAAAATGAAATCTCTTCACTTCTGTGAATTGAACTGACACATTTTTTTTCCAGCTCAATTTGCTATTGAAATATCTCTCCGAGATGCCCTTTGCCTTATAAGAATTGTAGATTATGCACTTCATGCTTCTGCTGTATTCTAATAAAAGCGAGGCACATTTCAAATGAAATACCTGTCGAAAAATATGGGCACATACAGTATCTAAAATACAATTTTCATGAAGCAAATAAGTGGGAAAATATTTGAAGCTGAATTGATAAAAAGGTACATATTTTTATTTCACTGTAATTTGAAATTGCAGTATCTTGTATAATTGCTATGAGTAATTGTGGCACTTTCTTATGACATTAAATGAGTTTAAAGCAAATATTGTGCATGTATTTCTAGTCAGATGTATATATTTTAGCTATTAGGTCAATAGCACTTTCTTTGCATGGGTTTTGTATGAAAGATAGAGTTGAAATTACAGTTATTTCAACAGTGATATTATATGTGAAAGCCATTTTCAGCCTTTGTAGCCAAGAGTTCTGTTAAATGCTTTTCCCTAAACCCCCTCAAATGTTCCTGATTTTCAAGTACTCCCCTGATTGTTCATTCAAAATTATTTCTGTCCCCTTTTCAACTGTGGTGTCTCATTAAAAACTGGAACTTGAGCAGGATATAAAAGTTTCAAACGTGTTTAAAAGTACTTAAATATACCACTTTCTGAGTCTTTATTCTTTCATTTCAAAAGGTATACCTAATTGTGGCCTTTTTTTTCTATGATTTTTTTTCACCTTTTTCATTACAGTTATTCCCTCTACACACTAAACCCCTGAGCAGTGCCCTCATATTGCTATTACAGGTTCTCTCATGCTGGTATTATGTATGATCCCATGCTGCAATATGATATGTGTAATGATCAATCATGAAATGATTTTTGTTATTAAAATAACCTTTTGCAAGTTACCTTTGTCCTTCTTTCACACGTGAGATTAGTATTGAAGGCAAGCTGGACCTAAAATAATTGCTGCCAGTTCTTCTATGGGACTATAAAAGGTGCACTTTTAAATATTGTTTTTTAATATGAGTTGAAATAAGTGTAAAATCATAATAAATATGCTTTAGAGATGCATTATTCAGGTTCCAACCTGAAATCAGGCACTTGTGAGCAAGCACTGGGAACCCCTTAAAACAAGCGAAGCTGAAAAGATGACAGTCATAAATATGGGGATGACAGGATGGGTTGCAGGTCTGGGTAGTGAAGATGTTCTAATCTTATAGCTAGTGTTCTTTCTGAGGTTAAATGTATTCAAATGGAATCTAAATTGAGTTTTTACCATTTCAAGAACGTTTCTGTCAAGGAATCGGTAGGTCTATATACTCTCAAAATTTTGGATGAGCTTAGAGGGAGATGCCATTTGGTTCTATAAAGAAAGCAAAGCTTTCCAAAGAAGGTATGATAGGGTATAGTTTTGATTTTTTTTTTTTTTTTTTTTTCCCCCCTAGCTGTATGAGCTTTCTGAGAGTTGGTGCCTCCAGAGGTTCTGTTGGGAAAAAGAGATCCTGTATTATCACCACCACAGGGCAATGCCATCTTAAAGGTAGAATTCAGCTTAGGTAAATAAACACAAGCTATTCATCGCTACTGTGCTTGTTATTCATCCCCTTAGGAAGTTACTGTCAAAAACATTTTAGTTGTGTAATTTTCCAATTAATTTAACTTTCCAATTAACGTTAACTTTCTCTATATTGAAGTTCAGTGGCGTAGTACATATTCAGTATATAAAATCTGATGTTAGCTCAAATCTATTGAGCAATAGCGCACAATAATACTGAGCATACGTAAAGCTAATAATATTTATTTGCTCAACTCCTCTTCTGTGCATTCCTTTGATGTAGAGAACCACTTCTTTGTCCTAACTGGGCTTACTGCAATGTATCACTGTATTGGGGGTTCTAAAATATTGCCTGTGAGATGATTGAACACAGTAACCATTCTGTGTTTAGATGTAAGCAATAGGCAACAGGTAATACCAACTGCCTACTATTAATTGTATTCCAGTTTTGTTGATATACTCAGTAGGCAAGGTTTTATCCACATTTTGCTAACTTTCAGGGTATCTTACATCACTACAGATACTATAGTTAAAAAAACCCCCAACTTTCAGAAACACAAATATTGTGAGGTACTCGTATGTGAATTTGAACCTGTATGAACCGATGCATGCTGATAGACACAAAAAATACATCGTAGAGTGGAATTGTAGAAACAGTGCATGTCTCAACATGTAGAGTAATAGTAAAATACTACCTCCACCCTGCCAATTATACAGAAACTCACTTAAGATGGCTACTTGTGATATTTTACATAACTATTTGTGGTGGGTTGACCCTGGCTGAGCGCCAGGTGCCCACCAAAGCCGCTCTATCACTCCCCTTCCTCAGCTGGACAGGGGAGAGAAAATATAACAAAAGGCTCGTGGGTCAAGATAAGGACAGTTTAATAAAGTGAAAGCAAAGAAAAACATATGACGTTATTCTCTACTTCCCATCAGCAGGCGATGTCTAGCCACTTCCTGGGAAGCAGGGCTTCAGTACGCGTAGTGGTTGCTCCGGAAGACAAAAATGCCTCCCTTCTGTCTCCCTTTACTTAGCTTTTATATCTGAGCTGACGTCATATGGTATGGAATATCTGTTTGGTTAGTTTAGGTCAGCTGTCCTGGTTATGTCCCCTCCCAAGATCTTGCCCAGCCCCAGCCTGCCGTTGATGGGGGGGGCAAAAATGTTGGAGAGACAGCCTTGATGCTGTGCTGGCGCTGCTCAGCAGTAGCCAAAACACTGGTGTGTTACCAACACCTTTCTAGCTACCAATACAGAGCACAGCACTATGAGGGCTGCTATGGGGAGAATTAACTCCATCTTAGCCAGACCCAATACACAATTAAAGAAT
Organism: Aquila chrysaetos chrysaetos; assembly: GCF_900496995.4. Classification (NCBI taxonomy): domain Eukaryota; kingdom Metazoa; phylum Chordata; class Aves; order Accipitriformes; family Accipitridae; genus Aquila; species Aquila chrysaetos. The sequence continues at coordinate 18,030,314 of NC_044012.1, read as the reverse complement.
ATAAGAAGGGTACATGTTCAGAAATTGAACTGGTACAAATGAGTATCTGTGATTAGATTTGCTTAGGAAGTAATGGTGAACAAGAAATTATTGTATTACACACAAATTGTCTTTAAACAGAAGAACTTAAGGAGAGGGTGGGGAGAAAAACAACATGTAAACTGTTTCCTGAATGAAAAATAAATCTATATGCCTGTGGTGGTTTTATAGGGCTCCAGAGGGGTGCTTTTTGGAAGACCTAATTATGCCTTTGAAATGCTACTATTTCATTTTGGTATTGTTGCATTACAAAAGAAAAATGTCCATTTTGTTTGTCTCTTTGGTGTATGTCTGTGCATGTGTAAGGCAATACTTGAATAAAAACCCTGCATGTGTCCAAAGGCATTTTTATTTTAAGTTTGGATCCTACCCATGCAGTGTTGATAAAATTTTCAGTTCAGGTACTTCTTGTTCACCTACTTGTAATGAGGTGTTAAGGATACCTAAACATCACTGCAGATATCTGCCCTCCACAAATTCCCTTTGGTTTCCAGTGTCACCAACCACAGCTGTCACATGGAATGTAAACTTGAGCCTTATAGTTATGTATAGAGAAAAGTTTAGCTGCTGGTTGTGGAGAGCGTTAAGTGGTACTTAGTGTAGCCTTGTTATTAGTGCGGTGACTGGGTGGTAGCAGGTGGTAGCACCAACATTGTGTTCGGATGACTGGGGGCTTCTGAGGGCAAGCTGCTCTTTCCGCAGTTCCCAAAGAGAAAGTGCGGGTTTATGAAGGCTGAAACTGTGAAGGGATAGTTTCAATTTAAGAGGAAACATGGAGGAAAAAGCTGCCCTCCTAAGGTGAACAGGTTGTAGGGGATGGGAAGGAAGGTGGTTGTGACAGAAGCATAGTGTGTGGATGTGTGTTGTTTTGTTTTTATATATATCTCTCTACACACACACAAAATGTATATGTATACAGTGTGTATATGTATATAAAAAAACGAGGAAAGCAGAAAGAGACTGAGGCAGGCCTGGTGGCGAGATGTGTGTGTCTGACTAGGCAGAAGCTGACAGATGCTGATACGTTGTTTGTGGGGTGGGTGAGCTTGCAAGTATGTAGTACCTGGCTGAAAGAACCACTATTTCGAAAGCGTCTGACGCTTGCTGTTGTCAGAACTACCTCTGTCTTTCAGTTATGCTGGGACTCCATTCAAAGTTGCATATTTGCAAATGTGGTGGGTTTATATGTTGGCTGAGTAAAACTGTTTGAAGAACTGAGGGGTTGCAGATGTGCTAGTTTCTTCACTGTCCCCACAGTCCCACGTTTTCATGCCTTGTTTTCTGATATGCTGGATCCTTAATGTGGAAAGCATGCTCTTGAGTGATGTCTGTGTGTATGCACAGACTGCAAGATCCCTGTTAAAAAGAGCGAGATGACTTGTCTATGTCTGCAAGCTAGGAGAACTTTACTGTTTCTGAATGCAACTGGATTCATACCTGCCTAACTTGTATATACCTTTGTACTTGTTCCTAGGACAGCTCTGAGCTCGTCATGTGTATGTGAAATTAAATACTGAGAGCAGCTGAATGCCCTGTGTTTGTGCTCTGGTTGCTGTTCTGATTTAGGATTAAGACAGTCTTTCAGTGACCGTACAATTTATCCAGGAGGGAAGGACCTGCGGTGGTTTCTCTGTTGGTAAGTCCTTAAACACTGGATATGCTGAGGTCTCTGCAAGGCCCTCTTTTTCAAAATTAATTGAGTGGGAATAAGGGCCTTTAATCTGTAAACTCTCTAATCCTCTATTAGAAGTTAGAATTTAGAAATTGCCTGAAACCAGTTAATTCGAAACTTGTCAATGCTTAGAAATCAGCAATTCTGAAGCAAACACTGTTCATGGGCTTTTCTTATTGTCCTATTGTGTAAAGTGCAGAAGATCTATAGTCACTATCTTAAATCTTTAGCTCTACTACCTACAATTGGTAGTGACTTTCCTGGCAGTTTCTCATCTCGCCTCTATCTGTCTCAGTGTTGTGGAGAAGAAGAAGGCTTAGTTGTTGATATTTTCCTTGAGGGGAGGAATTAAGAAGAATGTCTTGATGCTGCTGAACATCAGAAAGACAGAGTAAAATAACAACCCTAGACTGTGTCCAAGTTCAAAAGTAATAGAAATAGTCATCTAACAAAAACAATTGAGCAGGAGAAAAAATACATGCCAGGAGTGCTTTACATAAATGCTTGATGTGTTGTTACAGGAAAACTAGAGATATAGACATCTCCTGGGGAAATCCATAATAAGCAGTTAAACTGAATCAATAGACAATTAATGTAAACAAAAGCAAGAGAAAATCTCAGTAACTACCTTAGGTAAGTGAGGGCCTAGTAAGCCTCCAAAGGCAAAAGAAAATAGTCAACAGGTGACAAAAAGTCATTCTCCAGGAATGTTATTGTGGCATCACCAATAAAAGACTAATTTCAGAGTAAAGAAATGCAGTTCCCACCTCATGGGACTGGAGGAAAGGAATTTATGACTCAGCAATCCAAGATGGACTTAAGTAGGGTAACATCCTATTGCTTGCCTTCCCACCTGCAGCAGCTACTTTTCAGTATCCCTTTGAAGAAGGTCCCTTGTCATGAAGGCTAGTGTTTGCTACTACATCTAATAAAGTGAAATTTACAGTAACAGACTTGTTCCAACTTTAGAGTAGCAGAAGGTTCAAATTCTTAGGAACATTCCCCCCTGCCACCTGTCTTTAAAAAGAAAAAAAAAAGTACACCTGTTGAGATTTTCCTGTTTCAGCCTTGGATGCATGTAGAATTTTTCTCATTCAAGTCTTGGGCTCTGGAGAATGAATGTTGCAGAGAAATGTGTGCAAGGACTGGCTCCCAGTCAGAACTGCCAAAAAAATGTGTGGAAGCCACTTGTCTGTTTATTGAAGTTCCTGTTTCTTTGTACTTGTAATGAGAACATGTTTCTCAGTACTGGTTTTTACACCGGTTGCTTACCTTTACTTATGATACCTACAAGGGCTAATGCTTGCAGCAGTTTTACAATTTGTATAAAGTGAAACTTCGACAGGAAAAGTCTGTAGTGAAAGTACTGTAACCACTGTGTATAGGCACTGATTTCCTGATCCATTGAACGTCTCTGATATTTGGGGGCATAAGCTTTCTGCATGATGAATCACATTTTTTCATTGTTGCTATTGCAAGTTGCATTTAAGTTGTGGATAGTGTCAGATTATTTCTAGGAAATGGAGCAATTGCTGGTCCTGTAATAATTTAAGTGGGGTTTTTAATCATCAATTTAAAGGCAAACAATGTCTGTTTCTTAAGAATAAGTAATGTGGCCAAGTGTCTTGCCACTTATTTCTGTAGTGTGTGTGTAGAGTTGTGAAGTTTATATTTTGGTTTTCTCTTTGTGTCTTTTCCTTGTTGTGATGTTTGCACAGGTGATGTGTGTACGGCATTGTCATTTTTGTGACCTGTGAGTTATTTGCATGTTCATTAAAGGATTCATCTTTCACAGGAAGCTTCATAACAAAGGCCAGTTCCTGTTACATCATTGCTGTTAGCCTAAGTTAATGAAAGAGATTGATTTGGAGATTTTATTAGTGGGGAAGGAGCACTGAGTACGCTAAAAATTTTAATCAACTTAGCAACGTGTTGCAAGCTTGTTTCTGTGTTGCACACGGTAACCATGGCAGTATGTATGCTTCAGCCTTGAGATGGAGGAACTCTTGTATATGTTGTGCTTATTCTGTAGTACTGCTATATTAATGCATACCTCGAATCTTTTAATTATACCTGGCAGTTTTGTTCTTTAGTTTAGTAATACTTAGCAAAATCTGAAGATAAGAAGCTAAGAGGAGTTAAATTCAGACCAGAAATATATATTTTGGGCTGTCCTGGTTCTGGCTGGGATAGAGTTAATTTTCTTCCTAGTAGCTGGTATAGTGTTATGTTTTGGGTTCAGTGTGAGAATAATGTTGGTAACACACTGATGTTTTCAGTTGTTGCTAAGCAGTGTTTAGACTAAGCCAAGGATTCTTCACCTTCTCATGCCCAGTCAGCAAGAAGGCTGAGGGGCACAAGAAGTTGGGAGGGGACACAGCCAGGACAGCTGACCCAAACTGGCCAAAGGGCTATTCCATACCACGTGATGTCATGCCCAGTATATAAACTGGGGGGAGCTGGCCAGGCTGGGGTGGATTGTTGCTCAGGAACTAGCTGGGCATCGATTGGCGAGTGGTGAACAACTGCACTGTGCATCACTTTGTTTTGTATATTCCAATTCTATTGTTATTATTATCATTATTATTTTCTTCCTTTCTGTTCTATTAAACTGTCTTTATCTCAACCTGTGAGTTTTACCTTTTTTCCCCGATTCTCTCCCCCATCCTACTGGGTGGGGGGGAAGTGAGTGAACGGCTGCGTGGTGCCTAGTTGCTGGCTGGGGTTAAACCATGACATGGGCAATAAAGGCTATGACTCCTTCGTCAAAGGATTCTGTCATCTTTGAAAATGTTGACTTACATTAGGTTGCTCGGTCATATCTGTTATGAAGATTTATAGACAGCTTTAATCACTCTGCCTTCCAGAGAGTCAAGTGTTTGTGCTTGATCCCCTTTGTGCAGAACCAGTCTGAAAAATCTTCCTTCACTTAGTTATAAGGGAGTGAGGTGACAGGTAGCTACACAGGGGTAACTGCTGTATGGGCACTTCAGGGCATTCAGTCATGTTTGCAGCAAACATTGTAAAAGCATGCACTTCATCAACTTCTCGTGCATACTGCACAAAAATTCCTCTGCACTGAATGCTTCTCCCACTAGTCACAACTAAGCAGTGGAGGATGTGAATAGATATGTAGTGCCATCCTGTTCTTGGGTTCTCCTGAAGTATCTGCTCAAACAGCGTAAATGCTGAGATGGGTTTTATGGAGGTAGAGGAATGGCTTTAATCTGTATAAATGTGTATTATAAAAACATGTTGATGCAGGTATAACCCTTGTGTAAGGTGTCTGTATTGTAAAAGGTAAGCAGAAATGCAGTAAATTTCTGTACGGTCTTAAAGTAAAACAGGTTTTGTAAAAGGACCAAATAGAAGATGAATATTTACAGAATAACATGTGTCAGGGACAAAAGTCACTTGGTCAAATTTCATGTACTACTTATTCAACTATTATCACCTGTGCTAGATAAACATTTTTAAACGTAAGCATTTATTTTCTTTACTTTGCTAAAGAGTTAACCATAGCAATCTTCTCTTCTCCACTCCCCTTATCACCAGCTCCACCCCCCCACACCCACTCCCCCCCCCCGCCTTTTCTGGGCCCTGGTTACTCTGCACAAGGATTAACTTGAAGCTGTGATGAATAAAAGTCATGAAGTGATCAGGGACTGACAGGAGGTAGTAAACTGAGCAGCAGCAATTGTGCCTATCAGAAAGTCCTAGCTCTGTAATTTAGAGATGAAATTGAAGACGTGGTGATTAATATAAGATGAAAACTAACAATAATACAACAAAAACCTTACCATTTTCTCGCATGAGGGTGCTCCAGTGCCCAGACTAAATAAAAGCAGCTTGTTCTGGACATTTATTAATCTGAAAACACTTCTAGGTTACCTGGATATAGGATGAGAAAATCCTTATAAGCAAGAAGCTGAGTACATTGCAAGTGATATGATCAACTTTGGACAGTGAGCAACTGTGTACAAAATTGTAGGCTCCAGAGGTTCATGGAGAAATTCTGCATAAGGAAAAATAGGCAACAAATCTGTTGAAAGTAACTTCTCCAGCTTCTTTAGCTTTCAACTGTGGCTTGTAGGCTTCTGGGCGTCTGGACTGCTTCTAAAGAGTACGCAAAGGGTAAAGGGGACCAAGCTAATTCACTATACAAGTATATGTACCTTGCATCTGGAATACTGTTTTAATCTTTTTCAGCAAATGCACTTTATTTCTGTAGGCTGGATAAATGCTGTGGCTGTCCTCCTCACACCCTAAAGTTACAAGGTTCTAGAGTCGTTACCTTGCTCCCTGTTACATTTGTGAATCTGTTGCAAATGAATGGATTTCCAAAGGCAAAGTTAAAGTTGAATTATACACCAGCACTCCATTGATAAGAAGCCACAACCTTTCCAGGAAGCTACCTGTTTTCATTGCTTCTTATTACGCCATATAACAAGTATCAAGCATGGAATATGCTGTAGTGATTACTTAAAATCAGTTATCATGCTAATGATAGTTTAAATGAACTGAGTCCCATCTTGTTTCATTGCTATTTCTTTCTGTAAAATTTTATACTTGACCAAAACCTCTGTTTCTTTCTAATTACACGCTACTACTTAGATCTATGTTGGTCAGATAGGTATATAGTTGTTGGTAGAATTCAAACTATTTGTTTTTCATTGCCTTTGAAGGTGATCTAGACTTCTGATAGGGCTGAGAAGAGCATCCTATCAGGAATAAACTGTCTCAGATGAGCTAGCTACAGGACGCAATGAAGGACACTTATGTCTATTTTGTCTTTGTTCAAGTTGTGAACTGGACTGGTATATGCAAATGCAGGACCCCTATACCATGCCCCTCGTGAATAGGATGTATGTGATATAAAGATTCAGATTTTAAAAATTAAATTCATCAGAGCTCTGGCTTGTATCTATACCATGGAAGCAGAGTTAAATACCCTGGTGAAATTTAGGTACATAAAGAATTTTTTACACTTGTCAGTCATGTTTCTGAGACTGAGGGGAAATACCTATGCTAGATAGTACAGTCAGAGAGGAGTTGCACAGGACTGAGAACCAGCTTGATAATAAATTTGAGTCATTTCTTTGCTTAGTTGCATTCCAGAAATGAAAAGCAAATCTGAATTTCTTAGTCTAAGCTCCAAGACTGTAAAGCATGTTTGTTTACCATCTGCACCATCCTTTCAGTCCCTAAAGGCATATGAAGTGATGGCTATAACAATGGAGTACTGGCTTGCTGAAAGCAGCCTCAGCAGAGCTCTAAAGACAAAGCAGCAACTTTCTGAACAACAAAGGAAGTGGGAGAAGCAGCTTGTCTTTCTCCCATAGGTTTGAACAATTGGCACATGTTTACATGATTGAAAATGGATGGAAACATTTCTCCCGAGGACATATTCATGGCTATATTACAGCAACAAAGATGGTGATTTCTCTATGTCCTGAGGAGTTTCTTAATTCTTTCAAATCTTTTATAGTCCAGATCAGAAATAAAGTGAGCTTAAATTCTAGCATCTTGACAGAATTTAAGATGTGACATTCATGGCTCTCTTTTGGTGTATGCTAAAACTGAATTCTAATCCATATCATCAATCCTTGAGTCAGCAGAAAATACTTTTACATAGATCTATTAGGACCTTGAAAAGCAAGTGTCCTGTTTTCCAGTGTTTTCCTTTGTATTCAGTGAGTCTGCGTTCATTATAGTAACCCGTTGAAATGGGATACTCAAGAATGCAAATTTATTTTCTATGTGACACTTGAATTGCTAATGCTGAGCCAGCATGCAAGCACAACCTGCTATCAAGGCTACTTTAGATTGATACTCTGTATGCATAGTTCTTTGCTTCATCAAGTTTCAGTTATGTTACATTAAGGCCCCAAATACTGTTCTGAGAAAAAAGTAAAAATTCTCAAGCACAGTTAGTGTAATGGATATCACGACTGTCTGAAAAGCATGACTGTAGTACCTGGGAGTTTTCTTGTCAAAGAAACCACTTTCTTGTAGAAGAAACCATCTTCGTAGGTTGGAGTATATGAATGTGGATTGCTAATCTGGGATTCTTGACCTAGATTTATCTATTGAATATATGTTATAAAGTAAATCTGATGTTATGGCTTTGCTTCACAACCAGCAGGAGCATTAGGTTGGTACAAAGGCTGATGAAGAAAACAAGCTGTCACAAGCAGCCGATAGGGTCCTAGCTTGCATGTCCAACCCAACTTCATTCTGGCTGCAAGAAGCCTACAGGGCTAATGTCCTCTTAAGCTAATACATTTGACATCAAGTTCTCTGTAGCTCTCTAGCACACGCGGTGTGTATTTTGGTGGCATATGAGGGCTTCATTAGCTGCCTGCAAGACGCAGACAGGTGTTTAGGGCAAATTCAGTTCATCTTCATATGACTGTATAGCCACAGAAAGGATTGCCTTGTTAAAATATGTTAAAATAACATACTAGGTGAATTTAATGGTCTAGATGAAGTTCTTGGTACTAGTTTACTGGGAGGCAGTTGTCCTGAGCAATGTCCCTTATTGATGCAGACACCATTATCTCTTCAAGAATTATATACTCTTCCTAATTTAGAGAACCCAGAATTGATAATTTATGAAAAAGATCATGGAGTGCTCATGTATGCTGATAGTTCTGTATCTACTTAAATAGATTTCCTTAGTATTTGAAGAAATTCTTGAATATGCAGTTCTTTATTGTCTAATTCCCATTATATCTGTATAACTATAAAATGATAGCATTTTCCATGAATATTCTAATAGTGAACTCAGTTTATGATAATTGTAATGTCAGTCATCTAGAGAGTCATTAGACTGCTTATTAAGGATGTAAGCTGAGTCAGAAAAATCAGATTTATTTTTAAATACCTACTTGGTCTTGTATTTTTGGCTCTATAGAGTTTATTACATTAACTTTTCTTGTGAAGAGTTTTATCCCCCAAAGAGGAGAAGAGACAAATTGTGCAGCTGAAACAATATCTGTATACACTGTATGGTTTCCTTGGTCAAACGAAAGAAGAATCTTAACAGTGCTGGGTTGGTCATTGCCTTGATTCTGAAGTAGAGTGAAGAGGAACTGAGGATCTAGCATATTAATGTCAATAAAAAGCGTGCCATAAAATCAAGGAAAAGTCTTAAATGTAATTTGTACTCTGAAAGATCATGCTCAGTTTCCAAGTGAGCACCTTATTCCATGCATTATTTTGGTTCCACATCTGTCTGTCAGCCAGATAAAGTTGGTTAGAAATGCTCTTTTTTTCCTCCTGCTTGTTGGTTATAGTTGGGAAAGGGCCATGATTTAAAATATTTAAACCGCATTTTCTGTTCTGTAAGAGTAACTTAAAATGACAGGCATTGAGCCACTTAAATCATTAACTGTTGGCATTGAGGGTATGTGGCTGAAAATGGTAGAGTTCAGAAAAAATGCCTGAGGCTGTGATTTGCCTATGTGAAAGCGAGGTGATTCAGAACTGTCCCCTTCTAGTCTGTGGCAGTCGTACTGGAATGTTTCAGAATGCAGAAACTAGACTTTAACATCAGTAGGACAATATAAGAATTTAATCTGTTTGTAACAAGATGCTGTTCAAGTTAATGGTGCTGAATATTTTCTTTTCTACTGAATAATGTCTGGGAATATGGGGACCTGAAGTGACAAAAATGTCTTGTTTTTCTAATCTTTTTACCTAATAGAAAAGTAATTTCTGACAATTATTGGCTAAGCAAAGTCATACAATAAAATTGAAACAAGGTTTTCTAAAAGGTTCAGCAAGTGCAGCAGCACTTCCAAACTTTAAAAAAGGAAAAAAAAAAAGAAAGGGGTGGAGGAGGGAAGGATGATTCTTTAATAATACCATGCAATGCTATTCACTTCTAGAGGGGAAAAAAAAAAGATGCTTTGATAAGGCAGGAAACACTAATATCACTGATATTAAAAAAAAAAAAAAAAATTAACAGGGATTTCATTACCCTGATCATTGATGATAGATGGTATTAACAGCTAGTAGTGGCCTCTGTGTGTGTTTAGGTCTTTGAATGCTGAAGTGTAAGGCATAATTGAAAATACCTTGAAAGTCATGTTTATACTGTACCACGGTTTCATGGCTGATCCAGGATTGGCTCTAGAAACCCCCTACATGCCAGCCCATTCTTGGGAACAGAGTCTCTGGTGCCTTTTTTAGCTCTTCCTAGAGGATAAGCAGGCCCATCAACATTGTTCCAACTACAGTCTCTTCTGTCCTGTACTAGTGCAGAAAGTTTGCTAGCCCTCTGACTTTCTGGGTTTGTGAAATACTTGAAGGGGTAGCAGAGGATTTGTTTTGGTTTTGGTATGTTAAGGTTTGTGTGTCCATACACACAAGATTCATCTCCCTCCCATTTTTGAAAGTGCTGCTGCTTAGGCTTCTAGAAAAACAACCTGGTAAGTCTATTGGGAGATAAGTTTAGGGAGCAAAACGTGTTTAAATGGTCAGATGCGTATAATACCTTTGAGCATGGCAGGATATGGAGGGACAGGAAGAAGAAATCTGTGCAGCCATGAATACACATGCATCCAGCATGACTGTGCTCAATTCTTCTGTATGTAATATGTCCCTTCTTTCAACCACAAAGAACTTTTCCTGCTACCATATGACATTTATGGTTCAAAATTCAAATATGTCTTTGTAGTAGGATTGATATTGGAGGCAGTTGGGTACACATTCCAGCAGGTTCACCACTTGCATAAAAATATACATAATACTTCTAACTTCAGCTAGTAGCTTAACTTAAAAATATGGTTAAACTTATTATCGTGTTTAGTTTTAAGCATGTGAAATACTACCATCATCTTGAGGATGATGTTCATGAATGTAATGTGTGTACATATGTACACAAGATGTGTGTATTGCTGAGTTGGGGTTTTGATTACTAGAAAATTCTTGAAAATGCTTTTTTAAATTTTATTTATTTATTTATCCAGTTGTGACTGCTATGTTCTTTTCAGGAAACATGTAAGATAATCGGCATCTCCTGCAGTTTCCAATGAATAATCAAAGTATCAAGTTGAATTAAAGTGAATAGCATCTACCCATAACAGCAGGTGCAAAATTGTCACTAATTATGAATTTGCTGGGTTCTGTAGTGACTGTGCATGAATTATGTTGCATTCATTAAAAGAAACATTCAGAGCCCAAACGATGACAAGAGGAAAAAAATATCATTAGACTGTTTCTCCAGAATGAATTAATATTACTGAGATTTGCAAATGAAGATAACTGCAGAAAGATGAAGTATTACTCTGCCTATGTGCCTGCCAAATGTTTCTGCTAGAAAAACAGTTGTTTTTCTACTAGTTTAGAAAACATTAACAAATTCCAGCACAAATATTCTATCATTCTTCCTAGAGAAAGACGATTTTGCATGTAGGTGTTGTCTTAAATATTTGAGAAATTTCTATGCATATGCTCCCAGTAAAAATAGAAAAATCTTGTTTTTAATACTCTTCTACTTTTTTCCTGGTTACCCCCATAACAAAAAGGGAGGAGTGAATACTTTATACTATATACCTTTTAAATTATTTTTAACTGACTTTTATTCATCAAATGGGACTATAAAATGTAAAGCTAGGATACGAAGTAACCATCATGTATTAACTGCATTTTGGATTACCAGGACTTAAAAATGAACACTGTGAGCTCTGTATTACCAAAATGATAGTTTTCTGGACCTGAAGAATTATCTCTGATGATCTGGGAGGAAGTCCAGTGAAGGATTACAGTCATTCTGGAATCTAACTATAACCAAGTAACTGTTGAAAATCTTGGACGTTATTCCCTCCCCCACCTTAAATAAAGCTTTCCTTTATAACAGAAATGCTGCTGTCCTAAACATCAGATTTGAAATAGAGAAGTAGTGTGTCCATGAAGAACCTGTTCATCTCCTATTCATCCTCCCTGCTGCTGTGTAGTCTTCTCCCTTCTGCTCTCTTCAGCTCCTTCCCGTTGGAGGTCAGCGATTTGTCCAAGCCTCTGTGCACCTGAAATCTGGTCAGCTGCATCCTCTCGGGGGAGTTTCATTTGGGTAGATGTTTCTAACATGCTGGGAGTGGTTGCTGTGGTTGGAATCGTGTTCTGGTGGATGTCACCACCATCATTGTGACAACTCAAGTGGCAGCTCTAGGCCTGAAGTCCTCCATTCCACGCTGTCACCTTTAAGCAGGTGCTCAACTTGAAAGCTCATGAATGTTTCCATAGTCTTCTATGCAACTGTTCATGTGCTTAATGTTAAACATATGTGAAATGTTTTGTATGCTTGGGGGTGGGGGATGTGGTGATCAGCACTCTAGAGAATTGCATGCTTAAAAAGCAGAGAAAAATCAAATAGAATAAGCACTAATAGTGCTCCTAATATTTTCCATTTGGTGTCTGCACCCCGCTACCAAAACCTTGCCAACAAAACCAATACAGGCAAAAATCTCATTATTTTGATTTATTACTGATTACTTTTCAGTGATCCATAATTTGAAAGTAAAATGGGATTTCAAGACAGCAGTGGGCTTATGGTTCTGCTGGTGAGAACTGAACCAGTGACCACTTGCACCAGTAACTTTTTTCGTTTTTATTACAACAGTAACTCCTTGCTGTCTGTCAAAGCAGCTGTCCTCCATCTAAGATTACTAGGGTGACTTTTTTGGTATGTTTAGCCATTTGCTAAACAGTCTCAAAGCCTTCCGAACTATTACTTCATTTTTTTGAATATAAGAGCTATTTTGTAGGTGGTGTTAACCCTACTAGAGTAAGTTTACTGTCTTTCTACAGGGAAGATGAAACAGTAAAATGGGCCTATTTTCTCCCGCTGGTCTATTATTCCCTCATGTTCGGTAAGTGTCTTGAATGAATTTATGTTCTCAACTAATTGCTTGCTTTTGCTTCAGATAAGAGCTAGTAAAATAGCTGCATGTAATTATGATATCTTCTTAATAAGCCTTCCATTTGTTTAAACTTTAAAAAGGCAGCTGAAAATATACTGTACATTATCATATGAAAGAACTGCAGAAAGTGCTTCTCTCTTCAAAATGCAGTGGACTTGTGTCAGAGTGATTTCAACTGAAGTGGAGGTTAAAAAAAAAAAAAAAGCCTTTTTGACCATGGGCACATTCAAAGATGAGTTTGATTAATACAAACAGATTTCATCATTTGTAGTTAGAAACATTTTAAATTACCTTGCAAACACAACCAAAGTACTTTATTAGTTTTGATTCACTTTCATTAACTCAGTACTTAGAACAGTATGGATTCATTTAGTTTAAATTGTTTGCCTTTTCGTTTTTAGCTGGTGGCACAGAGAAGACTTTTCACAGGAAACTTACAGGCACTTACTACAGCCCTAGTTCAGTGTTTCTACTTTCCGAGCCCTCCATCTGCCTGTAATTATACATCATGGGTATAAATCAGGCTTTCTTGTACTTCAAAATTAAATAATGAAAGGTGACAATGCTAACTGGGGGGAATGATAAGAAATGCTGTCAAAACTGAAAGTGTGTGCCTCAGTTTCATCCATGAAAAATGGCCTGCTTCACAAAACAAAAGGCTTGGACAAAAGACCATACATTCTGTTCATTTTACATGAAAAATAATGGCCAGAAATTTTTCTACGATATGGAAAATGCAGGCAGACTTGAAAAATATGTGGAGAAAACATTTCGTGAATTTTAATTGAAATGCAAGAAAGAACAAAGCGCTTGTGAATGTAACAGCATTGAAAACAAGATACTTGCTACAGAGCACTGTAACTGGAATACTTTAACAGTGCTCAGCCTGCAATCTCATTAGTTCTCATACTTGCACATTTTCCATGCTTATGCAAAACGCTTCAAACTTTTCATTTAGAAACATTCTTTTAACAAACCTTTTTCACCATGAATTGGTGCTACTTCTAGGAGAACTGAGCTCTGGTGCCGCTTGATACTGGTTCTCAGTGGAAGTCGAAAGATTCGTGTTCCAGAATTTACTTAGCCCATTGGGAAAATGGGTATGTATTTTAATCTTAAATGCAGCACAGATACCTAGTTTGCCTTCTATTTATTCACAGAATCGCCATTAAGATGGTTCAAGTATAAATAGTTATGAATATTTTTGTTTAGAACTTGCCTGAAAACACTGATGGGAAAACAAATGCTAATCTCTACAAAACTACAAAATAAATGTGTGTAAAGCTACACAGTCCAGGAAAGGTACACATACAGCTGGGTTTTAAATCAAGGGCACTCAAGTGTAGGCATCCCTGATGTTACTTCATATGTGAAGTCATCAAAAGCTTAATCCAAGCTTAAGTAAATCAATGGAGATTCTTTTGCAGATTTCAACAGAATGATGGCTCCAAAATGGCTCAAAACTGGGAAGGAGAGACACTTCTTAGAAATGTCTAGGTGCCAACAGACCAAAATTGACATACTTTTAAAATATCTTTAGCATAGTTAAGAAAGTAAATATTTTTTGGAATTATAATTTAAGGTGCAATAAAATATCTTGGAGAAACAGTCAGGGGAAAACATAATTTTTAGTATTTTCCTGGGTTTTTTTTCTTTTTTTTCTTCCTGTGCTATGTTGTATCCTGTTTGTTCGTTTCTGAAGCATCATGGGTTTAATCTCAGAGTGGTGAATCTGACTGGGATTTCCTGAAGCACCTGAGGGCATCTTTTCCCCTGTGTTTTAGACATCAGGGAAGCCATCTATATCCTTAAGGACCTAAAGAACTCTTGACAATCTGAATTCAGGAAGAAGAGCGCATTGACTTTCAACTGAAGAAGCGTTTGGAAGTTAGAGTGCTTTTAAAAATGTTGTTACAGAGGTGCAACATGAGCTGTTTGCTTTGGGTTTAGTCTGAAATCTGTTTTCATGAGTTTGTATGACAGCCTCATAGGCCTTGCTTGTAATAATAATTAAAACACAAATACATTGCTCTACCAGCGAGTTTTTCTTTCCCTGTTGCTTTTGCATTTATACAAACACTATGACTCGTTGCTTTGATGTGTGCATGGAACCAAGTCCCATATTACTGGGAATCAGTTTAAATAGTATGAAAATGGTGCTTCTGTAAGCAATATTCAGAAAGAGAAGCTAATACACATATTTACATTAAAACATCTATTTTGTGCCAGAGAAACACCAGCTATTAAACACCGAATCCTACAATTCGTACTGGAAGGGGGGGAATTAAGTAGGCAGTGGAATGCTACTCTGAAGTGTGGTGTTGCAAGTTTACATTATAGTGGCAGTATCCAATCAGTATTTTTAATTCTTTTAATTACTGAAATCTCTAGAGTACATAATGGTGTGGAATATACACATGTATCTGTAATAAACAACATGTATCTTGAAGAAATGGATTTAGTTTTGGCAACAACGTGATAGGGAGATCAAAGAGCTAGCTGGTATTAAAATGATTTAGATACATTTGTCATAGGCAGCTGTTATGCTAATCTCATTTATGCAGTTGTCAGCTGATAGGTTCTGATGAGCCAGCTTAGTGGGAAAATCATTAGTAGATCCCTATTGTGATAAATGTTATTTATTACTGTCAAATGGTATTAATGTTTGATTCAAAGATGGGAAATGGGCATCATCTACATGAAGTTCATCCATTCATGGTCAACGATGACAAAGGGAGCTGTTGAATTCCAGCCAAAGGAACTTCATTTCTGTAAGAAAAAAGAATAATGGATTTAATTTGCATATGTTTTAAAAGGGTAATGAAGTAATATGATGTTTATCTTGGTTGAAGAGTGGTAATTTTTGCTGGCATGGCTCCAGCAACGTTTGAGTCATTGTGCAGCATTTGCTGTTCAGTTGTTGGTTGTGGAAAGGGCTTTTCAAAGCAGCAGGTGCATAAGGGGGGAGGAAAGTAAAATGATTTATTCATTAGGCCAAAAAATGAGCAATCTCCATGTCTTTCCCCTTACCCTCCAGAAATATATTTGCAACCATCTTCCTTCATTTTTCTTCTGCTACATCAATATCTCTTTTTCTCTTCCTGTCTGTGGCATTGCCTCTTGAATTACGAATAGATCCACACAGATTTCCACTACATCTTTGTTGTGATTTGACTTTTTTTGACTTCATCTAAATAGATAAATGCACAGAGACAGTAGCATCCCATTCTAAACTATCAGGCAGATAGAAGTTGGGAGATAGTCACATATGGCTGCAAAATGGAGTAATTTTTATTTATTTATTTTAAAGAAAAAAACCCAATATTTTGGCAAATTAACTGTGCAGCTGGTTTTTAAGTTGTTGAAAAGTGTTCCCTCTGCTTGTGAATTTGCATGGAGACATCCCTCTTTCTTCTCTCTATTCCAATACAGCTGCAGTGCTGTAATCTATTTCTAATTTTTTAAGTTTAAAAAAAAAGACAAAAACAAAAAAACAACACCCCCCCCAAACAAAAAACCATCAAACAGCCCTCCCCCAGAAAACCCCCAACCAAAACCTAATTATGGTGTAACCAATTGTACAGTGGCTAATTTTAACTACTGATTACCAAACAGGCATCAGAACATTTAAAGAGTGTTGCAGTCTATATTCTGCCACTAGTATATTTATTATTTATACACATACAAATTAATTCAGAGTACTCTGGAAGTTTTAAATAATTTTGTAGAGTAAATAAATAATAAAGTGACAATGGTAATCTAAGGAAGAACTGACCAAAAAAGTACTGTAGTTAACACTAAGAAAAACAATATTTCATAACTTTCTGCTGGTTCTGTCCTGAGCCACTCATTAATAGCCTTCATATTTGAGTAATAAGAAATTCCTGATAATCAAGACAATCTTGGTCTTTTTAAAGGTAGGTAGATGCTAAATTCTCATTGATTTTTATCAAGAGTGCGTGATCCTTTCATCTAGACATGCTCAAATTCCTATGGAAAACAATCAGAATATTTTCAGTTGCCAGTAGTAGTATTGAAGCATGGGTGGAGATAGGTACTATATGCAGCTCTGTAAAACTAGTAATTTATATCTTGCAAATGCAGTTAATGCTCCGTAAAACATGCAAACAAAATACTACAGGGTGTTACGCGTGTCTTGACTTCAAGGGATTTGGGTCACGTTTTAGTGATGTATGTGCTCTGTATCAACAAAGTTTCTGGGAATTTTTCAAGGTTAGCTCTAAAAAGGCGTCTACAGTATTAATTTTTGAGGTTATTAAAAATTGTGTTGCCATTCAGAGATCTGCAAAGAAAGCTTGCACTACGGTGCTGCAAATAAACAGAAAGTCATCCTGCAGTTGCTGATGCTTAAAGGTTTTCTGACCAGTCCCGGCCCCATTTGTAAAACATCTCATGAGGCTGCTGTCAGTATCACACCCACCTGTCTAAGGCAGAAATCTTTTATGATGGCAACTGGAGTCGGCCATCCAGAATATGAGATTGTGTACACCCAATGGGTTACTGTGCTACCAGACAGGATTGAACAGGCTGGGTTTGTGTGTTCTCTAGGTGGATATAGAAGCAGATGTTTGCTCCATTTACAATCTCTCAAAAAGCTGATCTTTCTAAGTGGTGTAGACATAGCTGCTGACTATTTGCTGAAGTGTTGCTAAGTCTTTCAGACCTCGTAAGCAAGACTTGCCAAAGATCCACAAGTTACCAAAACATGAATCTTGACTTGCTGTGAATTACCACATCACTACTGCCTCATGGTCCATATTGACTGCTATCCTATTCTTAGTACGGTGTGAGAATCTGCTCTATCTTCACTGGGATTTTTAAACCAAAAAAAATGTTTCGATAAATATGTATAAGCTGTTTCTTCAAACAGCTGCATCTTTTGGAGGCTTGTTGCAGCTAGCTCTCCAAGTTTTCTGAGTTTGGATTTGAGTCCATTTCCATTGCTACCTTCCCCCATGTATACATTTAGGTAGGTGGTTTCCTTGGTTACTTCTGGCAGAAATTACAGTTGACCATAACACGCTATTAGGATGCCATTTAGTACAATACATGGAACGTAAGACCTCGCATTTTATCTGTTTCCTAATTAGTTCCTGGCACTCCTCAGGCTTCCCCCCCCCCCCCCCCCCCGCCCCCAGCTGTGAACATACTAGTTTGAGTTAAGATAGATTTAAAAATCTTGCTGTGGGAGAGCACATATATCTTTAGCTTACTTTGATAGTCCTCTGAGGCTGTTCCTTAAAGTAGATAGATTTGTCTCAATCTGTCTTTATGTTGAGATGTGCTGGGCTTGCTCCATTTGTTGTGATAAGAGTAGCTTTGTAGGTCATAGGAGATAAACGTAGATCTTGTTGAGAGATTTGCTTGTCAAACTGTGTGATATATTCCATGACTACTAACTTCTGGAGAGTGTGGGATTGTTATGACATGTATAATATACTGCAGGATTCATTCTGAAACCACTGAAATTCATCACTCGCACACTGGCATATTGAATCACTAGTTTATCAAGGATACTGAAAGTAGCTAAAATTGCTTCCAGCTTACTAATAGCTAGTTGACTAGTTAACTCTGACATCAGGATTATCTCTGGAAATGGTGCAAAATAGTCAGTAAATGAACATGTTTTGGTGGCTTTTTTATTTTCTCCTCTTGTTCATCTGTTTGATGCTGCTAGCTTCTCTGTGGTGTCACTTTTAGCATTGGGGTCAATGCTGTCTTTTTTGGGGGGTAAATTTATTAGTCCTGCAGCACTGTGGACCATATTTGTAAGGCAAGTCACTTTCCAGTTGGCAGATTTTTCATGTAATATTTAGTGAATTTTAGGTAAAACTTGAATTTCTGTGAAGAGGTGACAGTCTCATAACTGTAAGATGGAACAGATTTGTGCTAGTTCTCTCTGCTGTAGAGGATTAAATGGTATCTTGTAAAGTCATCCTTAAGCTGACAAAACATATTTTTGCTCCCTAAAAAGAAAAAAAAAAATCCTTGCTTTAGCTAAGAATTTTCATATCTGAGGTGATGAAACTTTTCTTGGTTGTGTGCAGTTTGTTACAAGGACATGTGACATAAGAGTTATTTGTAGAAGAACTTGTGGATGATTTAAGGAGGGAAAGGAAACAGCTGTGCCATCACAGGTTTGCTGGTTTGACATTCAGAGAGAAGTCTCTTAAAGAAATTGGAGGAAAACAAGCTGTAGGATCAGCCAGCAACAATAAGAGGACAGGGAAGAAGGAGGTGCTACTGTGGTTTCTGTAGAAAGCAGTAAGGCAGTGGAGCAATGAATTTCTCTCTCCAGTGCAGATCCAGTCTTGTGGTCAAAGGCTGATGAAGTGGGATAAAGGAAAATGTATCTCTCGGCAGCCTGATGCTGCACCTAAAGAGGGCAGCTCCTTTTACAATCTTTCACTACACTCCCCCTCCTCTCCCCCATCTGGCATGGTACAGGGAAAAGGTGAGTGAGTTACTGAAAAGTGATTATCGCTTATGGAGAGGAAAAACAAGAGAGCAGGAGCAGCAGTTCAAGGAAGGAACTTAAAGACAGATATTAGGGTGGTTTCTTTAAAGACTTAAGACAAATATGAAGGTAACTTTGTCCATTTAGAAATTAATCAGATAATGAATACTTTGAATTTGATATCAGTGATGATAGGCATTTAAAATATGCGGTGACATGTACAGGCAGGGGGCTGGGGAAATGGCTTATTCATTTAAGGATCTGTTGCAATAGAATGAAGAGTTTTTTGCTGTCTTTCAGGAACTGTAAGGAAGTCTGAAAAGACTAAAATAACATCTGTGTTAAAACCGCAAAGGTTTTCAAGGCATGTGCTGTATTTTTTGGAAACATTGCTGTTGTACTTTATTTGGCATCTCATGATGCATTTCAGAACAGCTTGTATAAAGTCATCAGTTGTCATCTACTTTCTGATCAAAACCTGGTAAATTAGTTTTTGACAAGTCTGGTCTGTATCACTATTCTCCGCTCTAGTCTCTTAGGCTTGCTTGTAAGCAAACATCTGTATAAAATTATTTGCAATCAATAGTGATGCTTTCTCCCTGCAGACACAGTAGGCAGCATTTTTTCTAAGTTTACATGTGGGCAAATCCCAGTGTACTTAAATGCTGAATCTCCAGACCTTTGCACCTTATGAAGTAATTTCTGTCAATACAAAGCAAGCGGAAATCACTCTAGACGGTAAGAAAGCCTTCTTCTAATTCCTGTTTTAGGTAGATGTATAATATGGTAATGGCCATGCTAAAGAGCATAAATGCACGGGAGATGCATTCTTTAGAAGGACCTCATCCATTCCACTAACTAGAGCTCTGATACTATCCTCTACTGATTTAAATTATTTTCTTACAAAGCTAGTGGTAATCAACCAAGGTATTATCACATGATTCTGTTTATCAGATACATAATATTTATAAGTCTCACTTGGAAATCCAAACTTGATATAGAAAAGAAGGCACCTCAGTAACTTATTAAATAACTGTAGTTATGCAAGATACATAACAGAACTGCAATATAAATGAGAATCAATGATAGCAAAATATTTCTTGTTTCTTCTGAGTACAACTAAATAGCTTATTTAGGGTATATAATTATCCTCTGAAGTGGGCAGTACCATTTAGCAAGTTCAGCTTACCACTGCTGTACAATTTTTACATAGGAAGTATTTCTAGGCCTTATACAAGGCATTGATTTGGTTTTCCTCTATTTTATTTAGGTTTTGGAAATTATTAAAACTGTTACTATCCTGTTCCAGTAGGAATTGTTCTCTCTCTCTAAGCAGGTCCCGTACATAGGTAGTCTGAATACCTTTTCAGTTTCTCAGTAATTGTGATTGGTCAGTTGATTCTGGTTTTGAAAAGCTTCTGCATCTGTTCTGACATACTGATAATCACACACGTGCGCATGTGCACACACACTCTCAAAAAATCCAGATGCATATGCTTCTCTCTCATCTAACATCTTGATTTAAGAGGATGTGAAATACAGGCTTATATCCTAAACTTTTCATGATTTGACTAGGAAATACAACAAATGATAAAAGTTAACGAAAAGAAATGGTCCAATAATTTCCTTACTTGCCAGGTGATAAAAATAGAGTACTGCCAGCTCTGATTAAGTTTGCTGGCTCCTCTCCTGGTTTTGAGCTGCTTTCAATGACCTGTTCCTGGCAGAGAAGATAGATGAAATGCAGGAGAGCCTTCATAACAAGGGGTTCCCCGCAAAAACATGTTTTCTACAATTATTCTGCTTGGCCAATAAGATCAGGAAGGTCTTCAAGGGAAGAGTGGCAACGTCTGAACTCCGAACACCACTTCTTGTAGCACAATACTTTCCCAGTAAGGGGTTAAAAAAGGTAAAATTTGACGATACATCTAAGTAATAACTCTCACTTTTATTTTTATTCTTTCCCTCTCTCCTTCAACCTAAGACATTGCTGCTGAATTCCTTTGAGACCGTATTAGAGCTAATGGGAGCCAGTCATGTTTGGATAATGAATGCAGATGACAGGAACACAACCTGTGTATTTGCAGGTGGTTATCAAATCAAGTGAACTCATCTCACCCAATTCACTTTATCTGGCTGGTTGGTAGCTAGTGTGGTATTTAAATTTCTTCACTGCATTTTTTTGGTTGGGATTCCGATCTGTAGTAGTTAATAGTCACTTTAAAGAGACTGAAATTACATTACAACTGACACTTCAAGGATTAATTTTACAATTTGTGATTTCAATTTTGGTGAAAATGTATTTAAAATTATCTCTTGCCAGATTCTCAAATTAAACATAATGGAAGTTGATAACATTCTAATATTAAGCTGGTTTTGGTAGTTAGTAAGGCTGGTATGAAAGACTGTTCAGGCTAAGAAAATAGTAGATTTAAAAGCAGCATTGCAACAAAAATCATATAATGTTTTATAAATCTGGTCACTTAACACAGTCATGCCATGTAGTAATTCTGAAGATATTGCATATATTGAGAATATGTATAAGCAATTGAGGGTCAATCTGTTTTCCTCTGAAGCTGGTAAGAATCTTTGATTTCCAAGAAGTGTTTGATCAGACCTAGATAAAAGAAGCAAGGCTATTTTGGAAAGAAAGCCAGCAAGCTGAGGGAATGAGCGGTGGCCTTGGCATATTGTGTAGTGCTTGTGGAATAATGTATGATTTCAAAGGGTGTGTTGTGACAAGGTATGTTATCTGAGTCATAAACAATTCCTTGCAATTTAAAAAACTCATTAATAGGGTCTTGTTCATGGAGTATCTGTGCCATTATTATGGGCTTGGACAAGCATGCAGTAGGAGTAGATGAGTTATTAATTCTAATTTCTCAATTTTTTTTTTTTTTCTTCTGGGTAACTGTGGTGCTGACCATCATCTGCCAGGTCACCCATATAGCATGATGTGAAATTACTTTTGATACAGCAGTACTGCTGCATGACATCCAGCACTTTGGACCATCGCTTGATATAGCCATTCTGATAATGCTGGTCATCATGATACTTTGTTTTCTCTCTTCACTTTATGTAATCAGTAAACAGATTTATTGAGGCAGATAGCTTTCTTAAATTCCCTTCAACTCACTATAATTCCTTCGTTCTAGGTGGATGTATTCTTTCTCTTATATTCTCCTCAATATTCTGTATATTTCAAAAGGATTTTAATCTCCTAGGATCTTTTTTCAAAGAATGCTAGCTGCTTACTCCTTTGTGAATTAAATTTTTCAAGTTTCTGTAATGTTTTGATTGTCCTTTTAGTATCTTTACTCTTATAATATTCTTCTTATACTAAAGGGACAAGAACTATGGCTGCATTCCAAACGTGGCTTCAAGTCCCTTATGTAGTATTAGAATGATTTATTCCAAGTCTTACTCTTGTTTACTATATCTATCCTAGAATCTTTCTTGCCTTATTAATTTAAATACTGTTAATCCTTGTGCAGATGGTGTTAAAGTTTTTTTCCAGTACCAGGACCATATTCAACTCCTGTCAAATGTTTTGTGGTGTATGGCCATTGAGAGAGCACTACCTTTTATTAATTTTTTTTTTTTGTCATCTCATAACCTTATCTTTCTTTACAATTAATTGCAGATGCCAGTGAAACCACTAACAGTATCAGCCTGTGATCCTCGTCTATTTGTCATTCAGAATTTTATTGCCATTCTCTTTTTGTCTTTACAAGCTCTATTCTCTGGTTTTGTTTCATCAGCAAATTTCTTCACCTTCATACATATTTCATGTCCTAGGTCAGTGATATATAAAATGAACAAAAATGGGCCTAATACTGATTCTTGTGGCATTCCACTAATCCCTCTCTCCCAAACTGCTCTGTCTCATAAACAGCTTCTGTCTGTGACATTTAAGCCAGTTCCCTATCCACATATGTGGCTCACCCCAATACCATACTTAATGACTTTGGACCAAATGCTCTTTTCAATTGTGTGGTGCAGAGGGAAATAAAAGACTGAAAGAAGGGCAGAAAGGGAATGGAGGAGGAAGCAGAGACTTAGTGACCTTTCTAAAATCCATGCAACTTAAATTCCTTCTGCTGTGTCTCCTCAATTAAAATTTAGTTTTTTCAGGTGGTTCTTCCACTTCTCTTTTTACTCTTGACAGTAACCTCTCAGCTTGTTGGCTCAAGATTACAATTTACTTACTTGTTTAGACATATTATTTTGATTTTATGATTTTTGGTTACTATTTCACTTGTACTTTTTAAACCATCTATCCTGAAACATGTAAGTTAGCCCTGGTTAGTCAGGCAAGAAAAGAAGGAAGTCAGATTTTTTTGGCATTTAAGTTGAAAAGGGGACACTGTACAATAGAAGTGTTTCTCATCTTACAACCAGCTCTAATCTAACCAATGAAAAGTTTTACACCAAATAATTATAAAAGTTCTTTCTATCCTTCTAGGTCAATTTGTTGTGTATGTTTTAGGCGACTTTTCTCTTTTCAAAGTTCTTCCACTTTTTTCTGGTTGTCTCAAGACCTCTGGGCTACCTTCTCGTTGTCTGGAATTTGTATGTGTCTGCCAGCTTATTTGTGGAGCTCCTTTATGGACAATGATTAAAGAATTTGAGGGTTTTAGTAATGTATAATTATTGGTAGTAAGTTACTCTTTTTGTTCCTATGATAAGTCTGTGGTAGTTCCATCTCCTGTGTTGATTTCTTGGTTTTCATGGTATTTTATGGATGGTATTTTGTTCTCAGTCTTAACTATTTATACTATTGGCTTATTCGTTCTTCAGCTGTTTTCTTCATATGCAGTTGTAATCTCTGTGCACATTTTCTTGGGGTTTTTTTTTGTGGTGTTTTTTTTAGATTCATGCCGGGTTTGTATCTCGTAAGTGCTGCCTTTTCCTTTTATAGTTTGTGTTTTGTTGTTTACTCTCTCTGGATAGTTTGATTCCTAGCACATTTATTACTAGAAAGTGTGTGTTTCTCTTTTGAGAACTTTTCTCTCCATATTGTCTGCCCACTTCGTTCAGTACTATATTTGATTATATTTTACCCAGCCCTGTTTGCATTCTTTCAGACTCTGTTCTGAAATTTTCTTCATTAGATTTTATTTTTATCTTACTTAATCATGGTTCAATTCATACTGCTTAGGTGCTCGCTATGTACAGCTCCTTTCCAAATTCCACCTATTAAATACAGTCAATTCAAATAATTCACTGCCAAAATCTGATCGTAATTGCTCTCTAATGCCCTTCAATAGAATCCAAATATTCCCATTACCTCTGAGATCTTCATGCTTAGCTTTCTGTCTGGGATTTACGAATGTAGCTTCACTCTCTAATGACACAGCACGTTTGGATCTGGTCTCCCTTAATTGAAAGATGGACAAAGGAAAATGCAAACTCTTTATTTAGTCTGTTTACTGGTTTTAGAATGGGCTGTGACCGTATGATTCGCTGTAAGTATTGGTGGCACTAACCTCATCATTCTTAATGCTGCTGATTGTTTTTGTGGAAGTTTAGAGTTCCATGTTCATTTTAATGGAGGCTAAATTAGCACATATTGGATATTACAGATTCTGCAAATTCAGGCAGGTATCGCTTGAGAAAGCTGTATCTTGACTAGTACTTAGAAGTAAACGTGAAGTATGTAGAAGCTGTTAATTCCTTGTCCTTCAGTACAGAGATGACACAGTCTAGATCAGTGAGTACTGGATTTGGGAGTAAGGTGGTCTCAAGGTGTAATCTTGAGTCCACCACTGATTTGCTATGTGTCTTAAGGCAAGTTGCTTTTCTTTGTCTTGCTTTTCTTGTATGTAAAATGAAGGGAGTTTGAAAAACAATTGCTTTGAAGCTTTTGAGGTATTCTGGTACTTGGTCTATGAATTATATAGGAAAGAAGACTACAAAATTAATACTTCTGTAATCACTGCAGGGTTTACATGGTGTAAAGTAAATAGCGTATGGGCTTCTGCAATGAATGAGAAGAAGAAAATATTGAAACAGGTTCCTCCTTCCCTGATTGCTGAACACACTATGCACTAAATGGGTCATTGGGATCCTGTAGGAGAATAATGTGGTGGAAACTGTTCCATTTTTACCTCGTTTCATCTCATACCATGGATTACTGCGTGTGTCCTGTAGTTCGCATGAGCATGGTGAGTCAGTCTTTAGAGGAACTTGGAATGAACCTGGTCCAAGTGTTAAGTTTGAACTGAGCAGATGAGTTCTGCATATTTCAAGTTGTCACTGTGAGTGTTTTCACATGTCTAGTAAATAACAACATACCTCATCTCTTAACTGCAGAGTTATAATGAATTACACAGCTGCCTTAGACAGGTGTGTAATTGAGTTCATTATTCTTGAGTGTTGAAGTATTACAATGAACAGTTCAAAGGAAACTAAATTTTGAACAGTAATGTTGCTGGGGACCATTCACTTCTATGCCAGTGCCAAAGCTGGTATATGGATTAGGAAAGGAGTTAACAATCCTAGGTCAGAAAGATCTTTTTTACCATCTCTGAGGCAAGTTTGGTCTTAAGGTGAATGGGTGACCTGGGTCCTGTGTGAAACGAAAGGTGACGTGTGGCTATCCATGCTAGCTATGAACCTATTAGGTGACATACTGCCTAGGAACACAGCACAGGGATTAACCCCTCTTTCCTACCCTGTGTTACTTTAAAAACAATTGTAATGAATATAAACTGATTGAAGAACAAGAAGAGGTCCCAGCCGGTGTGAATCACGCTCAAAATTTGCAGAGATTCTTACCCTTTGGGCTCCCTGGTTCATTGCAAAGCTTCAGAACAAATTATTTCTTTTTATGACTTTATAACCTACCTCATGTAGGCTATAGACATATTGTCTTTTGTAGACACTTATATTCATTTTTATATCTATTGTGAGTATATGATAATCTAGTTTGTTTTAGTTCTAGCAAAAATTAGGAAAAGATTTCTAGTAGGCCTCAATGTCCAGAAGGAAGAAATCCCCTTCTCTCTTGCTTCTGTCATCAGTTCACTTTGGTTTTGGGACTGTCATTCTGCACTTTGAGAATCTAAGAAAATCTCAGACATCTCAAAATCATAACGTTAAGTAATTTGTCCCTTTAGAAGCTACCCTCAAACTGTATAAAGGGGAATAGTGGTGTCAGCACCATTTGTTTAAAATCCTCTTTTAAAGACAAACCCCTCCCTTTCCTAGATTGTGTAGCACAGTTTAACACTAGGTGAGAAGAAAAGCTTCTTTCCTTGACATAATATTTCCATTTTTCTTGTACCTATACCAAAATGTTCTAATTCTCTTCCCCTTTCCCCCCTCCACGCCCTCCCAAAGCGTAAAGCGCCTGTGCCCGGGCCTTAGAGAAGTGTCTTTACTTGCCTACTTTTCATCCTTTATTTCTAAGAGTATTAAATGAAACAGAACATTTATCTGGAATTAAAAATCCCCTCTGTGGCTGCATGAAGGTTGATTTCTTTTCTCAAGATAGCAGATAATAAAGTTTCACCTTCTCTTTTGGAATGTTTCTTTTATCATCTATTGGCAAGTTTGTGATTTTAGTTCTTGCTTTTTGTCTCATTTTTCAAACTCTGAACCACTGTACAATCAATCATTTTTCTTGTCATTGAGTTGATAATAAAATTTTACCTGCTCACAATTTTGTAGCCCTGTTCAGGGTTTATTGCAAATGTGGTAGATATTCAATACACTTGTTGGCCTACAATGATCTTGAAGCGTGGAAATTTAAACTGGACATTCATGATGTAATCCTATTAAGTTTATTAGAATGATGGTTTGGAAATTGTAGTGCATTTATTAGGGTTTTCTTAATGTGTTCTTTAAAAAAAAAAAAAAAACAAACAAAAAAACCAAACCAAACCAAAACCCCCCAAAACCAAACCCAAACAAGCAAACCTTCCCCCCTTCCCAGTTCTTAAGAAAAGGGTCTTGCAATATGTATGGGTGTTTTTGAACTAGATAGCGGCATACAAGGTACAGGGCAGATGTAGTTTCAGACTTCAGCATGGACTAAAAACACAGCAGCCTTCTCGGAGCACTTTCTGATTGTTCAGGAGTTAGCTGGTACTGACTGAAACATGTCTCTCTAATCTTGCCTGGATGCGCAGAGAGCTGCAATCAGCTTTCCTAATTTCAGGGTAAGTGCACTTTTCTTGAATTGTTTAGGACAGGTGACACTAAAGTGTGCCTCCTGTGGAACCTTCACACAATGGGCCCAAGCTAAAGTCCCTCCTCTGGGGAAAGCTTGCTTGCAGCTTGCTGATTTTGGCTCTCACCATATTTTAGGCCTGATGGTACCTGCTGTTAGGAGGGTGTTGGCTATTAAAAAGGGCCTTCAGAAGCTCAACTCTGCATACCCCAAGTATCATGTCTCCAACTCAATGAGTTTTAACGACATTAAATATTAATGCCAGGTTTTTTTCTTCACTGAGCAGCAACATAGCTGATTGTGATGGTTTTGGCTGGGATTGAGTTAACTTTCTTCACAGTGGCTAGTATGGGGCTATGTTTTGGATTTGTGCCAAAAACTGTTGATAATAACAGGGATGTTTTCGTTACTGCTGAGCAGTGCGTACATAGAGTCAGGGCCTTTTCTGCTCCTCACCCCACCCCACCAGCGAGTAGGCTGGGAGGGGGCACAAGAAGTTGGGAGGGGACACAGCTGGGACAGCTGACCCCAACTGACCCAAGGGATATTCCAGATCATAGGATGTCATGCTCAGTATATAAAGCTGGGGGAAGAAGAAGGAAGGGGGGGGATGCTCAGAGTTATGGCGTTTGTCTTCCCAATTAACTGTTACATGTGATGGAGCCCTGCTTTCCTGGAGATGGCTGAACACCTGCCAGCCCATGGG
Organism: Aquila chrysaetos chrysaetos; assembly: GCF_900496995.4. Classification (NCBI taxonomy): domain Eukaryota; kingdom Metazoa; phylum Chordata; class Aves; order Accipitriformes; family Accipitridae; genus Aquila; species Aquila chrysaetos. The sequence continues at coordinate 18,002,318 of NC_044012.1, read as the reverse complement.
AAGTGGTGGATGAATTCCTTGTTTGGCTTTGCTTGTGTGTGCGGCTTTTGCTTTACCTATTAAACTATCTTTATCTCAACCCACGAGTTTTCTCACTTTTCCGATTCTCTTTCCTTATCCCATTATGGGGGAAGAGTGAGCGGCTGTGTGGGGCTTAGATGCCAGCTGGGGTTAAACCATGACACTGATGTAGAGGTTTCTTACTGGCTAAATATTCAGCAGAGCCTCAAACTGCTTTCATTTTTCAAAAAGCTCCAATAAATTTCAGATTTTTGGATTATTAAACAACCATTCAGATTATTAGCTAATAATTAACAATATGGAATAATTTATGTAGATGTAGACACAAGACTTAATTTTGCTGAAATGCTCTAAAATGCGACCTGTCCACCAAGGAAAAAGTCTTTAATCAATTCACAAATCACGTGATTTGACATGGTGGTTAAATCCTTACCTGAGAACTGGGGAGCTGAGCGCCCAACATCTGCTGCAGGCTGAGAGGGCTGTTCTGGCAGCAAACCAGTAAGGGGTACTAAGTATTTATTTTAAGATGTATTTTAAGAATGTAAGTGTGCAGTCTGTGGTTTTTCAGATGTTGATCTTCTCCAACTGGTGATATTCAGAGAGGGAAAGCAGTTACTGCTTCACAGAAGAAGGAAATTTCCACAGATTGATGATGTCTTCTCACAATGTCCTGCAGTCACCATTTGCCTTCTGCGTTTCTAGTCCCTGAACAATACCATGCTTGCAGGCATAATGAGAACAGAGCACCAATGTCAACTTTTCAGTTGTTCAAAACTTGTAATTTCATCCCCAAAAGGTGTTTTCTTATGAGAAAGGAAGCACACTTTTTTCTGCAAAAAGCGTCCTGTCTGCCAGAGAGAGACTGAACACTTTAGCTAAAAAGGCATTCCTTGCTGGAATAATCAACTTTGTTTGTTTTAATTAAAACTGACTTAGTGCTTGTGAAAGCTGCTGGGATTATAGTACTAGAGGAAAATGAATAGTTTTGCTGAGTAATAAACTTGTGTGAGAAGGTAGTTGTGGTTGCTATTCTTCAACTCAGTTCCAAAGAAAGAACCAAATTAAGTGCACAGTATGTGTTACTGATAATTGAGAGAAGATAGTTTATCATGAGTTTTTCAACTTAAAATAACCAGTTTGCTTTCCATCAAATATATTCTGAGGGGAATTAATAGCCACCTTTCAATAAACTGGTTAGAAAAATGTAAGCTGTGCTTGAGGAGTTATTATTTCAGTTTTCAGTGGTGGCAGTTTAACTGTAAATCAGTGTGCAAAAGTGCATGCAGGCATCTGAAGACATGGCTTATTTTGTTGTATGTGGGAAAGATATTGACTTTGTGTTCTACAGCTTGAATATATCTATCTTTCTATATGTGCAGCATAAATATTACAGCTGCAGTGGTTTAAAATTTTTGAATATAAAGTGTAGGCAAGGAATTTTTTATTGGCTTTTCACCAATTTTCTGTAAGATAGAAATATTCTGTGTCTGCCAGTTCATTTTAATGAGGTTTTGCTGCAATTGCTAGTGAAATCTCCCTGTATTGCAAAAATCTGATTTATGTATGACAGTGGAGTGTGTGAGTTGCAGGTCAAACAGTAAATATTCTACCTGCAGCTAGGATGGTATTGTGTTTACGGCATTATCTTTTTATTTATCTGTGTTCCAATATGACGCCCATACTATGTTTTCTGAGCATCGGGTTTAATTTCTGATGTTAATGTAGATTTTCAGGGTGACTTTTAGTTAAAAATCTTTCAGCTTCAGTTTCCCAGTTTTTAAATTTAGATAATATTTCCATATGTTAGATGGTGTCAGGACTGTGAAGTTCCTATTTGTCAGTGCTACAGGAGAAATAAGGGACAGAGAGCAAATACCAAAGTTACTGAGAGCGAGCTTTGGAAACACTAACAGGATAAAAAGCAACGACAGCAGTTGCTATTGTCATTTAAATTTTATTTTAACAATGAAGTTTGAAATTATAAAAGAAACTGGAATGCACAAAGAAAAAGCGTAATTTATATACGACATATGGTGGTTGGTTGATGTTTCTATGAATGCTCATAGAATTTGAATTGTCTCCTGCTACCACTGGGAAGTTCTAAATAGGAAACGGTTCACAATGGCAGTAACCATAAATAAGTTTTACTTCTGTTCATATTGTAATCAGAAAAATAACAACATATTAAAATGCCAAGGCTGAATACTGGAGTGGCAAAATCTCCTTTAAACTTTAAAAGAAAGGTTCTAATACCATGAGATACATTTTAGTTTGTACTTTGCAGATCGTATCACGTTTCACGATTTAGTTTGCTATTAGAAGGATGTTATGCTTTAGACAGCGGCTGTACCTAAGCACATTGTTGTGCCTCCAAGTTTAAAGGAAAGTTGAGGGTTTCTTGGGCGTGGAAAAACCAACAACAAACCAAACCTCATCACAGTTACCTTTGAGACCTTTTTCCCTTAAGTTAGAATGCTCTGTATGGTTTCTCTTAAAGTGATTTGTGACACTTACTATTTTATCAGAAGCGGTCATTCTGCTGATGAAGTTATTCAGAGCTCCAGTGAAGGCAACTCTGAGATTTTCAAGTTTGCACAGTGACTGGAAATGGATGCTCAATGCTAACAATCTCCCCAGCCACAGCCAGATTTATTACCCGTTCTTAAATGCTCTTATTCTCTCTCTCTTGATCCCAGAATACTGACCTAGTTAAAGTCTTGATCCTCAAGGCTTCAGTTATTCTGTATGCCTTGTCTAGTTTTTCCTGTATTGGCTGACAAGTGTGCTTATCAGGAGCAACCCGAGTTCACAATGCCAGTGATGGGATACTGGTACTGCTTAGCAAAGCTTTATCAGCGCTGGGACATACCTCTGAAAAGCTCACCCTCTTGATATCAGATTGAATCCACAGTTTAGTGAATGTTGCAGTGTCCATCTTTTTGCAAAAGCTTATCCTCAGTAACAATTCAACAAATAACACGATATATTTTGTCCACATCAGGGAAGACTTTCTGTCTATGCAAGCAGGTAGAAGATGTAGAGAAGGAAGGTATGGAAGAGAGATTAAAGAGACTAGGGAAGGAATCAGTTTATAAATGCTATGATTAATCCCAGTTTAAATGACTGGAGAATGCAGTGGGTTTGCATTCTCATTAAGTTTTGCTGAGTATTTCTACTGTAAGGTGACATTGGGCTTATATATTCTAAATCTGTCTTCAAAAGACAAAATATGGTCACAGTATTCTGTATATCTCCTTTTGCCTCAAGGCTGCTTATTTGAGAAACCTCATGTACAAGAATGACAGTGGTCTTATTCCTGTCTTCCAGACTAACAAATCTTCTCGGTCATGCATAAGCCATCTCTGGTTCTCTTTAATTTACAGTATTTAGAAACAATCGAAGTCTCTGTTGATGACTCAGTCTCATCCTTGAATATCCTGAAATTCCCAATAGCTGAAATGGGTGTTGTGGGGAAACTCAAGGATTTATCTTTCAGTAGCATTCATGTACATGGTAGAGACAACTTCAGCAGAATTTGTGAGACTATAGTGTCTTATGCCTCTTCTATTAGTGCTAAGCTTCTAAAATTAAACACACAAAAACTTCCAGGGATAATTCATACTGTATAAAGTTACAAAATAAGTTTTGCTTTGCCCAATAGTTTTGCTTTTCAAACAGTTTCTGAAAGCTAGACTTGCAAATAAGCAGACATTTTAAAAGTAGAGTTACAATACTGTATTTTTCAACACTATTTTCTGCACTCTCAAACCTGTAGAGCTATTGCCTATAAAAGCATGCACTAAAGCACTGTATTTTTTGTAAATAAATAAAAATAGTAATTTCCTTCATTTGAATCAACCAAAGGTAGAAATCATTTTGATGTAACTCCAACCACACAATAAACTTGTCCATGGAAATATCAAATATTTTAAGAGAGTTTTTAGAAACAAAGAGGAAAACACTGCAGATAGTCATAGACTTAAAATTATGGTATTATGCAAAGGTTTTAGGGTGTATTAAGCACACTTGAGCATTCAAGCAAAAATCACAATGAGAAAAGAATCCTCAGGTAAGGTACTTAAGCACCATTAGCAAGGCTGGGCTTACACTGTACCAGTTCTTCCTGCTGGGTTATTCTTTTCATTCTTGTGGCCCAAACTGACTATTTTTCTATTCACTACATAGAAGAAAAATATTTTTTATGCTTTATTGTATTTTGGGGAAAAAAATTCATTTTTTGCGACTTCACTAGTAGCACTTGGGGGGTTGAGGTAGCACTACTTTCCTTTAAGATTTTATCTAGTAATTTCATAGAAATTGAACTTACAAGGAATGGTGTTGAACTCTAGGAATAGGGCACAAGGGTCCCACACCTACAAATATATTTGTAGGGATTGCTCACATAGATTGATCTTAATTCTTGATACGTAATATATGGGCAGTATCTCTAATGGAATAACCATGAACATTTTCTCACCAAGGGCTTAAAAAAAAAATTCATGTGCAATTGCATGGTATGACTGTATAACTGAGACTCAGTGAAACTGATGCCAGCTTTTGGTATGGAATTTTATTAAGCTTCTGTTTCTCAGAACAAAACAGAAATCTGACAAAAGCAGCTTCATGTATTTTCCTTGACTTGTATCAGTTTTCTTCAGTGTTACAGCAGAGGCAGGAGCAGGTGCTGGTTTAAAACCCTTTAAAGTTTTTCCTTCTCACCGTGATGATAAAACAGTACAAATACTGACTGCCTGTCACATATCAAGCAATTAAGATACCAAATTGCCCATGAGATGTTTGTAACAGGAGATTTTAGTACCTTGGCTGTTTTAATACCTAGATACTATAATCTGTGCTCTCTTACCTGCTGTAAAATGAAGGTAGGGCCCAGTATTTGAGTATGTTCCAGGCCAGGTATAAACTGAGTTTTAAAGCTCAAATTTGCACATTTTTTTACATGCATTTTTGAGATAGATGATCAGGAGGGACAAACACTAGGATTTACAGAAGAGCATCGGAAGCTTTTCTCCGTGTAATTTTGTACCTGTTCCCATGATAATTGTCAATAAATCCGTGTTGAGGAGTTCCCTGAATATGTCATAGTTCCTTTTGTTGTGTGTTTTGCTGTCTGAAGAAAAAAAAAAAAAAGAAAGAAAAAAGGGCTGTAGAAGTGAGCTATCTTGTTAGAAAACAAAGGTTTTTAAATGGAAAATGGAAGCAGGCATGTGTAACGGAGCTGGTAAGGAAGGACAGTTAAGCAAGTTTGGGAAGAATAGGAATAGGAAGTTCCTATTCAAAGAATAGGAACCCATAGTTAACCAGAGAAGATCAGGGAGAAGGACAAAGGGGCTATTCCTTGGCTAGTTCTGATTCTTAGCAGCCAAAGAATAAAGCGACATTGGACTGTGTCATAGAATTGTCGTGGTTTAACCTCACCCAGCAGCTAAGCACCACGCAGCCGCTCACTTACTCCCCCCCACCCAGTGGGATGGGGGAGAAAATCAGGAAAAGAAGTAAAACTCATGGGTTGAGATAAGAACGGTTTAATAGAACAGAAAAGAAGAAACTAATAATGGTAATGATAACACTAATAAAATGACAACAGCAATAATAAAAGGATTGGAATGTACAAATGATGCGCAGTGCAATTGCTCACCACCCGCCGACCGGCACCCAGCTAGTCCCCGAGCGGCGATTCCCCGCCCCCACTTCCCAGTTCCTATACTGGATGGGACGTCCCATGGTATGGAATACCCCGTTGGCCAGTTTGGGTCAGGTGCCCTAGCTGTGTCCTGTGCCAACTTCTTGTGCCCCTCCAGCTTTCTCGCTGGCTGGGCATGAGAAGCTGAAAAATCCTTGACTTTAGACTAAACACTACTTAGCAACAACTGAAAACATCAGTGTTATCAACATTCTTCACATACTGAACTCAAGACATAGCACTGTACCAGCTACTAGGAAGACAATTAACTCTGTCCCAGCTGAAACCAGGACAAGAATATACACACCAGATAGAAATTTGTTGTGTCTCTTTAAGTTTCCAGTTTTTACTGTTTTCCCCCTGTTCCCAAAAGAGATTTCATTATGAATACAAATAAATTTTCCTCATCCTAAACCACACTAGCATGATCTCTTAATAAAACTGGGGTGTAATATTTGACTGCAGTTTTGGATAATCAGCTCAATTTGAGAAGAGTTTGCAGTGATATAGGATGATACATCCTATATATTGTCATCCAAGTTTGTATCATGAAAAAACATGACTCTTCTGTGACTCCAGAGGTCCGGAGTAGCTGGAAAGAAAAGTGCATCTGAGTGATCTTTCTGCAGCCAATTAGCTAGACTGGCAGCAGAATATTTTGGGAGTTAACTGATAGTTATATAAAAGGTTGAGTTTGACTGAGAAACTGTTTTGCAAGAAGATAAGGACCTCCCTAACTGAAATGTCATCTGGGTGACAACCTGGCTGTGTTGGTCAGAACAGTCTATAGTGATAAATAGAGAGGAAGGGGGAAAGTAAAATGAGCACTGGTTTAGCATGTGTATTGGGGGGTGGGGAGGTGGTGAAAAGGGAAGAATTGAGAACATGGGATGTAAAAAAAAAAAGGGGGGGGGGGAGATAAATAATATAACTGACAGTGCTAGAAGCCAGCATGATATTCAAGAGACGCAGTTGTTCATATGTGGGCATATATTCAACCTAGCTGGGAAGATCAGGTGACTCTAGTGTTAAATCAGTTGCTATAAATTATTAAGGAAGAACCTGTGGCCAAAAGGGAAGTAGTGTGTCTGATGTTCTATTAAAAATAGCATTACCTTTTTGTCCAAGTGACTGCCAATTCAGATCCAAATGATTTCTTAAATAAATAAATAAACTGTGGATCAATGTTTTAACAAGTCAGGATTTTGGTCAGTGTCTACTGGAGAGATGTGCCATGTTTGGGGAGCAGAATGTCGCTCAAACATTCAGATGGTATGTACAGGAAGACTGCATTTCCTTCATTGCCTCTTCCCATCCTCTTGTTTCTAGAACTGATGGATATCAAATGCAATGAGTATGGATTCAAAACAAGCAAGTGGGTTTTCATTTGACAGTGAGCTGTGGAATCCTTTGCAAAAGGCTTCTGTGAATGCTGAAAGTTTATGTGAGTTGTAGGGGAGATTTACAAGGTTGTGAAAGAAGCAAGTGTGCTTTTTAAGTGAATAATAATAGTAAGTAAATAAAGTAGAAATGTGCTGCATAGAAAATAGGAAATCCTTTAAGTCATAGCAAGTCTGAAGCAACTCAGTGTTCATTAAAAAAAAAAAAAAAATCTATATTTAGCCTCATGTTGATTAAAACAAATAAAAACCTGGCTGGCTACACAACTAAAAATATATGGTCACTTAGGTAAAAGTTGTCATAAGATACTATAAATAACATGTAAACAACATAAATTTGAGCAGGTAGCACATGTCTGGTGGTTCAAAATGATTGATTTCCCCGAACAATTGTAAGCTAAATTACTGGGAATAATGTACGTTAAATAAAACAAGGAACTGTAATCAGGCGTTCCTTAAAACATTTTTCTAGAATGTCCGAAAGCTGCATTCAAGAGAAATGGCAGTACTAGCTACAATATTAACCTAAGATGTGAAAGCAAGTATAAAGATATAACAAATAATCTGACAAATGTTAAGATAACTGCTGCAAAACTATAAGGAAAGGAAATTGGCAGATGATTCTAAGACAGTAGAGCTATAGACCATAAGAAAAGATGAATTAGGAATAATCAAGATTCTAACAAAAGGCATTGAGCCACTACAAGATGGAAGTGATAGAACTACTGTTGATCAGAATTTTTCTGCTTAGGGAAGAAAAAGATAATGTATTCATCAGTCGGTGATAAGGAAATACTGTTTGATTTGGTATAAGGAAGAACTACAAAGGATAACGAACAGCTACTAAAGCTGGATATCTTAAAATCCGCTCAGAGTTTTAAAACCAGCTGGGAAGCTTTCTGGATCATCAATTTTGATTTTTAGTAAGTCTTGTAACATAGAGGAAATTTCATATGAGTGTGAGAAAGACAATGTTCTTCCAATATTTTAAAGAAGGGTAAATGGGATGATCTAGATATTTATAATCTGATATAATCAGTTTATAATTAGGAAGTAGATCCATTTTGTCAAACGTTTGGGTAGCTGCCAGATCATAGTGGTTGTTTTTTGTTTGTTTTCTTTCAAGAATTAGAGTAAAACAAGGTGATTGAATTCTGGTTACGTTTCAGTAGAAATAATCATGCAAATACTTTATAGGATTTTATTTTCTCCACTTGGATACAAAATCACACTATAGTATTTTGTGGAAATTTCAACCACGTATCTGCTAAGTAGAAATTAGATTTTTTCCTGAACTGGGACAAAACTGTAGAAATAGGTTTGGATTACATAATTCATACAAACTTCTGAAATTTGTAGAGGAAACTTGTGCTTCCCACTGAGACTCAATGTACTTATCTGTTTAAGATAAAGATGAAAGTGCTGGATATGATCTCCTGAGATTTTGGTGTTGCTATTCCCCTGATTTGCTCCGTAGTAACAGAAATTCCTGTATGTTTCTGTCTGACTTTATGGAAAGGAATGAAGCAAGACACAATGTCTGTGCAATTACATGTGTATCGTTTGTAAAACAAAAACAAAACCCAAAACCACAGCAAAACTCCCAAAAACCAAAACCCCAGTCCCTAGAGAATTTATTACTGGTTCAATATTTATGGCTGCTTTAGATATAACATTACAGTTATTCTGCAAACAGTATTAATGCATATCATTTGTTTAGGCTGCTCTTTTTCCAGTCATCTTCTTTCTTTTCTATTAGCGAAAAACCAGTTTAGCTTCATTTGTTGCTTGGCAAATTACTTAGACACTCCCATTGAGAATTTGGGAAAATCAGTATGGTTCATAGCTGCATCCTTAGATACCTAATAGTTTAAAGATGTGGCCTCAGGTATGTTCAGCTGTAAGCCCCAAAGCTTGCGTGCTTTATAACACTTTGTTCAAGAACCCAATTTATCGAGAACTTGCAAAGGTACAGGCATACACATTGCATAGAAATTTAGCCCTGCTATAAGCCTCTGCTGCAGAAATTTCACTTGGCTTTTAGATCTTGGTAACTAGACATGAATGATGGTTAGTTTAGCGACACAGATACACACTTTACAGCCTCAGTAGGTAATGGAGAGAAAGGAGACATTGTAATTTCTTTGGGAAGTGTGGAGGAGGACAGGAACTACTACAGAGAAGAGTAATAGGATTTCATTGATGAACAATAGTTATGCCCATACTACAGTGATTTGAATATCTATTATTGCACTTTGGATATTTGTACAACTTGTACTACAACTGATCAACTGCCATTTTCATACCTCTCAAATTGTGTTTAAAGTTAGAATACTGAAATAGCTGTACTTTTTACATGTGATCCAAGCATAGTAGAAATCCAATACCAGTACAAGGAGCTGGTGAAAAGCACATCCTATCATCTTTTAATATTAAATATGCAGTTTTGAAAACTGCTGAAAACTATTTCCAGATCAAAACAGTTCCTAAAACTAGAACTAACGTCATAATTTGCCTTATCACTCTCTAACTTCAACAGAAATGTTTGCTACCATTTTTTGACCTTTGATTAGCATCTCTTGTTATGTAAATGAAGAGAAGGCCATGTAAGAAGCTGGCTCTGCTGTGCATTTACATAATGATTTGCTTTCCTAAGATGGGCATTTAAAACCAAATAGTTTTAAAAATTCTTTTGTGTAATGGCTGTCCCTTTATTTAATGTTTAAAGTTAAGAGGAGTTGAGCGTTCCATTCTTGTAAAAATTCTCTTTAAACATTACCTCTGTAATTTTCAGGGAAACAAAACCTGCAGACTTTAAACAGTTCTTCTGAAAACAAAGCTAGCAGGATTCTTATTATATACAACAGAAGAGAACGGATAGAAGGCACACAGTATCCACATTAATAGTTACTGTGGTATGGGCCAAGATTAATTCTTTTTTAAGTTGGTAGAAACAAATTCTTGATGAATGAATGCCTGCAGCAGACATGCCGATAAAGGAAAAAGCTATATGAGTTTTCTTTTGGGGGGAAAAAATGTGAAATGTAATCTCTCTGAAATTTCTCAGGGAATTCTTTATAAAAGATGTTTTGTATGCAGAGAGATTACATGCCAGAAATGCAAAATGAAGTACAAAATAAGCCAAATAACGGTGAACATCCTAAATGTAGAAAATAATATATAATGCATGATACTTTAAATCTCATTAAAAACAGAAGCATATGTAACTTCCTAGCAACCAAACCTCCAGAGTCTCCCTGGAAAGATGTTCCTTCTCTAAGGGCTCCCTTGTATAAGTGCTTTAATAAATGAAGCACATACGGAAAGTATATCAGTGTTCCCTGTGTGTGGAATATTTCAGTATTCTCAAAAGCCTCATATATGATTGTATAATTTCCTAATCTGATATAATCAACACAAAAACTCTACATTAAATTAATGTTCAAGATCTAATTTTAGCCAACAAGAGCCATGACAACTAGGCATAAAGCTGGTACTCCATCCTTAACTTCCCTTTTGCTCTACACTGAAAGCAGTGTCCCAATATGGTCTTAGAGAGCTCTACGCTGATTGAGATGCCATCTCCTGGCTGAGCTATAAAACCAAGCTGCAGACTTATTGTGGTTATTCAAGATGCTATAGTGACTGTTTCCTGGCCCAAATCCAACCCTGGTAATTATAGTTAAATTTTGTAATTTCTCTTTCCACTTTCATCTCAATAGGGTATTCTTCCTTGCCGCCTGTCCTAGACTGCTGTGTAGTGTTAATGTGGGCTGTTAAACAGCTGCTGTGTTTCTCACTGCAAGTGGCTCCATTTCAGTGGTAGGTAAATGACTATATTGTACAGTGCCTTGAGAATTTGCAGGATAAAGGACACTTACTGTTTTTATTTTGCCACTTGGTGCCTGTTTTATTGGGGTCTTGCCTGGTAGGTATTTCTGTATGACATACGTATGTGTTTCAAAGCCTAAGAACAAGGCAAGCCCAAGAAGAAATAACTGTCTTGATTCTTAATGTCCTGAGTGTTGAGAATTTTATCTAAGACTGTGTATGTTGGTCTGTCAATTTTTTTTTTGAAGTTGTATCTGCAATCCTAATCAATGGAATGTAAAATATAACCCTGCATATAGATCCAATTTCTATTGTAAAAATCGTGAATTTCCATGCATGGCCTGCACCCATTTTACATACTAGCTCCAAAAATGACACATTCAGAACAGGGGATGGATTTTTTTTTTTTTTAAGGCAAACATTATTTTTAAATGTTTTTAAAAAAATAAAAGCCTTGAAGAAGCAAAATCTGAAACTGAACAGGTAATAAATTCCCTGATACGTTTAAGTTTTATATAATAACCTGTGAGTCCAGTATCAGCAAAATAATCATAAATGCATTCATAGTATGGGGCATTTCTGCTGAACTGCTAATGGTTGTTCCAAGTCATGATACGATATCAATGGAATGGAGAAAATTCTCACATTCGTAAACATGTGAGATTTTACGGGCATTCTGTTTGTTCCCTTAGACATCACACAATGTCAGTGCTACTGCATTGGACACTTCTGTTGACATCTTACCAGGCTCATGGGTCCTTTAAATAGGATATGAAGGCAATGGGATTATTAAGATTTTGTCTGAACATGTTACTGTCTTTGCAGATACAGTAATAGCTCTTTGAAAACTACATATTCTGTGTGTGAAGATCCCTTTTTGAAGATAAATGACTCAGGTTTTTGTTACAATAGTGAAACAAAACTATATAACTAGAAGCTGGCATTTAAATTGTCAAATCCAGGTTCTTGTAATTATAAACCTGAAATCTTCTTTTAGCTGTTGTTGCTAATTGAAAGGAACAGTTTAGCTGACAAATGCTTTTTTCTTTAAGGCAATTAATTCATACTAATAGCAAATATGTCGCAGCATTCTTCACTCTGATATGAGTTAAAGTGGCCAAACTAGAAGCTCCTAGAAGTCCAGCTTATATTGGGATGTTGACTAACCTTTAGCATTGCAATCCATTCAGACCAGAGCATGATGTTCATTTTGCCTTTAAACCTTCCAGCTAGCTACAAGTAGCTATTCTTTACCAAAGCCTTCAGCTGGTTTTGTATCAGAAACTACAATTGTCTCATTAGTACAGACAATGAATGTTAGTTTCATCAGTTTCTATCCTTAGCCTACATTTTGGCAGGTCTATTTAAGTGTATGTCTCGCATATTTATCTCACTCTTTCACTAAATGCGTTTAAAATTTTGACTTGGCTTATGGATGTTTGCTCTTGGTGTTAGTGTAATGTCCATACGTCTAATTGATAAGATATAATGCATTTTTTGTAGCTTTAACCAGTCATTTAAAATAAATAAGATCATAATTATCAGTTTCCATTTACCCATTTATTAAATAACAATGTTCACACTGAGCAGTTTGATTTTGTGTTACAATAAGGCAGTCTCTACATGATGACAGATGGTGTTTCATTTTGCCGACGCTGTGCTAAAGTGCTGTGAGTTGTGATGTGTTTGATTTTATTAGAGATCAGATTTAACACATGCATGCTACATAACTGCAATAGCATTCCCATTTCTCATCTGTAGGAGAAAATGAAACTGTGATGAAATGTAATATACTCACCCTCAGGCAGAACTAGTGGGATTGGGAATTGCAACATAATAAATCTAATGGATATTGCACTACAGGACACTAGAAATTTACTGTTATTATGTTCAGGGAAGGAACTTGGTTTTGTAAAACTCACTTTTATTTCACTGGCATCAGTGCAATTTCACATTATTTAACCATTATATCCCAACAGTTTGCTGCATTGAAAAAGTAACCTAAGCTTAGAGGAACAGAGGAGTAAAAGAACCTAAAAGGGAAAATACAAATTCTGAATAAAAAAATGACTGAAATTATTAAATGCAAATTACTGTCTGACGAAACAGTTATAGTGTAGTTAATAATGTGTTATCACATTACGCATGTTTAAACTCCATTTATCATTTATAACAGTAGACCATTAAATATAAATATTACATATTCATACAAATTAAAATCCCCAATTTATTTCATCAAAAACCTTTTGTACTTGAACTCTATTCAAGTTTAACAGGTATCAAGAAATAATATTTATTTTTATGTGACCCTGGAATATGTGCTTCTCTAAATGTTTATGTTTCTCCTGACATTCAGGAGGTACTCTGCTTGGTCTAGTCCAGCATATCTGTCAAAAAGGCTTTCCTAGAGCACACAATTTTATGTATACCTAAACTACTTTAAGGAACCAGGGATCCTAATTAGAAGTGCATCATGGCAATTCCATCAAGAAAAAGGAAGAGGTATTCTCGTTTAACCATAAGCTAGTAGGTTTGGCATGTTGTAAAAGTGTATTGAATAAGTAAGTTTCTCACAGTCTCAAACACATGTTCTGAACGTTCCTGGGTGTATCTGTTCGCTCACACAAAACTCAACGTACCTTTCTAAAACATGAGTACACAGGGTATTTAATTTGCCTTTTACATGCCAGTTGAAAAGTATGTTTTCAGAGGCCTTTAAAAAATTGAAACGTTTTTTTAAAGCACGCATTTACCCAGAGTGCAACTCCAGCACTTTGTTTTTGTTTTCCAAGATGACATTGGTCCTGTTAACTAGAAATGGTCTAAGTGAACTGAATGAAGGACATCGATTTTCTCCTGTATGTACTAACACTTTAACCCTTAATTTCTCATGAAATGCATTACCTGCATTCTGTTTCAGAAAAAAGTGCTTTTAAATCTCAGAATCTTAGAGCCTGTGTCCCAGTTGAAATACTAATCCTTGTCATAACAGAGCTTGCTTGGAGGACTGCATTTAGCTCCCTGTCCCTTGAGCAGAAGCAGCAGAACACATCTACTGTGGAAAGTAAAGCCAAAGCTTTCAAGAGTAGCTGTTAATTTGGGATGTATCTATTCTTATATTAAATAGTATTTAGACCTTTTATTAAGTTCACCTTTTGTTTTTTAGTGCTTAGCATTATTGCTATAATCACACGAGTTGTAAAGTGAAGCTGTCAGTGACAACTGAATTTTTTGGGCCTGATCGCTCTTACTTCTTAGTAGTGGGGAACATTGAGCAGCCCTTTTGTGGAAAAGGTAATAAATCACATTAGGTTTAAAATAAATAAATATCACACAGCAGAGTAGAAAAAATTAACACACTGGGAACTAGAAACGCTATAGGAGTGCTTGAGCTCCCTTGAAAGGTGCAGCGCACGCTGAGGCAGCTGTTTGCCTGGTGGGTCACAAGGTGATACTGCTTCACGTTATGCTGGTGCTCTGTATATGCATACGGATTTGCCAGGGCGCATCTAGTGGGAGACAAGTAGCTACGCTCTCTGATTCCAAATGCCTTAATACAACACAGAATAATCAGTTGTACATTTTAGTACAACAGCTTCCTTTGAGAAATAGAGTTAATTTCTTCAAATGAAGAAACAAGCGGGATGTGGCATTTAACTTCTAAGTACAGCTGAAGGCTATGATACAGCTACCAGCTATTGTTCTCAAGTTGTGTGGGAGGCCAGAGAAAAAGCCAGTATAATCAATAATTCACACTTGGCACCACAGGCTTAAAAATACGTATACTTATGTATTTTATTAGTTTTTCTCATAAGAATCACAAATACGAGTAAATATACTTTTTTAAAAACCTGATGATGAGGTACAGAGAGGGTACTTTATTTCTTTCTTTTTATATACATCAATGCCATCAGCTTGGTGACAGGGTGTTTTGTGTATTTCTTGCACAGTATTGTTCCCATACTTGTTTATGGCTCCTAGATGCTATAGTATTAAAGATGTTTTAATTTTGATCGGCTAATTATCATGTCCTTTATGACATGTTAGACTTCTATTATTCTGTCACTTTCCATTATTCCTTTTAAGGAAAAATACTTAGCATAAGACAATTTTTATAGTTTGACAATTAAACATAGAAGCTATTTTCAGTTTGTTTAGTACAATTTAGTATTGATATAAAATTGTATGCCAATGTATTCTTGGGAAGATACACGTGTTGTGTGTGTGTGTGTATATAAATATATCTATAAAAATATTTTCCCAATTCTAAACTAAACTGAAAAATATCCCAAATGTTTCTACTATTTGCAAACAGTGAGTGCAGGTAATATGCTCCTAAAGGGTCAGCCTGTAGGCTTTTGTTAATTTTATGCTTCTGCTCTAAAGAAAAGTAAGGAAAGCAGGTGTAAAAAAGCTAGGTGTGTAAAAGGATTAATATTCTATATGGAGTATCCTCTTAACCACTGCTTTACCTTTTTACTTGTAGTATGGTAATCTCTCTGGCAGTAGTGCCACTTTGGTTGCATGAGTGCAGTGACAGTAAATCACATATATATCTATGAATTAATCAGTAGTCCTACAAAATACTCATTTTCTCTGTCAGGTGCACTGTAAACATAGTCTGTGATGCACTGTGTTGAGAGGAGCTCAATTATAATGTTAAATTTTTTGTTTGGCCAGCAGTTCAATATGTTAAGTGCTGGTCCCAGAGTGCTGGCAGTTAAAATACCGTATCGTTAACTGCTACTGAAATGAAGATGGTACAAATTTGGGCAATGTCAAGACAATGAAGCAGGACCACACTCAAATCGTAAAATCAGTTTGGATTTCCATCCCCATTTATAACTGATGGTCTTGGTGTGTAAACTGATTTAAAGATTAAAGTTAAAATATATGGGAAAAATACTGTCTTCAGTCAGTTTCAAAATCAAATTGCAGCTCAAGTGACTTGTCTTTCTAAGATTTTAGCTATTGCCAGGCAACTAGCAATGTAGCTCTCCCACTGTAAATCCCTGGGGTAGACAGGCAAAGCTGGTAGAAGTTACTGTTTGCTTCTGTGCCACTTAGTCCTGGGTATCAAGTCTGACTTCTACCTATTCCTCTTCTAGACAATGTTAAGTGGGGGTCTCAGTCTCAGGAGTGCTGGGGTCTGAGCACTGATGTCTGGTTTATTTTGGTTTTTTGGGGGGTTTTTTGTTGGGTTTTTTTTTTTTTTTTTTTTTGTAGCAAGTCCACAACGCAGAGAGCATCCTACCAGCTCCTATTCTATTACTTTTGTGTGATTCTGCTTGCAGTTAATTTACGTATTGGTATTATCATGTCTAACACAAGTCACGCTGTCGTCGCAAGATCAAAAGTAGTTAAAGACATTTTCTTTCACACCATGTGGGCAACATCCCACAATTGAAAAGGTGAAAGTATATAAAGCTTGATGAGTTTCATAGGGATCCATAGTGCCAGCCTCCCTCCAAACCAGTGCATGATGAGAGAATTTAAGGACAAAATCCTGTTGTGTCACTACTATGGCAATGTGGATGTTGGTCTTTTAAGGTTTAAGAAGGAGATTTGCAAAGGCGAAGCATCAGGAACATTTTTGGGTAGATGCTGTAGGGGCCTTGATTGTAAAGTCTAAAACTTTGTGGTAATTTCTTTTATATACTTGCATTTCTAATATGAAAAGCAAGTACAACAAACTGATTTCTTTCAGTTATGCTGGCTATTTAACTCCTTCCTCCCCACCCTCCCTTAGATCTGGAGGAACTAAAGTGTTACCAGATTAATAAGATCTCTCGCTATAAACACAGGATATGGATTGAAGTGGCTTCTGATGTTAGAAGGGTTTCTCTTATTTCAGATACCTGTTTCAGTGTCATGTGTTACTCGTAAGGGTACTTCCGTATTCTTTCTGGCATCGATTGGCTTCCACGACCTGAAGTAAGTAAGATCTCAGAGGATGCTATTTTAGATCCTCCATGTACCACACTTTGTTTGGTTTCCTCAACAATGTTACAGAAAGTGAATTGTTAAAAAAAAAGGGGGGCGGGGGGAAGGTATTCAGTGGAACATCAGCTTTTGAGTCAAAGATCAATATATTATATCCAATGGTTATATTTTTATCTTCAATAACCTACATTAAACTTTTTCTGTTGGTTCTTAGGCAAAAAAAAAATATATAAAAAAATCCAGCATATACTTCACTGCTGGAGCTTGTTCTTTAATTTAATTAAACTTTATTGTTGCATTTCCTGCCCTCCATCCCCTTCTCATTCAATATACTTCCCATTATCCCTTTCATTGAAATTACTTCCTTCTTTTGTCAGAAACTCTCCCAATACTTCTTCAAAGGTGGAAAAATAAAGGATTTTTATCAGCAATTTTAAAATGTTTTCTGTGTTGTATTCATTGTATTAAGAATCACAGCAGTGACTGAAAACCAAAAAGCCCAGTAATGGTTATTATTGCCTATACAGGACTGAAACTTGACAGGGAATCTGGGTAATGCCCTCACAATACCAAGCACTGATACTTTATTCCTTTTGTGTTTTGTACAGATCTCATCCCTACCACTGCATACAAAAGAGAGTCTCTGAAAAGGTGTCCTATTTATGAAGAAATGGATAGCCTCTACTTGAGAGGGTTTTTTCTTCCTTTTTTCAACTTTTAATTGCAGATGAAATAAAAGCACTGTAAATTGAATCTGATTTGCATGAAATTGCCCAGGCATGCTGGTCATGGTAGCAACTAGGGACTCCCTATTAACATGAACATTTACAATGTTGATTCTTCACCAAGGTATTCGTGGAAAAAATACAAGAGCCCTCCAGTGGCCAAAATAATACCATAAAACTTGGTGGTGCTTAACCAAAGCCTGTCTAAGCTCTTGGTAAGCTTGTGGTACTTAAGCAGGCTGTGTGCTGTGAACAAAGTTTATCACGCTGCTTCTCTTATCTTTCATTGTTATCCTTTGCTTCCTTATTTTGTTCACCCGCTCTTCTCAACTTTCACTTAGATTGATGTCTTTTCAAGAACAAATCTTATTTTCATTAGACATGTATTGTCCTTGCTCCAGTAGGGCTTCAGTTCCTGTATAGGGACTATCACTGCTCCTGTGATACACATGCCATAGTTATGTCATACCTTATTTTAGTGATACTGGAACTGTGTGTTATATGGATCATATTGTAATGTCAGCCTTTCTGTTCTTGAATTAGAATAATACTTTTCTACTTTTTAAAAAGGTGATGCTGATTGTGGAACAAACAAAACTCATCTGTATGCAGTTGTCAGGTTAAGATATCCGAGTTTTGGTCTATGATTTCTTTAAGACAAGGAATATGTCTCTCAGTTTGTTCTAGAAGAAAATATTACTAAAAATATTGCCTAGTATGTATTAAATACATATTTATCTTACTAATGGAGAATAAGACCTGATAGAAAAGATGTCTTAAAAATTTCTGGAAAGGTTTTGATTGCAGAAAGCAAATATTTACAATGGGAATTCACACAATGACAAAAGACAACTCTGTTCACTTGTGGATTATTACCTGTATAGCAGCATGTAATGACACTTTTTAGCTTCATAAAAATTAATTAGGTGCATGTATCTAATTTATGGTAAAGTGGAAAAGATGCTACTGATGTTTAACTTTACAGTACGGCTTAGCTAGTAGCCCATGCTGAAATTATCTTTCTCTCACCTCCTCCTGCAGTGAAAATGCACAGCAGGCAAACAACATTGAGTCTTTAAATGTCCAAAAGGCATAAGTTATTCCAAAAGGAATAAGTTTCAAATGTGTGGCCAACAGGGAGCTGTACCTTCCCTACATGGCTGCTGAAAGTAATTTCAAACCAGAACAGAAGACGTGTATCTTTCCTTTAGGTAAACTGGTTGACTTCCAAAAAGAATACTCAGGCCCTTGATAACAATATTGCTCAATACTATGAGCTTTCCCTACGTTCCTTCACTGGAGAGAACTGTTACGTAGCTGTTCTTTGCCTTTTAGCCATTCTCCATATGTAATATACCCGGGAAAGCAATTACGCTCTTTGTTTAGTGTGTTTCACTCAATGCGAGACACTTATGATACTCTCTACAAATAAATAGTATCAGTCAGCTAGAGAAGGTTTTGATTTAGTGGTAAGGTTGTAAAATCCCATAATGCATGTGTTAAATACAGTTGGAAACACAAGTGACCTATTTTGGAATGCTCTTAGAAACATAAAAGTCAGTACATCTTATCTATTTAAAATGCAGGGAATATATTTGTCCAAGAAACATGGAATTTGTGAAGTGTGGTAGATGCATACAATCAAGCAAATCTCTTTGTAGCTTTTTCTAGCAACCACTCAATATAGGAAGTTGTACAACCACCAAAGAAATGTCACAAAAGACAGAGTGAAGTAACTGACCTCTGAGATCTGTCTATAAGCTCATTTACAGGGTTATCTGTGCATCCCCCTGTATTTCATACATGTGATCGCCACTCAGCAAAGAGATGCTTGGATTTTAGTAGGCTGTTCTATGAAAATGCTGGTTCATTAATAGCAAAACCAGCAACCAAACACAAAAACTTCAAAGGCAAATGAGAAATTCTTAGGGAAGAAAATGTGACTTAGACTCCCATAAGTGCATTTGATTACTACAGGCAGTTATAGTCTTCACAATCTAAAAGACTGTAGCAGACATAGAAAACACACAAAGAAGTATGAGAAACATAATCAAAGGATCAAAGCGATGTCTATAGAATACTAAGCTTCTGTATGGAGGAGTGAGTTGAGGACTTTGAGACTGAGAAAGATGAGCAAAATAGATTTAACAGTTGTATTAAATTATGGGGTGGCTTGGAAAAAGCGAATAATTACTGTCAACTGGGTGGTTGAAAAATTACTTGCAGCAGGAGTCATATCTTCATGCCTTGTTCCACACATTATACTAAAAGTTAGAATAATTAAAAAAGTGACTAGATGCATTCATGTGTCTACTAAACACCAAGAAGCACGTGAGTTGCAAAATGCTGGAAGTTTTGAGAACATACAGAGGAATTATTGCTATCTAATTGTCCTACTCTTTGCGTTAGGGTAATCACCAAGACTGATTGGGAGGCTTTAGTAGACTTTTGGTCTGATTTGATATGTCTGTTTTCGGTAGTCAAATAATACAAGCCTTTTTTTCTATCTTGTTTCTAATGCTTTTTGAAAGAAGATATTTGTTAGTTGAGAGCCAGTTTCCACAAATCTTGCTATCTGCTGCAGTAGCTGCTGAAATTGCTGTTTTGGTTTAAGTTTAAGAAAAAAACCCAAACCAAAATGAACACCACCACACCCACCCCCCCCCCCGAACAAAACCCCCAAACCTGTACTTTTGCTCTGTTTTCCTATTTTTACTTTGCCACTGTAGGCTTTTCTATCAGTCAGTCCCTGCCTGGTTATTTAATACCAACTGTTCACCCAAAAACTTGAATCTTACTCCTGTCAGATATGACCTTGCTTCCCTAATCCTGTGTCCTATGTACATTAAGGGACATACGATGGTGACCCTGTTACAGTAGTCACAGTATGTTAAAGTCCACATCAGTGTCAAAGTGGTATTCTTGTAAAACGTTTCTGATAGTATTTATATATCAAGACAATTAAAAATAATAATTTATGGCAATTATGCCAACTCTTACCTTTCAATTTGGGCAAAAATGATCTTGTAAAAACTTACACTGAAAACAAGTTTCTAAAATACTTATTTTAAATCTTCACCTATAGCAGATAAGTGTACAGAAAGGGAGAAATCCAATGCTGGTTGTTAGCAACATTAATATACTTCTAGAACGTACAAGAACAATTGCTAATGATCCAGACTGCTTTTCACTTAGGTGTCACTGTATATTATTTTCTACTCATTCAGAAGAGTCTGGATAGGTTATAGAAACGTGGTCTTACAGCTTTGGAACAGATTGCAGATCCACCTTGTTTAAAATTGTGTCAGAGACTAATACCAGATGTTCCAGAGTAAGACCTAAATCCTATAATATATTTGATTTCTCCAGAATCCTAATAGTTGCTTCAGTAATGTTAAGGTAAAATTACTTTGCAAAACTTAGATGTGATAATCTATTGACATAATAACATGTGACAATACTGTTAACATTTTACATTAGAATGCAAATTTGATTGAGCTGGGAATATAATTGCTTTGGAGTGTCTCTTGGAGTTGGAAATGAAAGTCTTGGAGAATGTTAACAGCAGCATTGTAGTTGACATGAATGTAGAAAGGAATGTAGAAGTGTTGCCCTTTATCTTAGTTTCTACATGGAAGCTTCTGAAACTTTTTCTGCCATGCCTGTAATTATCTCTTTGGCTGATTTTATTTCCTATTCTACAGTAATCAGCTAAAGTAATTATTTAAATTGTGACAATTACTGTAGAATACTGTAGCGTTCTTTTTCAGCTATATAATTGTGAAATCCTGTAAGCACCAAATGTTCCCTGCGATCAATGTGCCAGTCTTGTGTTCAGTGTTTTCCACAACCTATTGATATCCAAGAGGAATTCCACTAGCAGAAAGTTGTGCCAATTAATGCGTTGGGGTTTTTCCCCCAAAAAACATTATTTGAATTTTAGAAATAATTTTAACCTTATTAAATTCAATATGTTTTTCCTTATTGTTCTATGAGACCTATGCGCTGAATAGCAATGTCTGGTTTAGGTTTCTTTGTGTTGTTATCTGTAGCCTTGTTTGTAAGTGTTGCATCATTTTTGTCATCCTAAATGTGTTTAAAAATGTCACTATTGTATTGCATTTAACTTTGGTGTCTGTGCATAACGTGAAAGTCAGGAGAAAAGCAGGGAATTCCCCTGGCTCTCTAGCTGCATTTGAATTTAATTTGGCCCTTTATCTCCTCTTTGTCTTCTCTATTTAAATTGCAAGCCTTTTGGAATGGATTCTCCTACATACTTAATTTGTAATGTGCCTAACAGTGTTGTCAAATGACCCTTAGTCTTTTCAATAATAAACAAGATTTATAATAACGTAAGTTTAAAGATAATCTGGAGACACAAAAGCCCTAATTATGCAAGGGGGGGTGGGCAGTTGGAAACCTTTTTTTTTTTTTTAAGCTTTTAATTTCTGTACAAAACAAATAGCATTAGTTTCAGATACTAGTCTTCAATTGTATATGAATTTCTGAATTTCTTACTACATAGTAAGAAAGATAAAGATGCACAAATATTAATTGTGAAGTTGTAATTGTTTCTCTGATATCTCTTGGCAATGTCATATCAGTTCAGCTGAAAAGACATCCAAGACCCTAAATAAAGGTAAATACATTTTGTGGGGTCGCTGAAGAAATTGAACTTTCTATTCTTGGGACACAGATGTTGAGGAAGTCACTAAATAACCACTGGACTTTCGGTAACCTGTGAAAACCTAACCCACATTTGTGTTTTTTGAAAAGCCTACCAACAAAAAACAGTGGTTTTGTTGTGTGGGTGACAACACTCTATGGAATTTTGATCAAATTCCCATCTCTTTTGTTGGCTTTCTACTGTATCTTACATTTTTTGTAACACAAACCAAGACAGCTTTAAGAAACAGATCTGCCCTGTCCATCTTCATAGATGGATGCCTTTAGCAGTGTTTAAATTCATCACTCATGCATTTTGGTGGGGGGTTGTTTTGTTTTGTTTTTTTAAGGTCACTTTTGAGTTTTACTGGTGTTAATTCTGAATTCATGAAACTAGTAATTTTCTACTGCTGTTTCATGATACCCTACATTGCCTCTCTCTGCTTGAAATTTCATATCCAATGTTCTTAATGCTAAGGTCAATTTTATTGATTCTTTGGATCTATTCTTCCATTGCATTTTTACTAGGCATATACAGAGAGGGTAACTAATCTTAATATCCTGTGTTCACAACTCTGTTTAGCATGAAATTGGTAACTGATATATTAATTATAATAATCTGTTAAATATACTTTACCTACATGTTAATTATAGCAGACCATTCTCATTTATTTTTCTGGGTAGGCTATTAATTCAACCCAGATGGTTCAGCTTTTTCAGACTGTAACACTCAGTGTTAACGGAATAAATCATGTTGCCAAGATACAGGAGCAAAAATGTTATCACATCTGAATAGGTTTTAAAATGATAGAACCATGAAAGAAACTTACCTTTTAATCAGGGAAGAAGCTTAGTTAGAGCAGGGTCAGTAACCCAGGCCTGGTTTGTAAGACAGGAAGCGTTACTTGGAAGTACAGGAATTTCTATTGTGTTCCAGAATATCAAATAGTTTGAGAAAAATACCTTTTTTCCTTCCCTAAATTAAGCAGCCTAAAAGACATGATGTAAAATAATTGTCTCATTTCACTTGAGAAAATATTGAGTACTGTTAAAAAAACTTCATGCTCCTTGGCAGAAGTAATTAGAATGCCATGTTTACTGTTTGCAGTCCCTGTTTAAAGGAAAGGAATCTGCATTAACTGCAAATAATATGTAAAAATGCTTCCCCCCTCACCTTTAATTAAAGCAGATATTGATATCAGTTCCTTCCTCTTCCACCTTTCACCCATTAGTGAGCTCAATATGCAGTTCTCTGCTGGCTATAAAGAGTAGGATTTTTACTTTGATGTGAAACACGTTTTAGGTGACACTTTGCTTCTTGAATACCTCACTTTTTAAATCAGTCTCCCTTCCTACACACATTCACACACGCCTCCACCATGTTTATTTGCACAGTATCTTGTGATTTTTGTTTTTTACTCTCACTGGACCTATTCTAGAGACATAAGCTGGATCATATTTGGGTATTTCAAAGCCCGCTACTTCCTCTAGATGAATGAATCAAGATAAACCTTTGTAAAATAAGATTAATGTCACCTTTAGCTTCTTTTTTTTATGATGTAGAATAAACAGTTGAATGATGGACACAGAGTTTTCCATTACAAAAACCTAAGTAACCTAGTTAGACTGAACATGCACTCAATTCTAAGTATAGAGAAACAGACTGTCCTCACTTTCTTACTCTGTTATAAGAAATAAATTGAATAGTAATGCTTTAAAGTGTATTATCTGCTCATATCCAGAAAGAGAATGATGAACTTGAGAAAAACTGAAACTTATATATCAAAATCTTCTTGGTATCTAGGTGTATTTTCCAAAACACTCTGTTAGCGTGGCAGAATAAAATAGAATGTTTTTGCAATCTTTTCAGAAATGCTTACTGCACAAGGTTATACTTTGGGGGGAATTTATGTAGGGCAATTAAGTGCTAGCAACTATTGTTTGAACTTTTTTAGGCAGTACCAGTTTCATGGTTCAGTAGCACCTTTGGGACACATGCTAGAGATACTAATTCAACAGTCAAGAATAAGGTAAAAAAAACCAACCTGAAGTACTGCTAATTCTTTAATAATTTCAAATAATCTAATCTGTATATTTTGGAAGCAGAAGAGTAGACCTTGGCTATGACTTGAGAGACAGCTCTGTATGAATTATACCTCTTTACTACCATAAAAAGGGACCAGCTGTTGATGGTTTATGCTCCCGAGCACAAACCCTTAGTCCAGATTCCATAATCAGCTACTATATTGCTTTACTTCTATTTTTTATCTAGTATTAGAAAGTGTACATTTTAAACTCTGAATCATAGTTATTAACCATATAAAATGGGACTGTTTGCTAATTGCTGTTAAGCAAGCTGTTAATTGCTTTGCTTGTTGTGAGTCTAGGCTCTTGACAGTTCATCTCTTGCAACTTACCTGTTTCATTAAGGGCAGGTAAAAGGAGATACTTGAGTCCCAGTCTTAGGGATATAAAGAAATAGAAAAAATAGTCCCAGATTCTTTTGCAGACTTAAGAGAACTGTAAGATTGATTTTCATAATCTTTTTACCTCTTTGGCTGTCTGGAAAAGATGGGGTGAAATGATCGAAACGTAATATTCACTGAGTACAATTTGGTCTCCCAGCCCCTATATTTAAGCCATTGAGAGAAACAATCAAAAAGTTTCCTAAGTGTTGGATTTGTAGAGCTACCAAAGGCACACTTTTAACCCACAACAGGAATTAGCATAATATACAGTCCTCTTGGCAGCCCCATTAAGCTTATTGGTCCAAATTCTACTTCTTTTCTTCCTATACAACAGCTGTGGGAAAGACCTATGGGCTGAAATTGGCCCACTGAGTACAATGCTAGCCCTTGATTTGAAAGAAATGTGCCTGAAAAAAGAATTAAAAAACCAGCAACAAAGCCAAAGTATAACCTAAAACATATGAATTACAACTAGGAAATGTTTCTAAACTAACTGTCAATAAGAACTACAAAAACACTACATGGTTACGAGTAGCTTTTAGCTAGGGAATGTAAAATCTTAAATGGCACAGATAACGTCAATCTGAATTACCGTTTTCAGAATGACACAGATGTTAGGATAAGGAAGCATAAATGGAAATTAAAGAGAAACAAATTCAGAACAGATGTCAGGAAGCATTTTTTTCATGCCGAGAATCACAAACGTGTGGAATGGCCTACCAGGCAAGATTGTTAAGGCAAAAGCACAGGGGACATTCAAGAAGTGATCAGATGGCATCATAGGGGAATTGAGTAGTAAAAAAGGAAATGAGCATGCATAAAGCAAATGGTTTTAATTTAATCCCAAACAATGTCCATGTCCTTATGTTATTAATGCTTGCATATTTACCTTGGATAAACACACAGAATTCCTACATAAAAAAAAAAGCACAACATAGCTTGTTTCTGATAACAAAATCAGGACAAATTTGTCATCTTTCCTGTAATGTCTTTAAAGATTGTGTATATAATAAATGAATTTGTTTTGGTACAATTTCTCTCTGTGTTCCGTATCGGTCATCTGTAGATGTTAGCCATGAGGTCATAGGGGAAATTATGAATAGCGTTAGAATATCTTTCTCAGGAATAGCATCTTGTTGATGTTTTCACTTATCTTTTTAGGATGCTTGCTCCCCTGAGCATTGTTTTCACACAATGTACAGGTGGAAAAGAAGATGTACTTCATCTTACCTTTTGGGAAGAAGCAGATGTATAATGCTCAAAGCCCCAGTCCCACAGGTAACATTGTGTTTTGTCTGCTCTGTTAATTTCAGTGGGGCCCTTTGTGTGCTTAGTTACATGCACAGTTGTTTGCAGGATAGGGTTCAAATGCTTTGTGTGACTCTTGTAGGACAGGCAGGTATCCCTCAAAATAAGGAGTCCTGGTTTCTGCTATGGACTTTATATTTCAGTGTAGAGAACTTTGAGCCTCAAATGTGGAAAGATACAGAAACTAGAGATCCCAAAAGCCAGATCCAGCTTTTGAATGTGGGAATCAATATTTTGAATCATTGCTCTTTGCTGGGGAGTCCAATGGCAAATAAAGGAAAGATGGAAGTAGAAAGTGGCTCCGAGCCATGTTTATGGACCCCTTTTGTTCCCTTACTGAGCACTGAAAGTAGCTCTGGAAGTTCCTGTGATTGCACTGTTTGCAGCTTATAGCATAAGCAGAATAAGCAAAATGCTTATTTTTATTATTATTCGGTTCATTTCTCTTCTGCTTCCCTGACAGTCTCGCTGTCTTTCTCGTCCCACTTACCTTATAGGCACTGCACCAGGAGAATTCTTGAGAAGAGGGCTCTGTAGGACACTAATAGGAGTACTGGGCATCTCTAGGAGCTTGGAACTAAAAACCTATCAGGATTTGTTCCTTTCATGCTAAATGTGTACTTGGCTTAGAAGTTTGTTTCTTGGATATAGAAGTTTGGCTCATATGCATAATATCATTAGAATTCAGTGTAAATTCAGTGTTGTGGTTTTTTTCCTCTCAGCAGTGTTACTGCAATAGGCTAAAAAGACCAAACCCGAACCTAGTAAATGATGACGATAAAATAAAGGGAGGTATTTTGTAGGTTTCAGAGAACCACATCCTCACTGTGTAAATCATCACAGCACTATTGAAAACAATGACAATTGAAGTAAATAACTTTCTGTTGCTTTCCTACTGGCTAGGTGGTGTTTTACCGTCTGTTGTAACTATTGTTTATGTTATCAGGATTTTAATTTTGCACACATAGAAATGTAATGGAATCCACCTGGTGGATAATTTAGTTTATGCTTTCCACTTTATCTCAGCTTCTAGTCTCAAGTCCCTGACTTGTAAATTAATCAATTAAACATTGATTTTATGTACCACTTCCCTTTAAGCTGTTCTTAGATAATATTTGATCAGTATATATTTAAAACTCCTAATGTTTAAACAAATCATCATCTCGTCATTTAGGTGTAGACACAGAAAACTAAACAATAGTATTAACTTATGTGTTGTAGGCTGAAAATGCTGTCTAGACTTAACTTTTTTTAATGTGCTTTTGACATAAAACCAGATCACTAAGTCACATACTGAGAAATTCAATAGCAGAATGGGCTTAGTGATTTACTAAAATCATATGTAAATCTCATAGTCATATAGTGTGTATAGATTAGGAACTCCACAGAAAAAGGAAGACAGCTGTAAGAAAATAAAGCAATAGAGCCATGAGTTACTTTTGAAGGTTCTGGAGTTTTAATCATAACCTTGCGTTGATATTCCTATTTCCATTCTGCTTGGCAGCAAGTTGCTGTTTTAAAATTGTATTTGTATTTCATCGTCAATGTCTGAAACTGAATTACAATGATCCATTGCAACATTTTCTTAATTATGTTACTATCAGTTAATTAACACTTGTACAATCCATACCAGGCACAGATTAGAAAGAGAATGAAGACATGTCCCATGTCAAGGAGAATAGGCTGGGATTTTACAAATGAAGAGGTCTAATGGAGTTCAGCATCAGTTCCCTTTGACTTTCAATGAGAACTCGATACCTGCTTTCTCTACCATGCTTTGAAAATCCTAGCTATTGAGTGAAGGGGCCAATCCTACAGCACTTCTTAGAATACTGAATATGGTATGTAGTCTCCCTGGATTGAATGACTGCACTGCACAAATTTGGTAGTGATTTTACAAAACCAAAGCATAAGACTAGATACATTTGAAATGAGAAAAACTTATTAACAGTATTGAATGCAAGTATTCGCATGCACCAAATTCTTTGATATGTTTTTGTTGTATCGTTAGGTGCAACAAACTTTTATGCAAGACCTTTATAAAATCTTACCCAAGAAATTCTGTTAATGAATTGTTGCACACCCCCCTCTCCACCCCCAACCCCTCACCTCTTATTGATTCTTTGTTTCCCTTCTACAGGTAAGACTCAAACTGGCATCGTTAAAACCTGTTAAGATAAGACCTTGTTCAAGATGGAAGAACTCTATTATTGTTGAGACAATTGGAACAATGGGCTAAACTTCTCTGAGCTACATCTTGCCAAAGACACATCCCAGGATGATTTCGAAGTACATTTGAGAAACAGTATGTGTTATATACACCTATTCAATAACATCTAGCTGGCATGTTAGAGGCAACCTCGTTTTTATTTGTTTGAAAGTACCCTCAATTCTAAACCATTTCTGTCTGTTTCTGTGATTTTGAACAGAAAAGGATACATTCTTATATGAGTAGCAAGATATTTTAAATAATGAAATATAATTCCATCAGCACTGTGTTCTCCTATTATTTATTACTGTACTAAATTATCTACAACTGAAGACATCCAGTTTATAATGAGATATCTGACGATTTATTTTTGCAAAAAATATTAGCTTTATTATTTATTAATTCTAGCAGTGTTCCTCTGTGTATACTCCATAAATATTAACATATCTGATGTCTTGTGAAGATATGATGAAAATAGCATTATGCCTGATGTACGGGGAAGATTTGACATCTCATTTTTATGTAGTTGATCTTCTATAGCTTATAGTATCAAGAAGCTCAATTAATTAAAGAACATGTGTCAAAAAAAAATAGTGCTAGTATAAGAATATTTGGAGGCTTGCATTTGGACTAAAACCACTGTTTAGCCATGAATGTTATCATAGAGGTAGTAAAGTGGAGGAGTGAGTTTTGTTCATTTGTACGAGACTAAATAAATTACAAAATTCCTTTTAAATTACTGTATTGCTCAACAAATACCCATATAAAAATATTGAGACCTATGTGAGGATATTGTGATATGTCCTCACAAGACATCTCAAGTTGTTCTCTTAAAAAATAATATTTATGCTGGATATTATTTTAAGTAATATCAAAACAGTACCACTATCTACATTTACTGTTAAAAATAAGCCAGATACCTCATCATGATATGGTGTGAATACAACTGTTGTCTGAAACCCACAAAAACCATCTGGAGTTTGAGGTTTATCAGAAGATTATTGTTCAAGGCTGGTTTATCTCAAACCCCCAAATCCTTTATGTTTGTGCTGACATAGTCTTTTGTAGAGTCTGATGTAGAAAGATTTCCCTTAAGCTTGTTATATATTTGGTCTGGTTAAGAACATGACAATGGCTTTGTTTTGATATATACAATTAAATACAGTACTGTCTTTGTAAGTATTTTAAGGATAAATTTACAGGTTGTTTTATTGTCATTTCTCCCAGGTTTTCTCTTCAGATGGAATAATTCATCTATCACATAAACATTTGTAAATACAACATATTAAAGCTGAGATCACGAAGACTTAGAAGAACTTGATGTTTATCTATGTTTCCCCAATTATAGGTAAGCTTGAAACACTCAAAGGGGCACTGTAGTGATTTGACAAATGCAAATTTAACATGGAATTAAACATGACATAAATAATTTATGATATAAGTTGATCTTTGCTTTCTATCTTTGAACAAACATATTGTTTTTCCAAATAGCTTGATACAGGTAAGCCAGCTAAATGTTCATATTCTGTGGGGAGGAGAAGGCAGAGTTCCTAGTTACAACTGGTTGGCTATGTGCGGACGAAAAGTCCCAGCTGATAACTTGATAATGAGAGAACAATAGGAAAAAGGAATAGCCTCATGGCTATAACTAAAGGCACATTATATCATATATTCTGTAAGGCATTTCATTTCTTTATTTAGTTTTCTAGGAAATGTAAAGGGACCAATAGCACTTTGGTGAAATCTGCTTTTTTTTTACTGTGCAATATAGTAGTTCCAAAAGTATCTCAAGCCCGTATGAAATTGGTGGTTTCAAGAAGCCTTACTTGAAAACCTTAGAAGTAAACAGAATGAACAAGTCTAAGGCACTTGCATTACATTTGTAAAGATTTATGCCAGTATGTTTGGTGTTGATTGTGGCTTCTCTTATCATATCTCTTCTGTTTTCATTAGAGAACAGGCTGTGACTTTGGCTTCTAGCCGGTATATTTTGGCAGGACTGATATTGTAGAGATGGTTCAGCCATCACGCACGTCTTCATGTATGTAGCGTAGGAGGGGACTGTGACGTTTGTATGGCATGTTGGAAAAATTGTGCTGAGTTGGCTTGCTACAATTGATATTACCTCAACAAAGCTGAATGTATTCTTTGCATTTCAACTTGTGGTATCAGGATCCCACTGTTTCTACATCAGTATTGTTACCTATAGATAATTACATTTAAAAATTATTATTCTTTTTTGTGACATAATACGAGGGAGGCATTTAGCATTTCCTTAAAATTGTGGAATTACAAATAGTTTGAATTTTCTATTTATTAGTACAAAAGAGAAAAGAATCTAAGTAGCATACACACACAGAGTGTACACATACATATATTTATATATAGTCCATACAAGATACTAAATTAGGTAAGTGCTGCATACTGTAGATGATGTTTTAAAGCATGAAGCTCAAGTTGTGACACTAATCATTGAAGGAGTGCCGTGCAACCTTGAGATGTGCTGGCTGGAACGGAACAGTTCATTACTAATATGAAGCAGAATCCATACATAAGAATCAAGTAAAGAAACCTGTGTGTTTCCTAGGCATTATTGAGATGCCAATCAGAGTACTGCATGTGTGTCTGGAATTCTAAATAATTTTCTGGATGCATTTATTCCATATCCTTGGTATGAAATACCTACAAATAAATTATAGGGCTCTCCAAAGGCTTGTATGTATTTGCTACTGCTCACATATTTCTGAAATCTATTGTCAGTCGTTTGACAAAGACTCCATGTCAAATCACTACCAGTTCTCTAGCATCCCAGACTGCCACCTTCATTTTACTTCTTCCCTGGGAGGAAAAGCATTCTTGCAGTTTGTGTTTTGTTTTTTTTTCCTAGAGGCAGCAGACTACAAAATCTTTTTCCTGCCAAACATTAATTTCTTGAAGGCCTGTGGATAGGGTTAAGGCCACTGCTGCAGAGACTCAAAGCTAACACTAAGCAGGGAGTGTGGCACTACCTTTTGTGAAGTAAAATTAAAAATTGAAAGCTACTTGGACCATGATGCAACTCCCCATTGGCATTTTTATTTGCTAGCAGAACTTCATTTCAGTGCAGCTTACACCAGCCTGAAAAGCTTGATGCAAAGCTCCTTAGTCCTATAATTTTTATTTGTATAATTTTTGTGCTTTTGAGTCAAGTCAGAATTTTCTGTAGATGCTATGTTCAGTAGATGTATGTTACCTCAGGAAAAATAACCAAAGCGACAAAACTCTTTTGTGTAACAGTTTGGCACAAAAGATAGGGGAAAGCATGGCAAAGATGAATTGCACTGGAGATGTGTTTTTCCCCAGATCAAAATAAAGAAAGGATTGGTTTAATCCATTTTAAAACAAAGCAAGCTATAACAAAGCATAATATGAAACTGGAAGTATACTATGTATTATAGTAATGAGAATGGAAGAATTCTGGTATGTGATGTAACTAAGACATCTGTATGTATATGTTTTGTATATTTTATGAGAGACCTCTTTTTTTTTTTAAATAGTAATTTTGTAAAGTCTTTGTCAAATATTGTAACCTTGATTCATCATTCCTTGATTCTTGCATTGCATGCTGTTAGAAAAATACAAAAGTTGAATGATCTGGTATATCAGACTGTTGAGATTTTGCACAGGTACCCTTTATCTGTGCTTTCTCGAAACTGAAGGTTAAACTTGATGTGTTATTTTAAGAGTGACAAACAGGAAATGTACCAACAGAATGGTATTAATATATGAAATGCATGGGTTACTTTAGAATGCATTTTGCTTGCTCTTCAAATGGTGTTGCAGCCCTGCAATGTTAAGTGTCTTTTTTTTTTTTTTTTATATAGCTTTTTTTTGAGGTGAGAAACAAGGGACCAGTATGATTATCTGGGCCTCAGAGAACTGTGGCAGGAAATGTAAGTATAATTTAAATATCCAGTAGATATTTGTTAATGGTGATACTGTTAAGCACAAAAAAAGCTTGGTTAATATGCATCTATCTAGCCTTTTTAAGAATTGTGTATCAAAGGATAAAGTATTCCCATTTTGTACAAAGTATGAGGGTGTAGCCATATCCATATCACTATAATTACACTTCTAATCTTTCCTCTGAGTATCCCAACTTTACTTGTTGGCTGGCATCAAACTTTTTAAAAAGAGATTATTAATATCCACATTTGAGTTTGTGAGAACTTGTGAACTTTTATGTGTGTTATCTGATAGAAGAAATAGTCTGAAAAAAGAATGTTAGCTCCTTTCATATTTGAAGTATAAGACTAGAATAGGATACAAAACATAGCTGTATACTGGGTGTATTTTGTGATCACTTACAATACAAATTAGAACAGACTTACTGGGTTCTATTTGGCAGAAAATGGTAACATTACGCAAGAAGGCAGATATCATGTCTAAATATGGGTAGGGATAAATCTAGCCAAAAAAACAGTCATGGATGCAGATGTCCCTGCTGAAGTTTTTGCACCTGGGCCATTTGGTTTCCAAACTGACCTCATGACTGGCCACAATGGCTGCCTTC
This sequence comes from Aquila chrysaetos chrysaetos, assembly GCF_900496995.4. NCBI lineage: Eukaryota > Metazoa > Chordata > Aves > Accipitriformes > Accipitridae > Aquila > Aquila chrysaetos. The sequence continues at coordinate 17,969,492 of NC_044012.1, read as the reverse complement.
TCTGCAAGAGCCAAAAGAGGAAGAGGCTTAAGTGGGTCCATATGGCACACAACAATCGACAGCAAAGATGCACTGCCAACTTGGTATTGCAACTACAGTTTGTATTTCAATGTGCTGTGGAATTGGTTCACTATTCACAGAAGAGCAAGTACTGCCAGGAGCAGCTTAATCTATGAATTTATCTAATTATGTCCTAAAAGCACCGGAGAACCGCAGTATGATTTCAGATGTTGTGAGATGAAGCCAAAGTCAATTTAACCTGAACTGTGCAAATTCCAATTTGCATCCAGAATCAAGAAGTTGAGCTTCCCTTATCTATAGTGGCAAAAAAAAAAGTCTTACTGTACTGCATCCTTTGGATAGGAAGCAGAATATACCATCAGTTGACTTCCAAGAGTTAAAGAAAGATGACAAAAAATTACAAATAAGCTATTGAACACGGTTATCTGTGACCTTGAACAACTTCTTGTTGTTTTTTCTTCCCACCTTGGACTTCATAATAGAATTTATTTTAAAGCAATGATACACATCTGAAAAGAGTAAAAGACCTCTGCTATAATTGCCATGAAGCTGGAAAATCAAATGATATTACTGTAAAATCCTTGTAATAGCCTAGGCAATAACTTGACTGTGTTTGAGTGCTGTAGCTCTGTTTGTTCAGTAGTTGTTCATTATGTAGTTTTATTGGTTATTTTTCCCTTTCATCGTCTGTTGATAGAGGGTACTTAACTATTTATGAGTCTCTCCAAGGGTGAAGTTTGCTACTTCCTGGCTGGAATTATAAGTGAGAGGAACGTAATGGTACTGGGTGGTGTGACAGCTGTGTGTATTTGTTCCATTGTGATATCTAGAAAAAGATTTATGTATGCGAGTCATTCTTTCCACCTGAAGACAGCCACATAGTTTGAGTAGGACATTGCCTTGTGACTGTGGTATTCTTATTGAGTGATGGTAGATATGAACCAAACACATATTTGCATTTGATAACCCAAGTAGATAACCTTGTCCCTAAGGTTATACTTAAACCAAATCTCTTTAGGGTTAAAAAAAAAAAAATAAAACCAAAAATTGAGGAATTTCTTTAGTTGGTTATCTCTGGACATACTGGGTCTACTTAGAAATGCTGTGGTAGGATCTGAAGTATTAGTGGAAAATACAGTATTGTATGATATTGAAAGAGTCACTAAAAATACATAGCAGATGATCTGAAGATAGTTTTCCATCAGGTTTTATTGGGCTCAGAGTTGAGCCTAAAAAATGGCAGTAATTAAAAAAATTCTAATTGTTTTAGCTGACTAAGTAGTATTTATTCGGTGATTTTTTTTTTTTCTAATGTAGAAAACTATTCCCGCCCCATTTTTCCAGAGGATGTGTCGCTACTTTGCGTAGCTCCTCTTTTTTTTACCTGCCTGTGACTGCCATAAACTCACATTCAAATTTGTCACGTTGTCCCAAAGATATTTTAGTGTTTAGCCTTTTCATCTTTACACAAAAAAATGTTACTTCCAAAGATCTATACTTCCAAACTATAAGTGCACATAGCCTTGCATAGTCAACCTTTTACAGAGCTGCTGCAAAGAACAGATTTTTAAATAATCTTATCACAAAGCCCATGCAGTTATGCAGATGACATACTTATCAGGAATGGAAAACCAAGACTCAGAGGGTTTTTACAAGTTCAGTAACATTCATTCTGCCATCAAATTCTCTCTGAAATGCTTCTATACCTACAGTGCTCTCCTAAGCACTCTGTAAAATCTTTAAAAATAATAATAATAAAAAATCTGATAGCTTACAAGCTACAGTACATAGAAGTAATCTCTAAAACCAGCAGTCAATCCAAACACACCGAACTGTTTTTCTATACAACCAAGTCATCAGACATCACTGTGTGTGCCACAAACAGAGTGCTTATACCTATCTTATTAAGACTTTTATTCAACAAGGCTATTCTCCTAGGAAAACAAAATATATTTTTGAAAGGCCAGCTAAGTTCCTATAAGGAATTTCTTCAATCCAGGAAGAAACCCTACTGATTATATACATCTCATTGCAACATACAGTTTAGGAACCCACATGGAAAAATCATTAAAAAATTAATTATTTTTATCTATATAAATTTATATTATATAAAAATTTTTATTAACAAAACTTCAGCTTGAAAGAAACTTCCCATAATATCCTCATCTAGCCTTTAACCAGGCACACTCTTGTTCAAGTTATAATGAGAAATAAATTCCCTGCAGTCTAAAATTGACCAACTGAATGGTTCTAAAACCAGAGCTGAGCAAAATCATAGAGATGGTTGACACATTCCACTATGCCCACAGTAAGTAGCCTCTGCCAGCACAAAACCATGAAAATCGCTGAAACGTTATATACTTTTTCCATTGTGTAAAACTCCCCAGTGACATTAAACAATCACTACACACTGAAATGATCTAACACAGCTAATCAGATGTAGATAGAAGTGTGGAATTTCCACTTTCCATTGCTGGAAAAATTCCTTACAAACTAGTCACTTCTCTGATCTTCAGGTTTTAAGGTCATCACCATACAAAATACTTCCTAAAGATGATACTGAAAAGGAAAGCTCTTAACTGAGTGAATAACAAAACCCAGAAAATCAGAAATACTGGTTTAATAACTAATCTCATGTTTCACAGATGACAAACATCACTTTTCTTCTTCTTTATACTAGAGAAAGCCACTTTATAACCTGTTCTTTCCTGTAACCCCTGTCCATATAATACTCCTATGCCACAAGTACCTTCCATGTTTTTCTGTCAGCGATTTTTTTTTTTAACCAATAAGTATCTAATTAAACCTTAAGTATTTACTCTTGTATAAAACTAAAATACTTTCTTCCCTATGGCTTCTAGCACTGTGGAAACTTGAAAGACTGTCCTTTTCTGTTTTCAGTGGCAGCGCTGGAAAGAGATGATCTTGCCATACCTCATCCAGAGTCTTCTTATCTGACATGAGGATGCCATGCTGAAAAGTAGATTTAGACTGTAGAAAGGAGAGGTAATGCCCCAAACTGAATGTTTGCATTCAGGGGTAAATGAAGGAGTTTCCCTTGAAGACAATCCATTTAGCAGTGTACAACCAGCACAGAAAGCCGAGAGAGCGATTCTGTAATATTGATTCAGCAGCTAAGAGAGACCAAAAGACCAAAGTGTGGGCTACAGGAATTTGACCTTGTGTTAGATTCCACTGAGGACTATGTCATATTTCAGTCTTCTCTGAAGAAAAAAATGTTAAGAAAGTCATTCAACCTTGACGGCAAACTTTCTTAGCATTTGCCCTCCAGCAACCTGCAGCAGAGGCCCCATCATTTTGTAGGTGAAATGAGAAATTATAATGAACAATATGGGATCCACAAGTGAATTTAATAAAAATACGTTGGTCTTCTGAGAACTACCCCTACTTTGAATAAGCATAGGAAGGTTGTATAGTGTTATCTTCATTGGTTTGTGAGCTTGCCGGGAAGGTTTTCTCTCTCTTTTTGTAGTTGTCCATGTCACATTGTGCTGAAACATTTCTTTTGTTTGCTGTGGAGGAGGAGTGTGGGCTTATCCATTTTTAAGAAGTGTAAGGAAGGTCTAAGTGTTTTCTTCTTATGAGCACTAGGTGAAGTTGTTCTATTCCGCTGGCACTGCTACCACAAAAATACCACAATCAGCATGGCTCTTTTACCATCAGCACTAGAAAGAGTACAGTGGCCGTAGACACTGTTTTCTTGAAATTCTATGTTATCATACTTGCCACACCTACTGCAATACTTCCTTAATATAAAATAGATCTTAAAAGTCACTTTCTGGTTTTATTTATTATTGAAAATTCTTATATGCAAAATTTGAATGTCACTTGGATATGAAGTTCATATAGCTATGACTTTCCTTTATAAGATTTTGATTATTTCAGTCTTTCAGATGACCCTTGTATATTGCTTATGAACTCAACATTGACTTAAGCTTTTAGCAATCCTTTAGGAAAGGACATTAACCTTGTTGAAAACAAACACAATTGTTTTATATTATGTGCTGCTGTTACTGTAAAAGCCCTTGAGCAAGCAAGAAAGAAGTATCTCAACAACACTCACTGTTTTCTGCATTATTTTAAGGCCCGTAAATGTATGTAACAAAAATAGATATACTGGGTTAAATTACAAGCTATTGGGCAGGCAACTTTATTTTTCCTGTCCTGTAATTGCCATGATTCAGCTGTGAGGACTTCATAGCTTAGCAGAAAAATGCATCTTTCTAATTGGCTCCACATAGTTTTGTACAGCTCCAGTAGCTAATGTGGTTGTATATCTGAAGTTTGTTTATCTTGTATTGCTGAAACAAGACCAAGACTCCTAAAACATCTCAGACTATACCTCTGTTTACATGTAGACTGTACCTCTGTATACAACTTTAAGCATTAAAAAAAAAATTCCAGTTTACCACCTACCTGTTGTGCATTCATTATATGAAGTAGAATTTGATGTGAAGAAAGGTAGCTGCGGAACAAAGAGAAACTTAAGTGTTAATAAAATATTTACTTACATTTGTTTATTAGAAGAAAGAGATGGTGTTTAGAAGCCACGGATTACAATTTTCCTGTGATAATTTTTCTCTTGTATTAAAATGTCAAATATAAGGTTATTTTATGACATTTTCTTTAGTAACTTCAAAATATCAGTTTGCCAGAACTTGTTAACCTTGAAATATGTCTAGTGCAGTAAAATGTATAGACTACCATAACGTTATGCAATTTCTCATTGTGGTTAAAAAAAAAAAAAGCCAATATTAAATGATCCCTTTGTTTTAAAATTGTTCAAATGACAGATCAGTGTCATTAAATGAGCAGTATTTGTCAGATACTTGGGGGCATGTAAACCTCAAGGAAATGCAGAGGCACTGTAGTAACAGTATTTTTAGCATGGCTAAACACAGCAATTGAGGATGCTTACTTAAAATTCACTGATGGCATGCCCGGGGTAAAGACTTCTGACCACTTATCACTCTCGACAGTGGCCTGCTGAACGGTTAAAGGAGGCCTCAGGAGACTTTGTATGGGGTTCCATGTATTTTGTACAGGTTTTCCATTCCCCTGCATTACCCTACTGTTTGAATGAGCCTGATGTAGCATGCTGAACAGGGCACAGGAAGAAGCAGAGTAGGTGCTCTTTGAGTATGCTGAGCAAATTAAGACTCCCAAAGGGCTTGGGAGAGCTGTCCCAGGGGATCGTGACCAAACTCAAGTGTGAGGTAAGGTTGAAACAAAGGGAAGTCTGTCAAAATCTGAGGTGGATCGAGAATGTTCTTGTGGCACTTCCAGAGTTGAAATGGCAGTCGTGGAAGGTTTTAGGACAGTTTTGTACGCCAGCACCTTCGCAGGATTCTTTATTTTGGAAGTACCTGTTGGTTGTCTGTGTTTAAAGATAGATTGTCTGTTTATAAATTGGGAAAACGATAGTACCTTTTGTTTCACAGCAGTGTGGGTTATGTAGGTGATAATTAAAAGAAACATCTGTTAGAGATTGTAAAGGCAAGGCTTTACCGTGGAAGCAATAAGCTAACGCACACTGGAGGAAAGAACTGGAATGCGTGAGGGAAGTTATGGTCCGAGTCTTACAGGACCCAAGAACCTTTCAGGTTGGGACTGGTTCAGATGCAAACACCATGGAAAACTGTACAGTCATAGTAGATATAATTAAATGTGCTAATTGTTCTTAATGTGCAGAAGTCCATACCAAAGTCTATCCACACTTATAGTTCAGGAGTTTCAATAGCTTTATGTGCCCTTTATTCTTTTTGTTGATAGTAGCGAGGCGGTGAACACTATAAAGTATTTTGATAATACATTTCTTTAACATGATTTAAAAAAAAAACAACACCAAAACCAAACAGTCTCCCAGCATGTTCTGTAAAGCTACTGTAGTCTCAGTTCAAATATTTCTGCCACCGGTTTATGAGCTTTGTCCATTGTTACTGTGGTAGTACCATACTGACCTTTCCTTGGCCCATCTGGTATGCTTTTCAAATGAATGTTGCTGCTAACAATGCCCCAGTTCAAGCTGATGCTGGAGTGCAATTTAGTCACTGTTCACCAATGATTAATCAAGAAGAGATTTCATAATGAAGTCAGCATTAAAATGTATGGGCATGTGGCAAATCAGATTGAATGGCAATATCTCAGAATATATAGCATCATATTGTTAGGTTTCTTTTGTGGTTTTCTCTCTCCTGGGGACCTGAGTATAGACTGTGATATGCTGAGAACCCTGTTTATTTTACATTTTAAATGATTAGTGGAAGATTAAACTTTCATGCTAACTGAAAAACATAATGAAAATGCTAAATTCTGGGCTCCCTATCTAAATATTATTAGCTTTTACATGATGTATTTGATTCTTTTGTTCTTGCTGACTCACAGTCCATAACCTTTCTTTTGTTAATGTATTTTAATTCCCTGTTCAGTATCCCTAGACAAAAAGGCATTGTGATATAGTAGTGGAGGGAAGGAGGAAAAAAAAAAAAACCTAAAAAGAGAAAATAATGGAGAGGAACTATTTTTAGATACTTTCATTGAATATAAACACAATTAAGAATAGTCACTAGCCGATGAGGAGGTGAATTATATTAAAAATGGCTGTAATTTTTGAATCACAGAAGGGAAGTTATAGCTAAAACTAGTTTACATTAGGTAAAATTGTGCCTGTACACATGTGCATGGTAGCTTGTACCTGATGCTGTCCTGCATTAAGGACCCAGTTCAAGCCTACTTACCATGAATTGCCAGATAAACTCGTAAATTCCAGGATGGAATTTACTTGTGGACTTTATATACATCCTTGCCTTCTTCCATTCCAAATGTTTAAAGGCTCTCTCAGGCTGGTCTCATGAAAAATTTTGTAACAGGACTATTGCTCAAGCAAATGGTGATGCAGAGTTTCCAAAGTAATAGGATCCCTGATAAACAACAGTAGCTGGCATTTCTAAGAGACTACCTATTTTTAATCTCCAAAAAGCAAATGACTTCTGGTCATACATGTCTGATAATTCAGGCAAAGGCTTTGTACAGATACTGGGGAAGGGGAAAGTGAAAAGAAGCACTGAAAGAAATGAGAAAAGGAGATAATGCTATGCTGTGTAAAGAAGGGGGATACAGGAGTGAATACATAGTTGAAAGTTCCATATACTTTGGGGAATATTTGTGGGGGGGTTATGTATAATGCTTTATCATTTAACAATAAGTCCTGACATCTTGCTTGTCCATTGTCTTGAAGATGCAATATATTTAATCATCATCAGAAATCAGTTAAAGATAAAAACAGAAACCAAGTAGCACGTTTCATCTTGAGTTTGAAGCAATGATTAGAATTCTGACTTAAAAAATTTTTAGAAAAAGGCAAAATCAAAAAAGTTCACCAAAAGAGCTACTGTTGTCATGGTCATCTGACTGCCACTGGAAAATTAATCCTGCAACAGAATGTGTCAAGGAAAAAGTACAAGAGGTTTGCATTTGACAGAATACTTGGCTTTACAGCAAAACATCGCTATCTGTGTAGTTCCTTACAAGTAAAGTAAACATTGGTGATTGCAAATGCAACCCCTGTTATGCGTAGATGGATCTGCATTTGGGGAAAAAAAAAAAGGAAGTTGAAGTCCTTTCCCTTCTGTTGTAGACAAGATTGTTATTAATAGGCTGATGGGGGGGTGGCACCTGATTATTTTCTTGGTTGTCTAGTGGATGCATATATACATTTAAAAAAAACCCAGCGAAACATTAGCAATATCCTTTCCTGGTATAATTTCAAGGAGTAAGTGGAACTATTGGAAAGTATGGATCTTCCTTTAAAACAGCATGTATTTTGACATATTTTTACTCAAGGAGGACCAAGAGATTTAACCATATCAGGAAAGGTCCAAGACACAATATATACTAAGCTTTTGGGTCTCCATTATTTTTTTTTCATATTATAGCCATCTACTGACTTTCACTAAAGTGTTCCTAAATTTACCACTGTAAGACACTTGAAAAACATTTTAATAATTTAAAAAAAAAAATTCCTATGGTGAATAGATCCCAAATCCAATGGAATCTGAATTTAAGTTAACAATGTATCCTATTCCAAGAAATATTTTTTATGAAATCCTTCATGAAAGACCTGGTTGTTGGGTATGAGATCCCCATCTTCTTTAATATGCAGCAAAACCCAGCATGTTTTATTCAACGAGTCAGATCAGTGAGTGTATTCAGGCTATAAATTTGTACATTATGTACAGATAAAAAACATACAATGCCAAGAAACTGGCAAAGAAATTTGCAGTTGAATTTTTTTGTTTGGGTTTATAAAAATAACTGTGGTGCATCAATTACTCCCTATTGCCATGGATACAAGTGATACTTTATTATATAACTGTACAGCTGTGCTCAGTTCTAATATGAAAAACAGACTTTTTCATCTTTCTATTTCATAGTTACTGAACTGAGGTAATAATATCTCTTTTTACCTATGAATGTATTCAATTTCTTTACCATTCTCTAAAGTATTGATTAGAATTTCATTAAGGCATTTATAATAAAATCTATAGTCAATGTTTCTGTTCTACTACAGGATGCTATGGGTGAAGGTCATTCTGTTATATACTACATGTGCAACAAAGGAATATACCAGAAGAGCGCTATTAAGGTTAAAAAGTCAAGCATTCAAAAATTACAGGTTATCCAAATTGAGGCTATATAGTTCATATATGTTAATGATGCAGTCTTCAATCAGATAAGTATGTTTCCTATACCGTATTTATTTTGGACTGTTCTAACAAACAATAATTTTGATCAAAAAAAGTTATAATTCTGACAAAATATGATTCTGATTGGCTTTTCTGTAGAAGTTATCACTGTACTGTGGAAAACTTCATGCACATGATTAAATGTTTCTTTAAAACAGCCCTAGATAGTAATATTCCCATTTTACAGCTAGGGATCTAAAACTTTGAGAGATCATTGTTGCAAGATTGATACTTTTGTGGATTGTAAAATTAGAACCCTCCATGACCTGATTTTTCCTAGTACTTGACCTGTTCAGAGCATTGTTCTTGCAGACCTGGCTCAGAATGTGCTCATGCTGGGACCTGAGCCTCTGACATTGAGGAGCATGCAGTTAGCAATATCCTCTGGGAAATTTGGTTTGGAAGAACCTTGCTATTTAGGTAGCAACATACAGGCCAGTTTGGCAGAAGCAGGACAGCATAGCTCTTTCTGAGTTACCTCCCTAACCCTTCAACTCTTGCATCCTAACTACCATTCCATCTTAGTCTCCATGGTTATCAGAATCCCTGTCGTTTCTAATATGTGACTGTTAACATTTTCGTACCTGATCTATACCTCTCGCCTGTGTGACAGATTTCAGCTATGGTGGAGTACATACTGGCTGTTATCTCTTGGCTATGTTAGCTATAAAGTTCTGGTGGTACTGACAGAATTAGACTACTAAAGTAAATGCTATTTCATATTGTACAGACATTTTTACATTACTTTTAGAAAAGTAGAAATAAGTAGAAATTCTTTCTGTGTTACAGATAGAAAAGTGCTTTTTTCATTTGTATAGGACATTCAACAGTAGTGCAAAGTAATAACACCAGTGAGAATGCAGAGATCCTCACATATGCAAGAGAGAATGTTTAGGCTTATAGTTGATGTGGCAGAGGGGAGAAGAAGTTTGGGGAGTAAGGCCAAAATGGCAAACAGAACTTAGGGAGCTATGCCTGACTAGAGTTTGGAGAAAAGTACTGACACAAAAGGACTTTCACATACTTATTACCAACTTCATTAATCTCAGGTTTGACATGTTTTTCTGTATGTTGACTTATTACATAATTAGCTTAGAAGGGGAAAAGATATTTTTCTAATTACATAGAAAGGTAATTTTCTAATAGTAGAAAAGGCAAAAAACCTTAGTCTTAATGGTCACGTACTGCTCACAAGCCAAAAAATAAATGCTCCAACATGTTATAATGAATTTAAACATTCAGGCATCCTTTCTACTTTAGGAAAATCAGAGCAACTTAGTATCAGTACTAGTTAAGGTGATGCTCTGTAAGTAAGTCTATATTTCCTTATTTTAGGTTGCATAAGAACAGATCACAGAAAACCATACAAATATGCAAATATATGCAGCCATTAATACCTGTAGATAAATGTAGTGTTAAATTGATTATCTCAGCATGGCTATAAGCCGGCTCTTTACAAATACAGAGGTATGTAATAAATTTTGTCAGTTTGAATGGTTTATTGCCTTATGTATGTAGGCACCTCCTCCTTTTCTTGGGCAGCACTGCTGCAAATGACATAATGAAAGAAATGAAACTTGTGGAGACCTGGTTTAATAACTGTATGCTTCCTCCCAAGTACTAGAGGTTCTGTGGAGTGATATCTGTATATGCCTACACTTGTATATATTCACACACAAACACACGTACGTGTGTATGCATACTTATGGCTGGAGTAGCCCCACTGGGACAATTGATTTAGGGCAGTAAAGGTGCTGCTCTGAGGTGTGAATTGGCACCAGTCCAGAAAAGGAGAAATAGAACAGTGGCATAAAATGTCTTTTACCTCTTCCTTTCAAGCATCAGTACAAAAAATTGGGACCTTTCTATCTTAAGAGGGTTTTTTTTTCCCTGTAAAATTCTACTATCAGCTAGAGAGAAGTTGGGCTGTACAAGGCCTTATGCAAACTAGAGTTTGGAGCAGACTTTATCCAGAGGATATTACAGCCAAGAATTTCTATTGAAGGAGTAACAGACCTTTACAGGATGTTCTTATTTCTTTTTTTTAGTTATGACAAGTTACATGGCTGGTTAGGATCTTCCTGGATGTCAGTTTATGTCTTCATACATCGTAAGAAATAATTACAAATACCCTAGGTCTTTATGTTAATGTGTCTGTGTTGCAACAGAGGTCAGTTAGAGACTTTAATTGCAGAATCTTGTTGTCAGTTATTAATCCTTTTCCCTCAACTGCCAGGCCTTGTAGGGAGAAGGTACCTGGAGTGAGTATTCTGCCTCAGGTTGTGCTGATGAGTGTTGCTACAGTCCTGTTACTTTTTATGGTGAGTGAGGACACTTCTCTTGATACCACTGTTAGTGAGGGCTTGTACTGCATTAGGAAAACTCTCATTTCCTTTTTTTTCCTCATATAAATCTGTCTTGCCTATTGTGTGCCTAATTTGGGACCTGGTTTTCATTTCAAGTGCCCAGGTCCCTAAACTATAACTTAAGTAAAGGTAAACTTTAATGTTCCTGAGATCGTTTAGGTTTCACGATTTCCTTACTGTGAGGTTGACTAATGAGAGTTGAAGAGTGATTACCCCAATGCACCTGAAGGGACAAAAGCCATGAATAATAATAATGGTTCTTCAGATGTCCTGTTATTAGAAAGGACCACAAACAAAAGCAAGGGTTAAGTTGAAGCCATGTTTTAAGGCACATGTACTGGATCTGGGAGTTGTGTTAAGCAATAACAGTTTGCTGCAATTAGAAACCAGCATTATCACTTCAATTAGCCTTGGGCATAATCTTTCCTCTCCTATTTAGATCATATATCAGCACCAGTAGTTCATGTTGTACTTGTAAGTAATGTACATCAAGACTATTCCGCTGTTCCATTTTTCCATCTTAATGCATATTTGACACCCTATTTAAAATGCGTTTCATTTTACACAAAATAATTATTCATATATTAATTGTGCACTCATCTTTCCTTCAGTGCTCTTTGTTATCTGATTATGTTGAATACAAGTCAGTATATTACTGACTTCCAATTCTGTTACATACTAAACAGAGCCATTATGAATCCTGTTTATAATGGTGCCATTAAAAATGATGTGCTGTCAAGAATATCTTATAATGATGGTAGAGAATGTGTGTTTTCAAAGTTATTTAATGACTACATGGTTTTAAAACTGCAATGGAATACTTTTAATGGATTCCAATATAATAAATCAATCATATCTTGCTTGACTTAGTTACATTATATCCATGCTAACTGTGTTTTATGAAAAACTGCACAGTTAGCTCTGGAATATTTTTTTCCCCTCCCAGCCTTTGGGCATTGTTCAGGCTTAGATTTTATATAAGTATTTATCTGAAAGGTTGTTTTCTGGATGATGTTTTTTCCACCAGATTTGTTGTGTGGTTAAATAGGTACAATACAAAACACTTATAATGTGCAATTTTAATTCTAAGTGATAAACAGCATCAGAAAATGTACGAGCTCTCTTAAAAGGAGAACTTAACATATTCCTAATGGCTGAAATACTGCCAGTAGTTATTGGTACTTCAGATGATTCCCATTGCAACAGAAGTGCTGCGATTGCATGGAACATAGAACAAGAACAAGGGGGAATCTATACCTTTGCTGCAACCAGCAAAGAAACAGTGACTCTAGAAGATAATCTGGGAAGGGAGAAACCTAGGTGGGTCCATGACTGTGGAATTGAAAAGCACTGAAGACAAAATACCCAAGACTGCTGTTCCATCCCAGAAATATTTCTGGAGGCTTTCTGGCCTATCTGATTACTTTTGACATTTGCATAATAAAACAGAGCATGACAGAAGTGTTTTTTTCTTTCCTCTACTTCTTCCAGCCATTGATAGCTGAAGGACAACATGGCCATGAGGCAACAGGACGTATGATAAAATAGCATAATTTTTATTACTGGAGTGACTAGTGGAATACTTAGTTTTCAAGTCTCACATTAGAACAATTTCTTTTATACTGTCAATAGTGTCTGTTCATTGACAGTCTGGCTGCAAACTTTCAAGAGCACTGGGATTCTGCTTCATTTTGGTGTAACGTCATAGGTCTTATGGGTTTTGATTGTTTCTTTTACTATTTTCTTGGTAGTCTCCTGACACAGAGCCCATTCATTTGGATCTTATTGTGTGCAGAGAGCTTAGGAGTTGTGAAAATTATCTCAAGATGCATTATCTCTCTGCTGGCTTTACTAATCCCTGAGAAAAAATGCAAGTGATCCTTTTTTTTCTTTTCTTTTTTTTTTTTTTTTTTAGCAAGTGAGTTGCAGGGTAATCACTTATTTTCGTTATAGGCATTTATATGGAACTTTTTTACCAAAATATCTCAGCATCTCGGCACTTGACAGATACAAATGAATTTCACAGGGCGGGAACAGTATCAGCGCCTTTCATTAGTTGTAAACTAAGGTATATTAAGTTAAGCCAAGTTGTGAATACAGTAGACTTGAGACTAGGATGCCAAATTCTATTCATGTTTCAGTCACATTATATAATTTTCAATGTCAATAAAAATATAATGTAAATAAAATTTACCACTTTTGTGATCTTTTGCAAAAAAACAGGTGAATGTGAGCACACCTAGACTGTGTGTTTGGACACAAGATTTGAATCTTAGATATTTAAGTGTGGTACAAATGACCTATCGGAAGAAAACTCACTGCTGCTATACCTGCTGTAACCAGGCCTGGTATTTTCATTGTCACGAGGGCTATTTTAGGGGAAGGGAGATGAAGTAATTAAATGTCCCATATCTATTCCAGCAACACTAGCAGGGGGAGAATTATTTGAGAAAGGATTTGGAGAATGATACGGGCTTCTTATCAGCAGCTGCCTTTTTCATGATGCATTGATAGAAAACCTTTCTCAAATATATCAACAGCTGGAAGTAGTATATGTTTATGATATTCCAGAGCTCCATTCTGTAACAAAATTCTGTACCATGAGGGTATTTTTTTGTTACTGAATGACAGTGACAGTATTGTTCTTTTCCCAAATATGTTCAGACTGCCAACATAATGTCGTTAAACATTGTTCAGATAAGGCTAGTTTCTTCCTCAAGGCAAAAAGCGTACAGAGCCCTAAGCAAGTACTAAGTAAATAAAGAACCCCAAACCAAGTCTGAATATTCAGTACTTTAAAATGAAGAATACAAAATTGTTACTTCTGGTATTTACTGTTGTTTAGATTTCTTATATATTTCGTTCAAAAAACATTTAACAACACTATTTTTTCAAAAGATCTCTTCATATTCTCCAGTGGAATCAGTGACTTTAATATTAGGGTATGGTTATGTCCCTGATGAAAAGAAAACAGCTTTTAGAGCCACAAGCCTATAACTAGGAATTTTCTTGCAGCTTTTTTTTTTTTTCTTGCTTTTTTTTTTTTTTTCCCCCCAAAAAAGGAAAATGTGCTTTTGGGGCTCCCTAAAAGTGAAGTTTTATTTTCTGTACTGCTAGCTCTATAAATTTTCAAGGTATATCAGATTAGGCTGTGATTTGTCTCAGGGAGCCTAACTGAAATAATTCTTCAGTATTTTTAGTAGGACAATCCACTGAAGAGAGAAAATTTGATAAAATTTGCTGGCAAGAGCAAGATTTGGCCATGTAGCTGAATAGGCAAGATAAAAATTAAGCAATGTGTACTTATTCCCCATTTAATTAAATAAGAGCAAACTAATGCTGCTTTAATTCATGTTTCTAAGTTTATTTTAACTTTTATCTAAGGATACCCAGTCTCCACCTGAATTGAAGAGTGATTTTTAGATCATAAACTTTTCTTTCTACTTTACAGTAATTTATCATACTGAAAACCAATTTAAAGCTTAAGAGAGTTTGAGAAAATAAAGAACACTTTATTATTATAGATCACTGTTTTAAGATTAATGTAATTCAAATACTTTATTATTCTAGATCACTGTTTTAAGATTAATGTAATTCTGTTGGGAATTTAGAAGAAAGTTAAGGAAAGGAGATGCATCTCTTTATTATTATGGCCCTTCTTTCTGTCTGTAACTTCCAAGGCATGCTGTGTTCACCTATCCTGTCCTGAATATACTTGTGCCCTTTTTCCTGGAGGTTACAGTATCATCGCTTCTCCCAGAACAATTAATCATGTAATTGTTCTCAAACTCTCATTTGGAGTGAAGTGAGTTTATCAGAGACGTATTAGTCTAATTCATTTTTGACTGAACCAGAGTTAGGGATGAATATGTAAATTAATATTCTGGACCAGCTAACAGGGTAGGAACCTTTTAAATTGGAACAGTATGTGTGAACAGCTGCAGGTATTTATCACTTGATTGTCATCTCTTTTTTTTTGCATTTGCAGGATGAGACATAGGTTGTTGACTGGAGTATAATCTACACTATTTCATTGCAGAAGTTGTGTTATGATTATACATGTCCCAGAAATGCACTGTAGTTAATGACAGTCATGCACTCTGACCTATATGGTTTTTTTCTTGCTTTGTCTAAAAAAAAAAATCTAATTACAAACTCACATTAAATATCATGCAAAATAATAGATTGGAATCCAAATTAACATTAGGCTATTAGCCTAAAGCTACTAATGCAGTGGCTGAACTTTGCAAAAGGATTTTAATAGAGCTTTGACTGCCTCTATCATGGATCTTTTACATTAAATTTACATTAAACACATTATTAAGCAAAGCAATAATCCTGTAACATAATTCTGATTAATAATGTGAAGTATTGCGCAATGAACTTAGAGGGAAAGTTCATTCTTTTCGTTTTGATTGTCATTTAAGGAGACAAATCAGGTTCATATATTTGTGGCATTCTCCATTTAGCTACAACTATGACCCTGACTTAGGATTCACAAATTGTTTTGGTTGGTGTGTTAAAAAAAAATCATTATAGAATCTTCCTATATTTAAAATGATATCTCATTAGGAATCTGACATTTGTCAGCTCTTGCAACAATATTATATTCAGTATCCCACCTTGTATCATTTCTTGTTGGTGCGTCTCCAACAATAGCAGGAGCCACCCATATGAAAGGCCAGATTTTCAAAGAAGCCCAGCACCCGATAGCTTCCCTAAATGAGCCTTGAAAATGATTTTAACATAGATAACCAAGAAGTGACAGACCTTTTTCCATACAACCTTTCATTCCAGATACACATAGTATCCATTTGTAAGTGGAGCATTGCTCATTAGTCTTATGATAGGAACAATGGACAAATGTTTTTCAGCATGCTAGGTTAGGGTTGGAGATTTATATTCTTTAATAGTAATAAATGAATATTGAAAATTAACCTAGTTTTATGCAATTGTAAGTAAAATCCATCACGGTACAAGAATTCTTTTTCAAAAAGTTTACAGCTTAATGGATTTCAAAAGGTTGAGAACCACTGACCTGTACAATAATAGTATGGTGGTTTGGTGCCTCCTAATGAGATATGCAAACAGCCAGCAAACGTTGCAGAAAACCACCTGCTGAAAGGAGGGTTCATAAATTTCAGCCTTCTGGGATTAAGATGACTCCCTGCGACTTAGATACAATCACCTAGAGACAGATTTATGGCTTAAAACACTTGTTTGATAGTAGATACCTAAGTCTTTCAAAGACAAAGAATGGCTGAGGTTGTCAGTATTCTGCAGATGTATGTTAGGGAGCTGAGAACCCAGTTCTGCAGTAGGGACTCCTGAAGGAGGCAACAGGATGAATCTGCAAGATAGAACTGTTCCAAAGCCACCAAGATGGCAATAATTCTGCCTATGCACAAAGCAAGCTTCAGGCTGGGGAACTTAGTGGACAGAAGTATAGCATCTTTGAGGTGTTAGCAGCAGAAGGGGTTAAACAAGGCTTTTTGGAATCCCTGCCTTAGATTTAAACGCCTACATTTTATTTTAGTTCTTGTCCAGATCTGGACCTGATACACTATAATGAAATGGGTCATATACATGCCCAAGATACGTATCACCAGAGGGCAGTGCTAAACTGGGAACTAAAATTTTACTTTGATGTGTAATTCGTGTGTGTGTGTGTGGAAAAAAGCTGCTTTTGTTCTGCTTCAAATATTACTATTTAAAAATATATTTATTCTATTGAAACTAGTGTTTGTCTGGTTTTAGAAGCAATGAGAAACATGATGCTTTTAATTGGAGCAAGGAAAAGAACTGTAAAACATTACTTGTTGGAGTTCAGAAAAGAGATTTTGCTCTCAGTTGCTCAGACCCTGAAAGATACTTGGTTAGTGTTTCTGCTTAAGAACATGGCAAGATTCAAAAATAAATTATTTGACAAGTTATTTGACGTATTCTGTGCTTAACCTTCTCAGAACCCCAGGTTGTCTCTTTCAGGTGAGCGGAAAAGGCATGCTCTGTACCTGGTCTGTGCTGCTCATCCGGGGAAATAACGGTCTTGCTTTAGAAGCTATGGCCTGTGTCACGTATAGAGGCATGGCACACAGAGAGTTACTGTAATTTGCATAAAAATGCCAGTAAAGTGCAAACGCTGCTTCATTAATATGAATGAAGTTCACAGGATATTTACAAATTACACAAAGCCTCCCATTTAAAAATATATATATTTGATGCAAGTCACACACAGCGAGTGTGTGAAGCGGTTTCTGATACTGGCATAACATGGCGTGACAATAAGTAAATATAATGGTTGTCTTCATCTTCGTTGACACAGGAACTTAGATTGGGTACTGACAGTAACAGATGTAGCAGTGGATATTAGTTGAAATGAACTCCAGTATAGTATATCATGGTAATAGGCTTTGTCAATATGAAGCATGCTGTAAAAGCAGGGACTTAAATCTGCATGAGGAAGTGAAAAAAAGGGTCAGATTGAAAAGGATGTGTCTTGAGTGGTGATATGAGGCTTCTGCCTTTCCAGGAAGCGTGACGTACCGTACACAGGAAATAATGAGAGTATGAAGCATTAAAAGTATTTTATTAACGAGAGACTGGTTTCTCGTTAGTCTGTGATAATGAGAAAGATGATGTGTCTGTGGAAATAATAGGAATCAAAACGGTGGTCTAGTACACAGTAAAATCATGTAAAATTTTGTCAGGCATTAAGACTTACTCATAATACAGCATATACAAGTAAATCTATAGAGGCTTATGCACAAAAAATGATGCTTATCTTTCTTTCGCACTTGTGAATCACCCACATGAGAGTGTATTTTGTCATGAGCTAAATGAAATATAAAATCTTTCTCTGGATATTATGCATTAATCATTAATTTTTATGTTATGAAAAATACAGTATCTACAGCTAAGTTGGAAACAGAATTACATCAACTTCACTCAAAGCTTAAAGGCATTTATTTTAAAGTACTGCAATCTAATTCAAGAACACAGTGCTCTGGCATCATAGCTATTTAGCTTCACAGCAATGAGCTCATCTTTTCATAAAGAATTAAATTCTGAACCAATCCCACAGCTTAAAACAATATCATGAGGACTGTGCCATTTTTTACACTTTTAATTACTATCACAAACCTAAACATCAAACTATAATTTTATAACTATTCAGATTGTTCAGTTATACTATGTGAAGAATGAGAATTTGGAGAGTTGGGTGGTCTGTGTTTTTATTTTAATAAGAGGCAAAGCTATATTTTTCCATGGATTAAGTCCAACACAGAGAGAACTGTCAGTGTGAAAACAATAGAATTTATCTCCACTGATGTAGCTTGACATATGAACAAGAGCCTGAATTGTTGCCATGGCAATAAATGTGTAGGACTTATGCATGCATTTTCTGCTATAGGATTTTGATTAATAGCATTGACTAAATAGTCTGAAGGAGAAGAAACACTGCAGCAGGCCTCAGAATAGAGATGGCCTGGAATGGGTATGCACACCCTTACTGCACTTTTACTGGTAAAATAAACTGTGGTTGAAATTGGAGTTGTCAAGTCTCCAGTAAAGTATGAATTGAGGATTTAGCACTTACGCTTGGTGTGAGAATTTAAAATGAAAAGACAGTCTCTTGAACGTGAGCTGTATTGGAACACATTTCTATTTTCATATATAATATTTCTTCATTTGGGATGAAAGGTTTGAGTGATACAAATAGTCCTTTTCCACCTCTAGTGGCTGTGGACTCAATACAGGTCTTGATTCAGAAGACAATAAAGTGTCTAGCTTTGATTCATTCATTAAGGTATTGAAGCAGTGGGAGAGGAGTGTGTCGGTATCCTACTGAGCCAAGGTCTTCCCTGGGAATAGGGAAAAGTGGTTTTCTGGGACTCAGGCAAGATGCAGAGCACCTTGTGGGGAGTGGTTTTATTGAGGGAATGGTCAGAACTTAACCAGGAAGGCCCCTAAGTAACACATCCTTTGAATTCAAGTAGATCTGGTTGAAAATAATAAAAGCGTATGGTTTATTTGTATTTGTGTGGATGTGTATACTTACCTATAGTGCATTTGTAATACTAAATATATTTATTGTGGAAAAAAATGGAAAGTCCTAACTAGTGTTTTACAAGCTGTACCCGCACTGATTTTTTTAGTGAATTCTGGAGCACATATGATTACTAATTACAGATATATATGTGGGATTTAAAAATAAATTAGGGAACTTTGCAAACAAATTCAAACAATTCTAAAAAATCAGTGAAATGCAAAAAATACTTCTCATGTACAATATGAAGACGCTCATTCTTTTCATGATTTTAAATATATTTTATTCCCATATTTGTTCATTATGAGAGCTATTTGTGTTTAATCAAGGGTTCAGCTTTTCTCCAGCTCATCATCTGTTCCTAATCAAGCCTGTCGAGGAATCAGACTGCTGAATTTGTGACGTTGCTATCATTTCTATGGTAATAGGATAGTTGATGAGCACAGTGTTCTTGCCTCATTGTAGGATCAGGGAAAAGAAAGACTGGACTGTGTGGGAGGCAGAGTTAACAGGGACACAAGTGTCTTTAGTTGGAGAAAACAGGAGCATGGGAAATGATGGCCAATTAAAGGTATTTTTGTGAAAGGGTTCCCTTCCAATTTGCCTCAGTGTGAAGTTTTCTATTATTTTATAAGCTCACCCAGTACCTTAAGAATACTCTTAGAAATACTAATTAATAAGTATGTTTCAATACTTTTGCCATCATGACTTATGTTATGGTCCCTCGGTTTGTACTTCAGTAATTTCTCATTGCAAACTTTTAAGGCAAGAAGATGCTAAATTACTTTTAAGTTTTAAAAACTTGTGTTTACCTGATCCTCACGCTCCCAGTCTCTTACTGGCGTTGTCTCACGTTGGCATATTCATCTCCCTAGTGGGACGTGGTGGTAGAACATGTTCCTTGTGGTCCAGCCAGTTTCTTGGGCTTCTGAAACAGCAGCGAAGGAGCCTCAGGTTGATTTTCATGCTTGAAAACCTGGAAGCAGAGGGAAAAGCTTCTTAAAGTGAGACCGCCATGTTGGTCCCTGGATCCCTCAGCTGTGTAATGCTGCTCTTTTTGGCCTCCATGCCATCTGCTGCTGAGTAGTAAACTTCACAGCTATAACTTTGCCTTTCTGCCTTCTTTTCCACACCTCTTCCAAAGCAAGTAAGAAGGAAAGGCATGCAAAGACAACCCAGAGAGCTTATTTTAAGGATAAGAATGTTTAATTTCATTGGCTTGTGCTTTGGGAGTGTTGTTACGATGTCCGGTCCTTTACTGTGTAACTCCTGTGTTTCTGGCACCTTTCGTAACTTCCAAACCTCTGCCTCATTTCAGGACTCACAGGATCCAGGTCTTCCTTTTGTGTAGCATGATAGATATCTCCCCTTCCTCTGCCCACACAGTCCTTCAGCTGTGCTGTTCTTACTGTAAGGGGAGTATCCCTGGAAAAACAAGGATTCCATCCAATGTAACTGTATCTGATATATCAAGTAGCTATGGGATGAACCAGCAGCAGGGAATACAAAGCCACACCGCTTGTACTGATGTTCATACTGAAGACCTAACCAGGAAAGATCCTGGAGGTACTGCTTTACTTTCACCTGATCATGAACTGGGTCTGTCTTAGGTGAGGAAAAACTCATTCAAATCCATTTGAACTTATGTAAAAAGCAAATTTCAAAGTACCTATTCTCTAGCCATTCATAGGTTGCCAGCAATGAAAGGTTTCTTCATGGTGCTTACCAGTATGTGAATATGAATAATAGGTCATGTATAGAAAAGCCTCAGACTCATTTCCTCATTCATGTCCCTTGGACTTTCAAGGGGAAACTCTGATACAACCCCCACTGTAGGCCAAAGGGGACTGTCTGTCAAGACTGAGGATATCATAGCACGTTCATGTGTTTGACAGGTTATCACCTTAATAAGAAGACAGAGACCTTCTAGCTCTCGGGCAAGAAGAGAGACCAGACCAATTACCCTGATTCAGCCTCAAAAAATAATGGACTTGAATGGAATGTCAAAGCCTGTGAAAGGACACTGGAAGTAAATGAGAAG
Source organism: Aquila chrysaetos chrysaetos (assembly GCF_900496995.4). Taxonomy (NCBI): domain Eukaryota; kingdom Metazoa; phylum Chordata; class Aves; order Accipitriformes; family Accipitridae; genus Aquila; species Aquila chrysaetos. The sequence continues at coordinate 17,948,252 of NC_044012.1, read as the reverse complement.
CTGAGAAGCTAGTAAACCGTCATCATTGTACATTGGCCTTTGTGTACACTAGCCAGCAATAAGTACTATGATCAACACTGTGGTTCTCAAATGAATATCCTCTCCTTGTTGCATAGATTCTCTCAATTTTTCTGACCTCTGTTGCCAGATGAGAAGCAGGGGTAGGAATTCAAATGACAATGAGAAAAAACAAATGTTATGGGAGTGAGATGAAATGAAGAATTCCTTCCCCAGAGGCTATACTGACGTTGCATTACAAACTGACAACTACCCAGTTTTAAATCTATTTTTGAATAATCTTACAGAGAAGCTAGTTAATATGATGTAACTAAAGCAAATGTCCCAAGCCTGGCATAATGTTGTTTTAGGCTGGACTGTGAACTGAAACCGTACATAGGGGATCCTGTCATACAGGACGTGGGGCTCAAAACTGTGGGGAACATACTTTCTTGCAAACTTTGATGCAGCTGGTTGCATTTTCCCCTGAGCTTCTTAACTGTGGAGTGCTCAAAAATCAGTCTTGTATTTGGTCCTTTTCAGTACCTACTTGATACCAAATTCTGTGTCTGCACTATCTTAAGTGGTCTAAAAGTGGTCCTTAGCAGAAAAGAGCAGCTGGAAGAGTTCAGTTGTGCATGAGAGTAAATTAGCTCAGTCTATAGTTTGGTCTGAGATTCTTCCCTGATACGAAACTCCTGCAAGCAGCAGCTCAAGAAACATTTTCTGTCATCACTGGTTAGCCAAATTCCCCTCTATCCTGGAATATAAAAATCTTGCCTTGGTTTATAATACCTTTGTCACCTTTCAGCTGAATTGCAGAAATGTAGGTGAAATCTTCAGTGCTGTGTTTCTTTAATAGATGAACTTTCCACAATCAGGATTAAAGTAGACAGTTGGAAAAGATTGCATTTTCTCAGTAGCTGGTTTGGACTATGCTGTGAACTCTCTCAAAGCAAGAAAAAAAACTAGCCCAAACCTCCTCCCAGCAACTCAGAGTGCAAGATACATTTTTTTTACCTTAACTTCACTAAGTAACACAGAGCACAAAAATAAAGACTCAGCGAAAATTATTTTCTGAAATAAGTTTAATTGTGTTTTCATGTATCACTGAAGGGTCGTCTGATACAAGAATAGAAAAATCTACAGAGACAAATAAATTTTCACGATAAGCAGATTTCGGTACTTGCCTATTATGTTGCAACTTGGTTCTTTTCCCCTTTAAATCGTTTGGGCTGCAATTCAAGGTATTGCTTAAGCACTATCTTAGATAAGAACCCAGAATGTCTTGTAAGTGTGACATGTCCATGCAGTTTCAGACAAGAATTTTTATTTTATTATTTAGAAGGTAAATCTTTGTTCACAATCACAACTAATTTTTTTTACTGTTAGCACATATAAAATCCCTCATGGAAGCCAGATATCCATTGCCTCTGCACCATCTAAAATTCATTGCTGTGAGGCCCTTACCCCTCAAAAACCTAAATACAGAATAGGGAGTTAGGTCTCAGGTCAAACAAATCGCTCACTGGAAAATCAATATCCTAAATGTTTGGTGGAATTGGATTTAGGTAATCCACCTGCCTTTTTTTTCATGGGAGACCTGATTTTTAAAGGAGTTTGAGCAATTGAAAGGTAGATACACATGTAAGTATCTCTAAAAATTCTAGTAGTCGGACATTTACATGTAAAAATGATTATAATAACTTTTAAAATCTTCAAGAATGTTCAATTAAAGTTATTTTTAATATGTGTTCCTGAAAGTGCTGTTAACACACTTCGGAGATATATGCATATAAAGAATGTGTGGAAAAATAACATGGGAGCACAAAGATCCCTTCTTGTTTCGTATGGAAATGCATGCTGTATTAGCCAAGGAGATAGCCATGGCAGTATACCATAGGGAAAATTTAGGTTTTAAAGGTTTGTTGTATCCAGAATTCATTCACTCCTAGCTGTACTTCTGTTAGTTATATATACTCTATCTATCTATCTTAACATAAAGAGGTTTGTTAATGACTCACTCGAACACATGTGGACAGAAGGACATTAGACCAATGCAAAACTTTTTATTCAAAGAGAGATCAATTTAAGCAATGGCTCGCTTAAGTATTATATCTATACATGCCTTTGGGCATTTCTTTGCTTTTTAGGGTTGTTGCCTACTGGCAGGCTTTGAATAAGGATGTGTTCACTAAAGGTTGGATGGGGTGGGAAGGGCAGAAAAACATTTGAGACAAGTCAGAAAGTATTTTCCAGTGTGAACCTGGATGTAGCAGAACCCAGATATGTCTGTAGTGTTCATAAAAAGGCACTGACATATGAAAACCAAAGACAGGATTGAATCAAAGAAAGGCTTTTTGTCTTGAGTCTGTTTCCTGTAAAATCCATCTTCATTTAAAGAAGCAGCTTTTGGAACTCTAACACCCTTTAGAGCCAATGTCTATTGGTTCTGACGCAGTTTTCTCTAAGCAGACATATTAATAGACAAATGCTTCTAGGATTCAACTGTTTGGCACTCATATGGGTCTATATGAATACACAGCTTGGTGGATAGAAAGAGAAACAGAAACATATGATTAAAAGACAATGAAGAGTAAAACGGGGAATATTTTTAAAAATCTAGCAATTTTCCTTTGACACTAATTTTCCCTGTGTATAATCAAGAAACAGGGCAAGAAAATAGAATTGTGTGATACTCGCTAGTACATATGATTATTTTTCCATTCTTTTCATCAATAAAATAGATTGCTGATAGTCTGTGAATTTTCCTGGGTGAGAGCTTCTCCTGAAAGTATTTCCTTTCTGAAGCCAAGAAAATATATGCTGGAAAATTACCCTGTTTATCTCTACTGATGATGTCTGCCTAGTGAAAATGTTTTTAATTGCCCTTGCCTTCTAGAGAAGCATTTCTTATCATATCACATTATCATGTAATCTTCCTATTTATATATAGGGCCTATAATATGGCATATGGGTTTATTAGTGGGTAACATCTGAAGTGACACAGTTTTAACTATACATAGAGCTAGTCAAGATGCTTGCAACCTTTAGGATCAACATGGATGATCAGTTTGAGAGCTAATGATTCCTATTTTTAAAATGCACACAGCTATCTTCAGCAATGTTCACACTTTGGCGCAGTCTTTTATCCTTCTAAATCAAATTATATGGTAAATTACATATAGTAATCACATATAGTATAAATTTTATACCACAACAGGTTTTAATAATAGTTTTTTCTCTTTAAGGAAGTACCTTTTGATCCAGTCTCACCAAACAAAAGAGTCTGCCTTAAAAAAAAGAAAAAAAAAAAAAAGCTGTTTCATTTTATATTGGAAAAATACAATGTGACATCTGGAGAATAAATTGTTCAGTCAGCCAGAAATACGCCTTGTAAAAATTGCTTAGGTTTCTGTAACAAGATTATTTACTGCGACTGTTCACCTATAATACAGCACACTTCTGAAATGGACCTTTTATGAAACACATCAAGCACTGTGGAAATGTATTCAGTGCATTAATCTACAACACTACACACTTTACAACACTTTTAGAACAGATTTTGAAACTCAGATCATCTAATGAGACAGAAAGTTTTTTCTTTATATTCATTCCAGTCACATTTTATGCTGAGCCCTCAGGGTATTTAACATAATGCAATAGGTTTTGTTTAGAAAATACAAACAAACAAAATGTATTACTTTTCAGATGACTCGTGAGCTCAGAGTGTTCTCTGTGCATATTTCCGTTGCCTATACGTAAGGCAAATGCCACCTGTATCTTTTGCTCTAGAGCTTTATAAATATTTAAGCACCTCGAAATATGTCAGTTTCTAATCAGAGTTTTGTGTAATTAATGGCAACAACCTGATTATGATCATACTAGAGCCAAAGTAAGGCCCTGATTCAGAGAGGGTGGAATTGATTTGCTATGGCTCTAGGTGTCTCAAGTGAAGTAACACTGAAAAATGGAAGCAATAAAAACGATGCATTTGTGCCTTATTTTAGGCACGGGGTCTGCAAGGAGCTGCATATTTTCTGTAACAAGGTGGTTTCTGAGTGAAATCATAAGTACAGATAGGATGAAAGCTGATTCAGGAAATATTCAGATGTAACAATGAAAAATTAAATTTTAGTAGTGATATGTGCAAATAGCTAATGTCTAAATCCCAAGCAAGGTGACAATAACAAAACAGATTTATTTTTGACTGTAAGATAGTTTACAGTGAAGTTGCAAGAACGTAGGAGGGGTTTCTTGATGTGCAATTCAGAAATCACTGCATTCAAATTGTGAGATAGACACTGAGTTAGGTTTTTAATGCAACAGAATAAATGGCAGTCACAAAAAAGGGTATCTTTCAGTTTCTAAACACAGAAGGCAATCTTTAATTGCTGTCTTGCCTGAAAGTATGAAGAATTTTCTCTTGACTGGTAATAACATTACATGAATCACATGTTGGAATGCTTGATTCAGACATTGGGTCTGCCATACTTTGGCAAGTCAGATTGTCCTAAGCCAACATTTTTTCTCAAGAAGTCAATTATAAAAATGAGAATCAAGATCATAAAATTCCTGAACTGTCAATTTTCATTAAGGATATAGGTTGTAAGAGAAACCAGCTGGAGCATGAGAATGCAGTGTAAAAGCAAAAGGTATATAAAAATGCACTTATTTTTCAGTTTAGCTTCCCCTGTGTTCCAGCGACACGGTTTATAGGAAGATCTCAGCCCAGGTAAGCTATAGGTCCACCTTCAGGCTTTGGGGTGTGCATTCAAGCCTGTCCACATTTCCTGCCAGTTTAATTTGCTTATTATGAATACCAGTCCAAAACGCTCATCACTTTTACAGCGTAGGATATTAACTTGGAGATTGCAACTGTGGATCGCAATTACTTCCGATACTTTATACCAAGATATTACATTTTCTTTGTTGCAAGATGATGGTACCATATGGAGAAGGCTAAAATTCACTGACTGGAGGAAATGAACTATCAGTTCTTGAATTTTTAGTTTCTGCTACTGACTCAGTGGTTGGTCTGAGATGAATTAATATTAGACTACCAAGGTGATATGCAAGTAATCTTGATTGTGGATTGTACAGTGTTTTGCATATATAAACGACTGTAATAGCGGGTTTGCTTTTATTTACGTTAAAACAAACCTTTATTAGGAAATAGAAATAATTTATGGCAGCATGTAGTCATTGAGAGATGATATTATCAGCCAGAAATTGTCACCTGTCGTCTTGCTTTCAAAGATGTTTCTTAATGTTTCTTCTGTGTCTTGCCACTTAAAATTAAATCATTCCAAGATTGTGAAGTATTTTTCTTTAGAAGCCTTCTGATGTTGTCATTTTTGTCAGTCTTCAGATGTTCAGTTTTTGCAGTGCTCCTGATTTCCTGCAGATTTTATTCTTTCTTCACAGAATGATTCATGTCATTTTCTAGAAGCAGTGTCTACTGTATGTTTACTACTTCTGTCACCAGAATACCCATGTCATTAAGAAGTCATACTGTTTCCTGTAATAACCTCTGGTTTCTTTGTACTTAAAAATGTCATAATTTATCTCAACTGCTGTTACAACATTCCTTTTATTTTCCACCTTTATTTTCCTTGATTGCTTTTACACTCCACTCCACTTTTGCAGTATTGATGCTTTATCTGTCTTCTATGCCTTTTTTTAGTTTTGATTATGTTTTTGTTTCATGTCCTTGATTTTCCATATACACAATGACTTTGAGTTTATTGTTAGCTGAGATATATATGGAAGAGTGAAGCGTACACTAACATGTACTGTATGTAATTATGAATGGAAATGCATGATATGTTACATGTTATATAATACACATCCTAACAGACTAAATAATGACGAACAAGTAAAAGATGTAGAATAAAGGAATTGCTTTACACAATACTTCTATTGTCCAGTAGCAAACAGAGAACTGAATCAAAACCAACTCAGGGAGAAAAGTGCCACCTCTTCATGTAGAAATTCTGTTATACCCCTTACCTTTCCAGCTAAAGTTTCCCCAAGGACTACTGTGTTTCTCAACTTTTATGCCTCAGCGGTTGGTGCTGTTGCTTGGGGCAGCCCTGAGAATTGTGTCAACAAACTAAGAAACACATTGGGTATAGGAGCTAAAAATAATGTAAAAAGTTATTCTCTTGCCATTTAAATTTCCCCCGATTTGGAATTTGATCTTTCCATCAATAACTGGAATTCCAACTCCATTATAAAAACCTCACAAGTGTGCACTCTATCTTGTCCCCGATCTACATCTATGATATGTTAAAGGGAAAAAGACTTCGGCTATCCAGAAGACACCAGCTATTCCTACATGGTGGGAGAGGGAGCTAGGCAGGCCCTTGGCTTATCACCAATCCAGATCTTTTTCTGCTGCTTTTCAGACTCATGTAAATCAGGTGTTTATACCTATGATCAGCAAACTAAATATGAAATATAGTAATACTAAGCAGAGAGAATACAAGGAGGTAAGTAGGGCTCTAGATATTACTGATGTTTCACTATGCAATTGAACTAAAACTAAACTAGCTTCCTGAATATGTGTATACGTCACAATAAGAAATGGAAATCAAAAGAAAGTTAACCTAACTTCTTGCGCTACTAAAACTGGCAAGGCTTTTTTATGAAAGAACCACTGAAAAAACCTGTTTCCCTGTACACATTCTACAGATGGAGTGCAGGAAGATGAATTTGTTTGTAAATTCATGGTTATAGCATTAGACAGCCTTTAAAACTTCCAGCGATTTTTTTCTGTTTAGTTGTGATCCTGCAATGAACTGATAATATTCTTCCTTCTGTGCTCAGTAATCCTTGGTCAGCTACTTGGGCTTACAAGGTCATTAATTTTTTTTTAAACCATATCCCAGTATTGAAATAAAAATCCACAGTAAAAGGACATGAAAGAAACAAGCTTCTGCTCTGTAAAACTTCATATAAACCACATACAGTAAGTTAGGACTATCATAGTAACTATATTATAAAGTATACTGTAAATCAATCCCTACATAGCAAAATGAATAGACTACAGAAATGGAAAAATTCAAGTATAGTACTTGAAAAAGGAAAATATGTATATTCTGGTATTAAAATTAGTAGCCATATGTAATAGCCATTCCTCAAGTTCTGGGGGAATTTGGTCTTTGGCTCCAGTAGCTTCATAGCCACTATGACTCCCCCCTCCCCCAAGTAGATTTCTTAAATAATTATGGTTGCAGATGTCAAGGAAAGATGCAGGTTGTGCTAATCTCATGTTCCCGTGCTGTAACACCACTATTTAATACAGCCTTTGGCTCTTTTCTTTTTATAAAGCATGAGTCAGCTATTCCCAATACATGCAATATTTGAAAGGGAAGAGGATACACTACCATGAAATAACTTCTTTGTGTGTTTTCTCTCTGTTACAGACTTCAGCTGACACCTTTCCTTCACTGCATGGGTGGGCACAGGAGGGCCATGTAGCCCTTGCAGTATTATCTTCAGCCTTCCCTCAGCCACATCCTCCCTTCCTACCTCATTATGTGAATTAGTGAGTGGGGTCTCATGTTTTTGGGAAGGTGAGGGAAGGGCTTGGGAACAGCAGAAAGGAGTGTCCTTACTTGACCCAAAAGATTGTTGCGGTCTGGCTTCATGAGCTGTATGGCAGATCCAGGAAACGTCTCATGGAGACTCTGTACCAGCTCAGAAGACGTACTGGGGTAAATAATAATAGGAAAGGGAGTAGACTTGGATTAATAGAAAATGAAGGCTTTGGCTAGGAATGATAAATCTGTTTGGGCTAGACTAGTTCTGGGGGATGTAGGGTGGAAATCTATATTGGCACCTGTCCAGTAAGTGGGGAAGTACCCAGCTGATTATTTTATTAAAGAATGTAACTGGGGATATCATGCTTACGCTGGTGAAAGAAGGAAAAATGTGTAATTCGTTTTAAAAAGCTTTCTCCAAGTAGTAGTGTATCAGTTCATTTATGCAATAGTTCAGCTAGGTCATTGTGAAAAGACAAGTCTTTCCATCAGATTCAAAACCCTGAAGGACTCAGAAAACCTATTGGCTGGAAAACTGTCAAATGTATATATTTTTCTCTGCTAAAATTTTTACCTCCTTAAAAATTGGCAGTGAACTCTCTGAAAAGGGTTTTCTTGTATAAAATTATCTCAAATATTTTTTCAAAATTATCTTTTTAACTGGCTATTCAAACACATGCAAATAATCTGTTAGTGGGTGGAAAACCGTTTTGCTTAAATAGAAGAAACCTTCAGCTTTCTCATTACATTTTCTCAGCTAATGAGAGAGCTAAAAGCCTGGTTAGAAGTTGTACTTTTCCCTGATATAAGTGGAATAATTTTTCTAGTTCGCACAGTTTGTAGCATGAGTTTTGACTGCATAAGGTTTATTAGCCTGATATGTGTATTAGGTTACTTATTTCTGATAAATCAAATACAGTCTAACATATTAAAGAAAAACAACCAACATCCAAGAATTAATACTACAGCTTGTTTTACAGTCCTACAAAAAAAGGCCACTCAGGAATTCTGCCTATGTCTACACATAAAAAATGGACTAACTTTATAAATAATATATTTCACATAATAGCGAAACAAGTTAAATTTTTTCCCCACTCACATTAAGGTATGCTGGCAGTAATAAAAGCTGGAATTGAAGCTCCAAGTCTGCAAATACTTCCAATTTTCAAAGTTTTTCAAAGTATTTATGAAGATCTTAATCTTATTTCAGAATTTCATGAGACTTGTCTTCCTTTAGTATAGCCTTTGCACACATGTATCTTACACATATTTAACAGATTGATCTAAAATCATGCAATTCTTTCTTCTACTCTGCTTCCCCTCTCTTTGAGACAATTGTAATGAATTCAGTTGTTCTGCTCTAGACGTTTTGGTACATATCATCTACAGAATAATTTGCAGCATTATGTTATGGTTTAAATAATGTTCCCTTGAAACAAAAAATCACTACTCTAATCATTTATTGATTGACTAGTACTGCAATACTATAGATCTCTGGCAGAATGTAAATTAGTATTTTATATCTGATGCCACATTGCAAAATATTAGCATTCAGATTAAAAACAAGTGCACTCTGCCAAGAAAAGCGAGATTTAGGGCCAAAGCAATTGGATTTTGAAATACATTTATGCTTATTTTTTAAAGCATTTCAATTTTGGGAAAATGAAATTGAGGGTAAGCTTTTTGCCTGGTACTGTGTACATCAGGGGTTTACCCAAGGGGATAAAAAACAAGCCATGAAGTTAATTTAGCTTCAGTACTAGACAAAAATCTCTTGGCTCACATAAGCAATGCTAAAGGTTGAGAACAGCTGCAGATCTCTTAAAATCATGCTTTTTCTGCAAAATCAGTTTTTATATTTCTATATGCACCATCTATTTATAAATATTTCTATGGCTATGTAGCTTCCTCTTTATAAATGGGTTATTTTAGTAACCATTTGATCCACATAGAATTTATTCAGTTTATTTCAAGGTCGGAATTAAATTTAAAGAGAAAAATATCTGGAGAGTGAGATTTTTCTTAGACGTTATTTCAAAAGGTGCTCTTTCATAGGAAAATCTAAGTGGTTTGAAATACTATCTGCACATAACTCAGAATATTGAAATACTTTTTATTAAATAGTTTGGATTTTGCTCTGAAAGGAAAGCTAACTGTGCTAATTTCTCATTTGTTTCTTTGATGAAAAAGAGCTGACAAAACCCAAACCAGTTCCTTCAGTCTGCACTTTTGCAAACACTGCTGAGCAAAACCTACTTTTATTTTATAGAATTAAAACAGTATTTTTAAAAGCAGGAAAAAAAGTATGGGGAATAAAAAGTTGCAAGCTGCTTAGTCTGTTTTTTCTTTTACTAGAAATGAACAAAATAATGTTGGTTGTGCAGAAAAGAATTTTTACATAGAGATAGTTGTTCTTGCTGAGTAGAAATTTGAAACACATATTGAAAGGTGCTGCCATTAATATTTGCAAATGCTGCTATGTATGCATTTTCCAGAAACTAATTTTTTGACTAAGGAGTGTAATTTAAAACTACACGATATTTGTTTATACATGCCGTACTAATTGAATTACCAGTAGAAGTTTTTGTAGTCATTAAGAGATTACTGTTTCTCAAAAATGTCATCTTATGTATACATAATTTCATGCATGAGCTCAGGTTGGGTCTGCTTTTGTACAAATCTCCTGTATATATTCTGACCTATACCTCAAAAATATTTTGAGGAAATAAAAATTGTATATAAAATTCCTCACACCACCTTGATGTTACATTGCAGGAGGCAATTTGTCTTCTGAATTTTTCCAAGTGTTATTTATGCTGAATATTGCTAGCTTCACACAAGCTGTAGTTACTGTGAAAAAGAAACAGAGCAGTATGTTCTGATGTGCTGACCCTTATAGATTTTTTTTTGGTAGTCTTTTATTCTTATTTTTGCCATCCCAAATGCATTTAGGATTTCTTTTGTCAATTTAGTTAGTTCGAACAAAGGCTGCCAGTTTGGGGGTTCAAGTTTGCAGATTACATTGCTGATTGATGCCAGTAGTTAGCCTGCAGGATTGCGGAGTATGTAGTAGCAGTGCAGCATGAAAGTTTCTGAGTATTCAGTCCTAATGGACAAATACTACTACTACAGTAGTATTAGTGGCTATGACCTCACTGATGTGGTTAGAGAAATGGTAAATGGATTAATATTTGTAAAAACATCATAGGTGATCAGTTACTCGTAGATTTAGTAGAAGGGTTGTAACAACATAGGCATTCTTCATGCCCATAATACATTTTTACCCTTTCTTGTACTGAGTGTATCTTTTGTCACAGTGTGTTAGTGCACTGAATGTGAATAATGCCAAGGCTTTTCTTTATCAATCTCTATTAGCATGCTATTTATATTAATAAATTAGTAAATCAGAAATTCTTTTCAGTGCCAACTGCAGCAGAGGCTTAAGTGTTCCAATTTTAAGACATTCATGTGAAGAACTATCATATAATGCCAGATATCACAGTATTACACGCTAGAGCCTGTGTGATAGTAGAGCTTGACGTTGTCACCTGCTTGGCTTCTCTTATGTGTAGAGATATCCTAGCATCTGCCTTTTCACAGCTGCATGATTTGCTTCTCATCATGTCATGATAATACATTTTCACTGCTCATGTATATAATTATCTTGCCTAGTATTTGAAGTTCTCTAGTGTAAAATATCAAGTAGAAATACTCATATTATTTTGTGTTATCAATGAGCTAGAAAAAATTGTTAGTTTCTTGAAATTCCTGCTTTATTTTTGAGATGTGTTTTAGTGATATTTACAACCACCAACATGATACTGAGCTCCCTCCCCCTTACACAGACACACATGTGCATACACCCACACGTTTTTACCTGTTAGCTGATGGAGGGCATAATTTTGGCTCAGTTTCTGAAAATCGCATTTAGTTATAAACTACAGAGCACTGCTCTATTAAGAACCATGCTAGTAACACTGAGTGAATTAAAGATTAATGCAAATTTCTATTTATTTTAAGAGGGTGTTTAAGCAGCTGATCTTACATTATTAGTTATCAGAACAGAGTATAACATGAGTATTCATGACTACAGAATTATTTATTTTACCTTCTCTTTGGCAGTTAATTAATAACTGCGATAAAAGGTCAATTTAGGGCTAAAAGGTATTTTTGAAAGGATTTTTCTGGAATGAAGTTGTCCTAGTTTCAGCTGGAATAGAGTTAACTGTCTTCCTAGTAGCTGGTACGGTGCTATGTTTTGAGTTCAGTATGAGAAGAATGTTGATAACACCGATGTTTTCAGTTGCTGCTAGTAGTGTTTAGACTAATGTCAAGGATTTTTCAGCTTCTCATGCCCAGCCAGCGAGAAAGCTGGAGGGGCACAAGAAGTTGGCACAGGACACAGCCAGGGCACCTGACCCAAACTGGCCAACGGGGTATTCCATACCATGGGACGTCCCATCCAGTATAGGAACTGGGGAGTGGGGGCGGGGAATCGCCGCTCGGGGACTAGCTGGGTGCCGGTCGGTGGGTGGTGAGCAATTACACTGTGTATCATTTGTACATTCCAATCCTTTCATTATTGCTGTTGTCATTTTATTAGTGTTATCATTATCATTATTCGTTTCTTCTTTTCTGTTCTATTAAACTGTTCTTATCTCAACCCGTGGATTTGCTTCTTTTCCCGATTTTCTTCCCCATCCCACTGGGTGGGGGGGCGAGTGAGTGAGCGGCTGCGTGGTGCTTAGTTGCTGGCTGGGGTTAAACCACGACAGAAGTATAAACATTTTTTTCTGAAAATTTTCATAGACTTTGTTTTGTTCTAAATCACAAATGTTTTTGTCCTCAGGCACTCTACTTTGCCACCCCAGCATCTTCAGTTGTCCAGGTTTAATTGTTTGAGCAATTTTCAAACTTTCTGTTACATTCGAAATCCACAGTGACTTGAAGAGCCTGTCCAAGTTAGTGATTTTATTTCAATATTATTGTATGTATTTTAATTAAATGGTCTTTCAAGTGATGAAACTGAAGTCTAGAACTTCAAATTTGGCCAGAAATCCCACCCCCTGTATTATATAGTACTGGGAACGATCCCCAAGCAAAAAGTGTAGAAGAGAGATTTTCCAGACTATGGCCCTTTCTCTTAAAATCCACAACGAGCATCACTGTTAGAATGGAAAATGAGTATTTACTTTGGAAAGTTGCTTGCTTTTTGAATAAGTCATGTTGCACAGGGTAGAATGGAATAACACACATCATAAATTAATGCTGTTAAAATGAATACTTGATATGAATCCTGGGAAATGTTCTTTGCCATCAGTGTTTGAAAAAAGTAGGAACTGTGCGGAAGCCAAACCAATTTGCATTGCTTGAAAACACGTAGGTTTCTCACTACTGATGAATTAGCAAACATATTGGATGAGCTCCATCTTGTAGTGTTGTTAGTGTTTACCTAAAAAGCAATAATGCAAGAAGGTACAGTATGTGATTTGGAAGTAAATCAATACGGAAGTTCAATGAAGAATTGTAAGTTAGAGGAGCAAGAAGAAATGAAATTCTGTGGACCTAAACACCGGACATACACCTTATCAGAGACCGTAGACCAGCAAAGGTTGTCTAATACACAGTTTCTGTACACTTGTGTGGAGAAATTTCTTTTATTTTGTAAAAGTTCTGTATTCCTGCTAGGCCAAACTGTCAAGTACGGGATCTCCTCTCCAGTTTTGGATCTGTCCTTGCAATTGTCAACCTTTTTCCTTTTTCTTCTTCCGATTCCATCCCATTTATTTCTCATGCTATTCTCTTGCCATTGCCCCTGTAAATGGCTGAATTCTCAGTACTTGAAATACTCTGACTTAAACATTTTTATATTTTGTGATAAACTGATGAAACAGCTACTTTCTGCCTTTTCTATATGAATTAGTGTTTTATTTTTCTACTCAGAAAAAAAATGCTCTTTAGGTTAACCAATGTAAGTTGTGCATATTATTTAGTTAGAATGGCCAAACGTCATTCCTGAGCACCACTGCCATTGAAAAAGAGAGACATCGAATGACGTTCCTGGGCCCTGTGACTTCAACATTTAGGAAAGCAATGTAACAGACCTTTGCTCATTATGTGTAGGATCACATATTTCCAGGTTTTTAACTAAGCAATTACTGTACTTTCTAGTATGACAAATGCCATATTGGAATGTTTCATGATCAGCATTTAAAAAATGATCCGATGACAGTAAAAATAGCTGGTGAAGATGGAGGAGACAAAAAATCTCTGCAGGTTTCTTCCATATTGAATCTCTCCTCAGCTGTGGTATATGTGGCTGTAAACCTCAAACAGGAGTAACTGGGAAGCCCCTTAGTTTGCTCCTCCAGTTATCCCCTTCCCTTCAACTCCCTGATCCCAAACTTGTCTTTATCCACCTGGCAGTGTAAACTCATACCTTCAGCTTTATAGCCAGGAAGAGTAATGTTTGAAACAGAAGTACCTGGGAATTACTATACTGAAGGAGAGCTCTAGTATGGCTTAGTCCAACATCCTGACTAATAGGGGTCATCTGTGAAGCGCTCATTAAGTTTGTCTTAATATCTGAAGCATGGAGATTTAAATCACTTCAAGTAATTCTTTGTCAACATTAAGTAAAATTCCTAGTTTCAACCACTGTGTATCTCAAGAATTTATCTATGTGAAATCTAATCCCTCTGTGAATCTTGTTAAATTTATGGCCTTAGCAAAATGCCATGGCAAGGAGTTCCAAAATCTAATTATGTGTTGTGTGAGAAAAATTATTTTCCTTTTATCAGTTCCTAATTTGCCCCATTTCAATTTAATAACTACCTCATTTTATTGTATTATGGAGGAGAAGAAGAAAAGCTCCCAGTTGACCTTCTTTATAGCTTTCATTACTTCTTAATACACTTTTTGTCATGCCTGTTCCTATTTGTCTTCTTTTCAAGAAAATAAACAAAATAAGAGTTTAAAAAGCAATTTATCCATATCTAAGAGTTTTTCTTTGCTTCCATCGTATTTGTCTGCTTCTGTGAACCCCATTTCTTCAATATCCCTTATGAGATGCAGAAAATCTACAGGTTTTTTTAATCCACCTTATTTCATTCTTTTCCTTATATAGTAAAAAAAATTTTTTTTTTCTTTTTACGAGTTCTTGTTCCTGCTACAGGCCATCCTTCAGGTCTTCACAATATCAGTTAGGTGCCTTTCCTGTAATATATCATCTCAGAACTTGGTAAGATGAATGACTAATTTCCATTATCTCCACAATGTACATTAGTTTTCATTTATCAGTATTGAATTTTTTCTGCAGTGGCTTTGACCTAGATTATTAAGCCATTTGAAAGATACTTATCGTTTTCTCAGGACTTGAGAAACCTGAATAACTTTATTCTCTGTAAATTTTACTGCCTTGTTTATTTGTAGTTCATTAAGTATACCAAACACTAGATTTTGTCATCCTTGGGCACCATTGGTGTTTTGTCAAAACAAGAAATCCAAACAGATTTGAAGTTTGATAGAATTATGAAAAAATCTCCATTCTTTCGTAACTGTCTAACTGAAGCACAGAATGACATCTTTTGTGGTATTTGGACACATGCATTTTGGGACTAAATGAAAGAACTCACTCTGGTATTATAGTGACAAGTTCCCAAGATGGACTTTCCAATCTGGTTTGGCTAACTTAGAGTGGACTTGAGGTTTGTAAGCAGTCATCCGCTGCCATGGTATCTTGTATCAGGATTTCATTGCAATGATCTTAGAGTGGACTTTACCTCTGAACTATATGTAATGTAAATGAGCCATTATAACTTAGTGATTTATTGTACATTCTGCCATGTTTATTTCCACCTACCCACACGCTCCCCCTCCCTACCCACCCCCCAAATGGCTGGCAAATTTTATTCAAAAACCTTAGGAAACAGAACTGGCAATTTTATGTTGAGCTTTGAGCGTATGCTGATTAAGGGTCCTTTCTGAGTTCAAGATCCTTTGCAGTTGTTTCTATATTCTGCCTTTGAAATGCCAGGGAAAGGATGCCAGGGTGTCTTCATCATCATGAGGGTAGAAATTCACTATAGCTCAGCAAGAAGGCACTGAACTGCTTACAAGGAGTCCAAGAGTGCCCTTTCCTTGTTCATATTTCATGTGACACATAGATTACCTTCTTGACTTCTTATATTTCCTAACTCTAAATGCTGTGCTATTTGTCTGATGTGCATCTTAGTCAGGATTCAGCATAATTCTTATGAATTGATTTAACAATCTTTGTCATCTGTTTATTGGACTTAAGGGGTCTAAATCTATCTGTCACTGAGCTGCAGTGTTCCTTATCACTTAGCACTGCTTTTTCTTCACCTTCCTCGGCTCTCTAGTGTGACTGGTGCATTTTTGGCACTAAATCTGGCCCTGCTGCTCCCTCGACAGCCTCATTAACTTTATCCTGAGGTGTGGATTTTTGTCAGTAGCCTTTTCTGAACCCAATCTCATCAGTAGATCAATTGTAATTGTGCTCTGAAATGGTCCTTGTTGCAATTACTAAAGCTAGAGTAATTATCCATTTGGTTTTAGGGACTTGGGTGCAAGTAGTACTTGTTCCTCCTGCTTTACAACCTCCTGACATAAGCAGTTATTTTTAGGTGTGTAACTTAGGTTGTGAGCATCTGATGTCTAAGAACTGCTTACAGAGCAGGAGTATGTCGTTATGGAGTGTGTACCTACAGTATATGAGTGTTCCCATGAATTCCTCATTTTATTCTTCACTGACACTGTACCTGCTTAGTTTCAAGGGCATTTCAGAGTGGCAGTGGGGGTGGGATGTAAAAGGCAGACTGCTGCTGACAACTCTGGCATAAGCATTCTTTCTAACATACATAATTTGGATACCAGGCTGAATTTTCAACGGTAATTAACAGGTTGAGTAACCTCAGCAGTTGTTTATAAAGTACCTGCAGAAGTTGTTCTCTAGGTGGTGGGCATTTTAGTATCGAGCAATTTATACTCTGGCAGATACACTCTGTAAACAGCATTTTACCTATATCCAAATTCACATTACATTAAAATTGAGTTAGGTACAAGCAGGTTCCCCAGAAAAGCATTAGAGGTAGAATTATTACAAAAGAATGCTCTGTGATAAATTTGGAACAAAATGAGAACTCTAAAAATAACAGGTTTTATATTTCACATATGCATTTTTCTGGGAAAAAATATTGGTAAAAATATTTTTAATTAATACTCCTATGTTCCAGGAAAAGTGAACCTAGTACAGAAGAGAAGCGCACAGAAAGTGTGTTTTGAATACATACACTAGATCCACTGAGCTTTAAAATATGCTAACATTTGGCATGTTTCTAAGGGCATTATGTGAGCATTTGTATATATAAATCATGTAAAATCACTACTGCAATAATTTTTTGTCTTGTTTTTCAGAAACTCTTGATGTTGGTTTGGTAGAATTAGTGGCAAAATAATGTGTCTGCACACATTGACAAAATGGTCAGAAAGTTGTCAGTATCTTAAAGCCAGAGAGTGAAAAACAGCCCTAGTCAGTTTGTGATATCTTGTGTCTTTAAATGGTGATCAAAATCACCTCCTAACATAGAGACCCAGGACTAATGAACTATATACGATAAGCCGCAGGCTCAGAGGCATCCTATTCAGACAAGCTAAATAGGTGCAAGGACCACAGCATTTGAGTCCTGTTTCAGCCTTGAAAGAGAACTCTGTGTGTTCTGGAATAATTTAATGCAATATAATAGTAATTTACTTCTCTGACTCGTATGGCTGTTTGGAAGACTCTATAAGCAGAGGGAACATCTCCCTACAGTGAAACCCCAGAAACAAAACATAACAGTGGCTGCATGTGTTGCTATTGACACCTACATCTGGCCTCTGTGGATGGTTTGTTTCAGATTTCAAGCTAACAGAGCTAAACCAGCTGGCCAATTTCAACAAGAGAGAAACCAGCTAGGTACAACTGTATTTTGAAATGCTAATAATAACAACCTTTAATAGATTTCAACTAACAATTGGTATAATTTAGATACAGCGCTGCTGCAGAGGTAAAAAGAGCTGATCAAGTTATAGCAAATCAGGCACTGTGATGTGTTTCAAAAGCACTTCCATCAAACCGTCTAGATTCAAGCAGATATCGCTATTGATTATCACTTATTCTACTGTGAGTACTAAAGAAGATAGCAAAATGCTCCAACATATACCAAAAAGGATCATAGATTTTCTCTTTCAGGTTTTTGTGGCTGGGAATAAAATGTGCTTCAGTATGCTTGTATGGAAACATAGATGAAAGAAAGGAAATGGAGCAGGCTGGATTTATTCTCAGGGGGAAAAAAGCTTAGGAGGTGAAGTCTAATAATGTCTCTTAAAATGTCTTAAGGTATAATAAAGAGGGTTTGAAAAAAGTCAGAGGTATTAAAGAGTTTTTATATGCAGGTATTCAGCAGTACAGAAGTAATGACATGAGTATACTATGAGTCTTTAAATCCAATGGCATTACTAGAGAAAATACTACACAAGATTAAAAAATGAAAGTTTAGATTTTCAGTTTGATCTGTTGTGTTGCAATATCCTACAATGATGCTACATTGAGAGAGAGAGATGTCCATTTTGTACAGGTAAGCAAGTATCACTTATGTGCTATCTGCATTAAAAAAATCTGTGCTGCATGAAGTTGTTGAAGTTTTACTAGTATAAAATACTAAGCATTTAGACTTAGAGCAGTTATCTGTTCATTGTTGTTCCTGGGAATAAAGGGGAACATTGCTGTGTCCTACCTTAGGTGCCTAGGGGTTTACCTGTCAGAAGTATTAAAAATCCCCGTGGTGGTATGAAAACAGATTATAATCACATCCTTGTTTATCCTTTGATTACTACTAGGGAAAAAAAAAGACTACGGTTAAGAGAATATTTAGTAATGAGTTGAGAATATGAATGGATACTTTTGTGTAATTTTGTTGGTAATGCAATGGGCTGACAGGGAAGGATGCAGTGTCTCTGCTGAGAAGTACACATTCTCAGGTCTTGGTATAACTCCTGGCTCCTTAGTCCATTGTTATTTTTATATTCTACTACTACACGCTTTAGAGCTTCATGAAGCACGTGTGCTATAGGAGACCAAAGAATGTGGTTTCATACTGAAGTACAACCTGTCATTATTTGAGGTGACCTGTTTTTTCTTGTGATTCAAGCCCATTTAAAGAAGATGTGCAATACTGCCAAGCTTGAATTGACTGTTATCACACATGAATATTTATCATGCCATTGATTTGGTTTCTTCTATTGTGTTCCACATAATATTGCTGCTGACCGGATTAGCTATGGCGGTGGTGGTGGTGGGAGGACAACAGTAAATAAAACCCAAATTCTAGCCAAAACAGGATTTCAGACCAGATCTTAAAAATTGCCTGTGCTTGTTTCCATTTTGGGAAATCTGGGAGCCCTGAAATGATAGCCGTGAAATACAAACATAACTTAGTGCAGTAGGGGACAAGCAATATGGAAAAGAGGAATAGGAAGCAGTTATTTCTGACAACGTAAGAACTATGCTGCTACCCCGTAACATTGATCAAGCGGCAAGTTTAACAGAAATCAAAGGAAGTGCTCACTCATTTAATGCTGAATAATCCACTTGTAGAACTCATTAAAATACGGTATCGTGGAAGCCAAAAGTATAAATGGATTCATAAAGATGTAACACAAATTCATGGAATTAAGTCCAGCTGTTATTAAATACGATGGCCCACATGAGAACTTCAGCTCAGAAAGTTTTACTTGGGAGGTATACCTTGGAGAGGACGCCTCCATACAGTCCCTGGTTCCTGGTCTTCAGTTATCCCCTCTTTGTCAATGTCACAGCCAGAAACAGGATCCTAGCTTGCGACTATAAAGATACTGCCTTTGGGTTTTATATGGCTCTTTTACTTACATGAAGTTACAAATTTGCAGTCACTGAATTCCATACTCGCAGGTCCCTTTCTATTGTTTCAGCGTGTTACCCACACATCTATTGTAAAGATGCAATGTGTACGTTATCTCCCTTAAACATAGGTGCAGAAGCTTATAAACTGCCATTCTGATGTTCCTGACTGGGAAACTTGCCCTCCAATACACACATTTGGTACTCATACATTATCTTTTGGCTTCCTATCCTCATGCCCATCTGTTACGATGGCATTGTGCCTGCTCACAAGATGGTGTGCCAGCTTCACTAGACAATGATGCCAATCAAATAAGAGTTGCTGCAAGTGCTTTCTTTTCTAAAAGTAGCCCCTCTCAAGTGAAAGCAATGCTATAATGGTGCCACTTGTCTCCTTTTTCCTGTTTACACCTGCTGACACTCATCCTCCAAGATAATGTTGGAATAGTAAAGGAGAGGAAGAGATGCGACATGGGGTGACTTTGGATTGTCAGAAAATACAGGCAGAATCACAAGACCAACTTCAGAAAGCCATTTTAAACATCTAGGGCACACTGACCATGTTGATCAGGATGCAGATCCAAAAGAAGGCAGAAAGAAGTATTTAACTGGAAAGAAATGTTTAAGAATAAGTGTATTGCTGCCAAAAAAGAAAAATCTTTCTATATATATTACTTATATATATATATGTACAACTTGGGAACAGTAACCTATAAAGCTGAAAGATCCCTGTGCAGGTAAACCTCTTTATTCTATTGCCTGTCACTGTCAGTGAAGGGTACCCGTTCAACTCAGTAGAAACTGAGAACTAAGCAAAATCTGACATATAAGTCAAATTGTTTGACAGTTTGTTATAAGATGTATAACCAGCTAGGCCTGGAAAGAACCCACTTTCTTCGTTTCCATTTGTTATATAAGCAAAAATGAGTTCAGTATTTCATATCTGAATGTCTAGTGCCACTTTTCGTGTTTTCTGCTTTCTTTTGAAAAGATATCAACTCTTAGAGCACAAGCTTAGGCAGAATGTAGAACATTTCTATATAGTCTGCAAAGCTCTCAAAGGTGATAGTATCCAGAAATTCATCTGAGAACAAAGCAATGATAAAGCAAGACTTGAGGTTACGAATATTTTGTGCATTTCTGCCATTTAAAAATGTTTATGGACTATAACTGAATATGTGTTAAGGTAATTCTGAAAACTGATCAAATCAAGACCCTTTTTAAGTATATCATCTAATTGTTTCCTTCAGAATGCTTGCTCAACTTGATATTTTCCCCATCCCTAAATGGAGTTAGTAGTACCTTATTTTTAAATTGTGAAGTCAAGAGCTAATTATTGAATTTGCATAGCATATGGTAAGAAACCGTGAAGCAGTTCCTGAGGTGCACAAACCTTGCATTATTAATCCATGGAATTACTGGGGAAAAATTAATCTTACACGGAAATAAAGAATGGCTCTCAGTTCTTACTTATGATGATCATCTTGATACTTGAAAGCCCCTTAATAGCCCATTAGCAACCCATTATAGCGATCTTTCTGCTAAGGTGACCATCTCCTATAATGACAGATGTGATTAAAAAGAATACAGCTTCATAGCTTTCAGGTTGGTTAGCAGTTGATACAGAATGCAGGCACTCAAATGGCAGAAAGAGAAGAAACTTGGATTATTGTTTCTAAGAACAAGCTGGGGAGAAAGAAAATAAAAGCTGACTAAAGGACGACTAACTTTTCATTATTGATGTATAGTGCAGCCCATAGAGAAATGTGCTTTCAATTTCTCAAATGTATGAGTAAAATACTGCAGAAGAATGATTATTATGACCAAGAAGCACAACTGAAGACACCAGTCTCTGCGCAGGGTTCTTGTAACTTTTCAAATTATTTTTATCATCATGTCCTTTCTAGTGGAATATTGATGCTGCAAAACAAAACACGAGAGATATCTATATGGAAAAAAGAGAGCATTTGAACTCTTATAGTCAACACAGACAGTAGGAAAGGCTGAAGATTAAACAGTCACAGAAGGTGAAGTGAGCTGCCTAAAGTGTCCAGAAAATTAAATATCAGATATAGAAATATAATCTGGCTTCTGAGTTCCAGTCATATGTCCGATCTGGGTCAAACCATTACCTTTTGAGAGCAATAGGTTGGATAATGTCTAATTAGCTAACATTCTGAAGTGATTGGACCTGGGTAAGTAGTGATAGGACCTAACACCTATACAGAGATAAAAAGGTAATAGTCTGTGAATCCTTACTGGCTCTGCAAAGAGAAATACAAAGTTTTACATTCATAGTTGAAATTGATCTAGGAGAGTATCTGATATTATATAAGCACACTGTCTGTTCATGACTAAAGATGTTTCAGAATGTAAGACTCCTCTGTATTCATAGAAAATGCATAAAATCTCTATTATATGAAGAATCCCGACAGCCAACTTTTACATTTCGCTCTACAGAGGACAACAAAAGTCAATCATTGACCCAGAAAAGCTCAAATAAAGCTTTACTTATAATTTACATCCAAACAATTTACAGCAAACATTTTCTGAAGGAGAGAGATGTGAATGACTCATTGGAAAGTGTAATCTAGAATAACCCTTGACCTTCCGCTCTCTCATTCAGGCTGCTGCTACCCACGGCTGTTCATTTAATGCAAAAGCAGCTCCATTCTTCTAAGGAAGACTTGAATCCATTCCATACTAGCATTATTGGGACATGGGATTAACACACTGTAAACAAGATTTATCTTATCACAACTCGTAGCAAGAGACTGCTATGTAGAACTCTAAATTGTCACGAAGCTGTCTCCTTAATCCTTTCTGCATTCATTTTTATTAGATTTCTTACTGCTTCCTTCAATCACACTTGCAGATTATTAAAAGTAAGAATTTGGGAAAATGCAGTCTTTTGAGCTGTCAACTCTGACACTGCTGCATAGACAGAATACACATAAATAAACCCCCTCCTAATATTTGCTTTAGTATTTTCTGGCATAGTATTGTATGTAATTGTGCTGTTAGCTGCAAGTCCCTAGGTGAGATTGGAAGTGATTTCGTCTCCCCTACCATGGTTTGATGACTTTTATAATACTAAAGGAACCCTCATTTATTAGAATGTCAGGCTGGGAAAACTACCAGGTTGATACTGAAATCACTTTGGTTTGTTAAATTCTTATCTTCATTTCCATTTTAACACTTCAAACTTTCTGAGTTCGTCAGCAATAAAGCACCTACAGCAATAAAAGTAATGGAAAGAACAAGGGCATTATGTTCAAGGCATGGGAGGAACAGAAAGTTTGTTCACTCTGTACAGAGATAAGGGAGAAACACATGGGATACCATGCTATAATCAGAGTTCTTCTGTAACTGTGTAGCAGCTTTGAGAAGTCAGGAATTTAATCAAGAATGGAAGCAGACAGAGCACACCTGTACCTCTAGTGCAGCCTTGTTTCTGAAGTTCAGCACAGTCACTTAAGTGTGCTGCTATTTTTGTATCTAATTGCCATAGCTGCCCATGACCTTGTAGGAAATCTCCCTGCCTTGCCCTGGAAGGAGAACACTTCCACCCCCACCCCCCAGCTTTTGCTTAATAATCTTCTTTCTATTATTCTTTCAGGACAAGATAGCAACCCTTTCTCATTTCAATTTATCTGCCGCTTATGCCAGGAATTCCTCTTGAGAATATTTGATTCTTTGATCAGATGGCCGAAGTGCCTTTGTACTGCCCATTTCCCATAGGAGGTAGCTGACAAAGCTGCTTTTATTGACAACAACGAATTTTTCTTTCTAGCTCCTGCATAGCTTTTCTTCTCTGGAAAGCAACAGCACCCCCAGCCATCCTTTACAGAAACCTGAAAAAAAACCCAAAAAAGTATTTCTTCTTGCTTGCTGGGTTTTTATGGGCTTCCTGTTCCTGATTCACAGCTGTCCTTCCTCCAGGGTAGAAGACCACCCCTGTAAGCACCTTTGCCTGCTGTGACTCCTCAGGCAATTGTTACAGGCTGGATTTCTTCTGAGCCCCATCAAGGGACTTACATAAACCTCCTTACACTGCAAGTAGTTAGTATATCATTTATAGTAAGCTGTTAGGAATAATGCACTACTGCTTCAAAACAAAATCTAATTAATCACAGAAGTGAGTGCAAGTGAGTAATTAAATGGAGACAGAAAGTATAATTCACACAAATGCCTAATTATTGTCAGTTTATTGCAGTTTTCAAAATCTCTTATTTATCTAAGTCACTTTTGAAAGTGGGAATGCAGCTCCTATGTCACTTAAATAGTTTTGGAAATGTTATATACCAATTCTTGTTTCTTCCATTGAATCTATTTTATGTGTTCCTGTTGAATGGTTTACACGCAGCTGTCTGTAAATAGTACAGACTAGCACAGTGCTGGATCATTAAATATTAGGCCAATGTTAAACTGGACCAACTGAAATGCATGTCGTTGCCTGAGAAGGGAGAGAAGAAGGTTTTACTGTGCTTTGCAGATGTATGTTTTATGATAAATGATATTCACATGATTTACATTAATTTATGAGAGACCAAGTGTGTCTAGTGATGCCAGGATAATTAGAGAGAAATATTTTACAGTGTACAATGAACAGAGCTCTTTTTTCTTTCAGGAGTGAGGCCTGGATACGAGAAGATAAATGACTCTGGTACCATAACGCATTTGATCAGATATGTTATATGTGGCTTTACGCATCTTTGAATTCCGACTGAATTTGCAAAAAGGAAAGGCAACGTCATGTCTTGGGGTGCACTCAAATAAGCAAAGCTTTAAAATATGCATCGTTACCTGCATTGGGAGGGGTTTAAACAGCAAAAGAGCTAGAGGGCTAGCTAGTTTTCCTTGAAGGGACATTTTTCCAATGGTGTGCTACCTTAATTTTTACCTGTGATTTGGTGAAGGTTTTGAGATACGAAACTGCATTATTGCCTGATTGCCCTGCAAGGGGATAATTCCAAGGAGGTTAGTACAAGGGGTAGGCTAAAGCAGGCATAGCCTCCTAGGAAACAGCATAGCCCAGGCAGCATTTGCCTGATGTTTGCCCACGGGATCGAAGGCTGGTGCCATATTGGAT
This sequence comes from Aquila chrysaetos chrysaetos, assembly GCF_900496995.4. Classification (NCBI taxonomy): domain Eukaryota; kingdom Metazoa; phylum Chordata; class Aves; order Accipitriformes; family Accipitridae; genus Aquila; species Aquila chrysaetos. The sequence goes on along the minus strand of NC_044012.1, from coordinate 17,923,678 downwards.
GGAAGAGTGTAGCTGATGGATGGGGCAGGAACTGGAGCGGGATGTTCTCATGAGCCAGTTAGGCCATGCTTCTGTGAAACCTCACAGGGATCTTGGACACAAGAGCAGATCCTGGAGCAGAGCAGGTCTTTCCAAGAGAGGAGGCACCAATTTGTCTCATTCTACTTCTGCCTGCCCTAGCACTGCGCAGGCTTTAGCCCAAATTGCTCCATGGTTGGATTTAGACTATATGTCAATGCCGCCTTAGTGACACTGCATGAAGCACGTTTGGGAAACTAATCTTAACAGAAGCTGCTTTTTAAAGTTTGTGTAATAATTGAACAGTTTGCAAACTTCCTTACTGGTTTACGTTTGCTGTTGCACTCGGTCTCACTGGGCTGGATATACTACGGGAAGTTGAATGTAGCATTAACACTACAGTTGAGCAAAGAGGAATTAAAATAATAAGGCAAAGAGACTAACAGTTGGATAAATCAAAGTGGAAGTTGTGCATGTTTGGTTCTTCTGCAGTGTAAAAGAAAAATCATGATACTAAAAACATTAAATCATAATATCTTTTAGAGAATGCAAATTTTAAGAAGGGAAAATCCATGGTCTTCAAGGTGGAAGAGGATGGAATGAGACGACTCGGTGGCAAAACAAGTTTTTAAATGAAGAATACTGTTTCACGGTCCATTCTTGTTACCATGCTTAGAAGATATTGCAGAGCTGGAGAAGGACCTAAAAAGAGCAGTCTGGAACGGTTCAGGGATTTGAGGAACTTAATTACAGAAAGGGAAATCAGGAAAATGAAATCCATGAAAAAAGAAAATAAAAGGTGACTCTACTGGTGTATTTAAAATCCTGAAGGAACAGAAAGCATTGATATTATGAGGCACTTTGTACTTGTGGCAAATACAGGTAGAGATGTGAGCTACTACTGCAAAAAGGCCAGTATGAAAGAATTAGGGACAAACTTATTTACATGTGGAATATAATGAAAAAAACCCCAACCAAATAGAAGAACCTGACAATGCCAAAAGATATGTAGTAAATGGAAGAGGAATTTGGAAAGTATGTAGAGGAAGAGATGTTGTGAGACGTGGTTGTTATATTAGGGGCTAGCTGAAGCTAAAGGGGGTAATGTATCAGTGCTAGTATACTAGCATTGTATCAGTGCTTCCTAATGTAGTTCAAACTGTAAGAAATGATCTGGGCACCGGGGTCACTCCGCAGCATTCACCCTGACCCCTGGCTGCTGCTGCTCCTTTTTCCTCCTGTGTCCATGGGCTCTTTCCAGACTCTTTCCTTGGTTGGAACAAACAGTGAGCAGGGCTTAGCCTTACTGGATCCAAGAGAAGCCTTTTTGCCTCTGGGAGTAGCATGGACATATTTTGCTATGTCTGCTGTAAAGCATCACATCTTGGAGACAAATCATTAAATTGCCATCTCAGCTCATTTGAAAAGGAGTATATCTTCCTAGGTGGACATTGTGAATGTTAGGAAAATTTAGAAGTGTGAACTGCAGAGACCCATGCTAATAGAGGAAAAAAACAGCTTAATAATCATTAGCTATTAAAAAATCTAACCATTTCAAGCTTATTTACAATTTGTGTATAAATGCCGTGAAATGGTTCACCTTCTTTCATACATGTTTGATTGTCGTCACCTGGGGTAAGCTAACTTGCATGGTAGAGAATTCTATCTCCAAAACCTTAGATTGTCACTGTTTTCAGTAACAAACTAATACAATATAGTTTTCTGATTGTTATCACTTAACTACAAAGACAAATCAATGGGAAAGTCTGACTCCATCTGAGAGCAGTATTGTTAACCCCAGATATTCCAAAGTCTTGATGCCAGTTTAAAAAAAAAACAAAACCCAAAAAACATTCTTAATGAAGTAATAAATGTTGGCTTCCCTTTATTTCCTTTTGATTTCTGAGTACAAGTTAGGGAACGCTCCTGTTGCATTTTCCAGCCTTTTTTTCCACAACAAATGAAGTGTAGAAGTATATTCTCTCTTTTTAATGTAAGAAACTCAGTGTGTTCAGTGGGTAGGGCATTCTTGTTTCTTATGTTATATTACTGATTCTGCCATGGCCCTGCAGGGTGATTTGGATTAACAATTTTCCTGTACTTACATGCTTAGCAAAGTAGATTGAAAGCTGTGGGTGTGAGATACTACAGACCAGTCACGTTGCAGGGTTATCTGGATCCAGAAGATTTTCTTCTGTCCCAAATTCCTGGTAGGCATGTTTCCTGTTCTCATGTACACCAAAGAACAACAAGAAACACTGGGTAGTTTTACTTTCATCTCTCCTAATCCTTGGCATCATTCCTCAGACGGTCTGTATCTAGTGGTATAATGCATTGCTTAACATCTACTTCTTTTATGTTTATATAATCATTACCTAGGCTTTCAGTAGAAGTTTATGCAAGTGTTCAACTTGTTTGGAAATATTTTTCTTCATTTCATTTCTCTTCTAAAAAATAATTAATTTTGAAAACGAAGTCCATATTTTATATTTCCTGGTCAGTTCTTTTTGGTCAGCCCTGGAATACACACTTTCCCTCCCAGTGAACAGTACATTTGCGTTTTCTGTAACCTGGGAAGAAATTTGGAACAGTATCCATTCTGCCAAGTATTTTTTCTTAAGTTTTTGCTCTGAGTTGGCCTTTTCTTAGTTTGCCTTAAATGTAACAATAAGCACTTCTCATGAGAGAGTTTCAAAGAATACTAACTATGACTCAGTAATATTAACTATTTTCCATTCCTCACCCTTATGAAAGAGTAGAGCTTCAGGTTTTGTTGTTAACTACTTAAGTTTCTTTAGATTACAAGGAACATATGAAACATTTTTGAACCTGCTCCTTTAAATCACTCATATTATTGGTGAAGGGAGGGCTTTGCTTCCAAAAAGCTTTTTTTCTCACTCTAAGTGAAATTGCTTATAGCATTTTAAATGTGAACTACAAACTAACAGAGTTTCTCCTTAGCAACTTCTGTCTCTGCCAGTGTACAAGCTGTATTCTGAGATTTGAATATGCAAAATGACTAGGTCAGGCTGTCTTGAGGATATAAAAAATATTGGATGAAGTAAAATTTTGCCTGAAATTAAATTTGCAGAAAATCAAATATCTGTTGTTTAGTTCTAAGCAGATGTTGAAAAGGTTTTCCTGGATCCCATCCTTATTGATAGTATGTCTTTTGATCTGAAGCCAAATAAGAAATCTGGATGTTAGTCTGGATTTGGAAATTTTCTTTAAATAAACATATTAGTTAAGTATGTAAATCTGCTTATCATCACTTAAGGAACGTTGCCAGAGTAAGAAACATCTGGAGCTCAATATCAGCTAACTTATTAATTCACATTTTTAGTATGTTTCATCCAGAGTATTGTAGGATTCTGTTATCTCAATTGCTTAAGTCAGCTTTATCTAAAAGGCAATTAGTTGTAAGTTCTGTTGTTTACATTTAGACTCATATGAAATCCATGGAGTATAGTTTTATAGGCCTAGTTACTTAGCTTTCCAGGTCTGTTCAGAAGTACGCCAATACACACTGCAGTGTGAGTAAATCAGAGCTAAAATAATCATGGCTTCGAAACACCAGTGCTTTCTTTCACAGGAGACAGGTTCTGAAAATTAATTGTTACTGTTTATGATTATGAATTACATGGTCTGGTTTCTTTATCTGAACTCATCGCCGTGTAATTCCAAGAAAGGATTATTTGACCTGTTCTTGATAAGGACGTAAATACAGATATCAATACAGCCTTCTGCCATAAAGCTTCCTCAGTTTTATGACCACATTTCCTCTTAAGCTTAAACAAGGTTCTCAATCTAGTTCAACTTATACATTTATAGCAAACCATTTGTATGTTAGCATTTTCAAAACTGATGGGTGCTGAATGTGTTAACAGTGTACTTTTGCTCGCCTAGATGATAGGTTTTATTAACCCATGACAGGTACCTTGTAGTTACTAAAGTGAGAATGGCTAATGGCTGAACCTTTATATGTGAAAAGCCTAGTAAATTAAGAAAACATGTTGTTTAAGGAAATATTATTTATTGGTGGTGAGAAATTAGTATAAATCTCTACACAAAAAAAGCATTTTGAAACTATGAGTCAAAGCCTTAGAACCACACAAGCAAGCATGGTATTTGAGCTTCTACATAATTATTATGGAGTCTACCTAGTTCACATACCGTGTTTGGCTGTGCAGTTAAGATGACTATGAAAAAAAAAAAGTGCATAAATTTCTCTGTGTGTGAATTGCATGCACGTTATTCTGAAACTCAGGTAGCAAGATTTATTTTAAGAATATAAATATCTCTTTGTTTCACTTTTTGCAGTGAAGCTTGATGATAATGGTATTATTCAAGTAAAACTTTGCAGATCTGCTGGAATTTAGGAAACGTATGAGCTCCAGCCCTTTCTAGGAACTTGGTTATGATGTAAGGTAGTTCAGGTTTGTGTGCCTTAAAATTAAAGACTGTTTCAGTGACGTGCTCTTGAAAGAGGATATTTGTTTTGCCTTCACTCCAACAGAAGAGGAGTTAGGCCCATACCGAAGTATTTTGTGAATTCACTTTTCTCAAGTACTGTTCAATGAAGTCACAGTCCCATAGCTGTGGATCAGAAGTGTTGGTCTTGTGTCCTCGAGCAGATTATATAATAATTTATGATTACATAGTGCTTGATGTGGCATCTGCTGGTTAATTTAAATGCAGTCTTACAGACAGACCATAATGATCAGTATTACTATTTTTAATAACTTGATTATATGTAATGGCTTTGGAGCAAGGATTGCTTTGCTGTTTTTGTACTTGGCATTGTGGAAGGGAGAACTGCTTCAGAGTTTGATTTCCTTGGTGCTGCCATAAAATGAAAGCTAAATAACAATATTCATAATAATTTGGAAATATAAGTCAGGTGATGACTTTAGTTTCTAAAGACGATTTTCTGTCTTGTTCTTGCTGCTGCTCTGACTATGGAAAGGTACATTGGGGAAAAAGAGTTCACCAGTTTCTGATATATAAAAGGAAAAACTGAAATATCTTATGGTGAATCCGTGAAAGAATTTTAATATTAACTGAGCAAACAAAGCTCATGGGTATGAGCCTCTGTTACTGTTTAAATGATCATTATGTTTCAGTGTTTTAATAAGCGGAAGTTGCTTCACAATGTACCTACTGTGTGAGTTAAGCTGTTCCAAATCTTTTTCCTGACTCAAATCAATTAAGAATATAGTGTATCAGTGAATATCATTGTTTGTGTACTTATAAATACAGTTGCAGTCTCCCTCTAGAGACTGTATACATTAGAAGAGACATTTTCTCGAAGGAATAGACAAAATAGAACTGGAGGGCAAGAAATTACTAGCACAGTGTTGGAAAAGTGTTTCCTACATGAAGCAGAGAGAGTGTATTAATTTGTATCATATCCAGTAATTATACATTGCATTACTCAGCATGTCATGTACCTACTTGTTTTATTTCCTTATAAGTTATGTTTCTATATAATACATTATAATTTTCTACTCATCAAGATGAAAAAACAGGGGGAGTATAATAATTTATATAAAACAAAAGTAATATTTACTCATACAAGAATGTTTCCAATCACTTATTTTTTAAAGGAATCTCAGTGTTGGAGTGAGAGAAACCTGTCTCATATTATTTTAAAATCTTTTTCTCATGCATCTCAGCATTGGAAAGAGCCATGGAGTCAAAAGTAATCTTCATACTGGCTTTCTTATATACAGACAAAATATATTTAACAGGGAACATTACTGCTATTTTCTGTTGTGATTTTATTTAATTAATGTTATTTCATCTATGTACAGTTGACTTACTGGGTTGGGTTCATAATGTGTCTGCTATTGTGAATCCATTAACTTCAGGTGAGATACAGCAGTATGCACAAGCTGAAACCCGTTCTTTGAATCAGATTACACCCGTGTGTAGGCTTGTTTGTATTTATGTTAGTTTGGACCCCCTCCTCTTTCTGTCTTCCCTTTCTTAAAAAAGTGAAGAAGCTTACCCAAATCGTAGGGGAAAGCTAATAAATATTATGTAAAGAAACAGTTGTCTGAAAAGCAAGCCATCTGTGATATCGTTAATAGTTTTTCATCTACTTTTGGTGAAAGACATGAGCTGACTGGTGCTCTCCTTGCCTTATTTGTTCTTTTGGAAGAAGCATAATAGGAGAAGGTGAATCATTAGTATGTTGTAGGCAAAATGCAGCTCAGTAGTACACTCTATTTGTGAAGCAAACTTACTGAAATGTGTGCTGTTAGGAAAATACCATTGCATAGGCAATGAAAGGTCTAAGAAGACTTTTCCAGCCCCTAAATGATCAATTGTGTGTGTGTGAATGATCACCAATGTAACTTTTAGGCTGTAAAGTTTTGACAGAGGTGTTCAAACAACTTCCATGGAGCACTGCAAAGACAAATACTGTTTCTAATGTCAGTGGGGGTTACAGATTGTTATTTGCTGAATGAAAATGAAAACCCTTTCACTCACACAGATCACAGAATTTCATCACATTCATATATCTTGAATAAGCTGCTGAAAAAGAAGATATTTACTGGAATTCTGAAATAATTTTCTTGAGTTCTTATGGTGATAATAGGCCCTCTTTCTCTGATGCATCACTCAGCAGGTGTCAGCATTGAAAATGCGGGCCTAAAATTTCACACGGAGTTTTCTGTTATATTATTATTTTTTAAGAATAATAAATAGTGGTTTTTGTTGAATCCAAGGAAGAAATTTGTTGTGACTGTAGAATGTGATTCTGTAGAGGAACAATGTGTAGTTGCAAATAGCCAATGAATCACACTTTCCAAACAAAAACCAGCATATAAAAAAGATCAAGGTTTATTATGCCTCACTTACTATCAAAGAAAAATGTATCTGCAGATGCAATGTTAGCAAATTCATGGTGGACTGTTCACTTTTCCACAGCAGATGAATGACTGTCATTGATAGACTAGTCAGACAGACTAGAACAAAATAGCATTTATCTTTTACAGATCAAGGATTCAACTGCTTTCTTTTCCAAGAAAAACATGAAAGCTGGAATGACGTTTTATTGGAAGTGATGCACCTTCATTGTCAATAGTAAGCAAATGAGTACTGGAGTGACAGAAGTATTCATATTTAATATTTTATTGCTAAGAGGCACGGAATTCTTCTGAGTCATTCATACTTTTAAGAGCAAGATTCAACAAGGCTCAGTGCTCGGTACCAAGTGACGAGGCCAAATGACTTTTCAAAATTTACTGTGTGGAACAAAATCATTTTAACTTCTCAGTATATCTCAGGGTGTGTGCCATGGACTCAACAATATAGAAAATAACTGTGAGGTCCTCCTCCTACCATCTTTTCTCCTTCTTGCTGGATGATGTTTTTCTTTATGGTATGCCTAAAGGCTCTTTATGGGTTTTTTTGAGGGACATTCCTTGGTATGGTTAAAATATTGTTGAAAACCACAGGTTATCTTTGTATATTAAAGGAGAAGAGTCCATCCACATTGGTAGAAAAGACCTCTGGTCCACACGCCTTCACCCCCCTCCCCCCGCAATTAGACTGTAGCTTCTAAGTACAGGAGGAACGCCATAGTAAAATGTTAGTATAAGGATAGTTTTTGTGGACTTTGGTTGTCTTCCAATCTCTCGGTTTTCTTGACATAAAAATACCCTGCCTACATAATGTACTACTTCTGTAAAATCAGGAACAAGGTAATTCCTAAAAAATAAATCTGAGAGCTAGGTCTCTGCTTTGGTTTGATTACAGAAAAAAGTTGAAAAAAAAAATCTTTGAGTTCCTACTGTGCAGACTACTCATCTCCTTGTTCACATCAGTGTGTTTCTTTTATAATACTAAATGTAAATAGGGGCTGGAGAACTGAATCCAGTGATAGCTCCAATGGGTGCTTGCTATATTTATGGTAGGAAGACGCAATAACTTAAAATTATGTGAAAAGAAGATAAAGTTGGTGGTCTTATAAATCTAATTTTATCCAAAGATTTCCAATTCAGACAAGGACTTGCAGAAAAAACACTCTTCAAATAAATATCTATTATTCTTCAAAAAAAAAATAGGGCACTTCAAAATATTAAGGGAAAAGGTTTTGTTTACTGCCATGCTATCTAAAGTGCATGGCCTTTGCAGTGAAGAAACCCAGTATAGAAAGCAACTTTTCTGATGAGAGCTGAATAAACAGTAAGCTAATTGTGTTTCATTTGCAAGCTATTAAATTTGTGATAACCCTATTTAAACACAATGATTCTCTACTGTACTTCTCTGATATAATTGTTTCTTTGCAGTATGGCCATGTCCTTTCAATATATGTTGTCACATCTCTGAGAAAATGGAGTTGAGAGTGATGAGAAAACCAGAAACATCTGGGAAATGAAAACAAAAGCTAAGTGTCAGATAGCAATCAATGGATCACTTAGGGCAATTATGCTTAGGAAGCAAAAGTAGTTCCTATGATATAATTTGCAGATGATCAGGCTGGTGAAAGGAGTCAATGCTGCTTCCCTTAGGCTGTTACGGGGATGTCTGGGCACACGTCTGTCCCAGAAATGCCACACATTTGGGAGAAGCTGTCAACTCCCCGAGGTACCACCCACTTCAGATGAGATAGAAGCGGGCATATGCCCCGTGGCAGTGCCATCCATTAGAACAATCTGTGTAAGCTACACAGTAAAGAAATGAGCAAACTGGAACAGAATGAAACATGAATTGTAAAGCATGGATAACTTCTCCTTCCAGTCAGTTTAAGCTTCCTGGCTCAGTCCAATCTCGACACCTCTCCGGTGACATACAACTTACTCTGTTTTGCCAGGTCTGTCCTTTCCTATTTGTCCAAGTTTACTTTTTTGTCATTTCAACTTAGCCCATTTTCCTTCTCTACATTTTCTAGTGCAATTAATTTAGTGATTTTGCTCCCTTCCTCTTCACACCATGTCAACTAATCACTTCCCTGTATTTCTCTTGCTTCAGTTTGGCAAATGTTTCTCCCATGCAACAATTCAGCTTTATGCTCCCCCCCCCCCCCCCCCCCCCCCCTCATTATTTATTAATGGATTGCACAACTCTTCACCAAGAACCTTGACATATCTTAAAGACGTTCAATAATTAAGCCCCACAATGAACCTATAAAGGATGCAATTATATTATCTATTTACCAGATGGCTAACCAGGAACAGACAGAAGTTAGGTAAATTGCCCTGGGTTAAAAGTTGGGGAAAGGCAGCACTGGGAATAGAATCCAGAGTCAGTTGAGTTTCTTTGCCAAAAGCTTGTAGTACTACAAAGTATATATACCAGCTGTTGGGGAATCACTGTGCTGGCCCAGAATTGTCCTGTTCTAGCTAAGAGCTTAAGATGTATTATTGAATACGTTTTCGAACTCAGTGCTTGCCCTTTTCTTTCCTAAGGGGACAACAGAAACATCTGAACTTGTAAACTTAAAATAAAAGTCTGCCTATGTTTTCAGGTCTCCCCTGTACTAGTTCTGTAGGTTAGTGACGTCTATGCATAGCTGGATTTTTTTATTCCAAAATGTGTATTAACAGCAAAACCGTTTCAAGAAGAGAAGGTCATTGTCTGTCTGTTTGTCTAACTATCTATCAATCTATCTAACTTGGTGTAAGCTAGTCAGACAGCCTGTCCATAGCATCAAAAAGCCAGGCTAGATTTGTTATCTGTGCGACCATCTGGACTACATACTGAATTCTCTGTCACCATTAAACAGATGAATCACACCTCGTAAATAGTGACTTTAAGGGGTTTCTGCTAGAGCTACTTGTTTTGTGAGGCTGGCAAATTCTTAAGCAGTCCTTGTAAGATTAGGTCTTGATGTCCACGTTCATCCTATTATCATGTGTATGATCCTCTTTGATATGTAGAATATCGAACAGAATATAACCTGTAGAATATTCCAGATGCAGGGTTTGCAGCACCTTTATGGAAACATTGACATGGCACTCTATTTTCACAACATCTGTTAGGATCATTTTAAGCCTTTGTGGTGGGACAGTGTTACACTGCAGACTCATAGTCATTTCATGATCAATTAATACACTGTGATCTTGAAATCTCATTTTAGGGTAGACATTCTTAATTTTCGTGCTGGGAATTAATCTACGAAGGATAATTCTTCTGATGGACAAAAGTACTGATTCTCTGCTGGAAGAGCTGCAGGCCTAAGCATGATCACTTCTGTAAGGTTGGTCCCATCACCAGGCATTGTGTCCCTGGTTTCACTGTCTTAACTGTGCCGTGCCTGTGGAGGGAGAGCTGGTGTGCAAAATATTGTTATTATTCAGTTGCAAACATGAAGAAATGCCTTTTGGTCATTTTGCCTTTTGGTTTCTGGTGCCTGCCTTGAACTATTTGGGGGTTCCTGGAAGCTTTCCAGTATGAACACTGAGGGCAGTAGTCTCCAGGAGTTTGGTATTCTCAGCACATTTCCAAATCTTCAGGAATTAGTGTGTTCCAGTGCCCAAGGTGGTGCCTTGCAGTAGGGCTAGTTGCAGTATCTTGCATAAACTCAGTGGAGTTGCAGAAGGTCTTTAGGGGCCATTTGAGATTTTGGCATGAGAAAGATTGAATGCTGAAATATAGATTGCCTTTCTATTTTGTGGAGGAAAAGAAAGCCCATCCATATGAAATTGTGCTCATTACTGAGGAGAATAAATTCTTGCCTGTCAAGCAAATGGCCAGCCTTTAGAAGTGGTTAGACTTGCACATCAATTACTAGGGAAAAACAACACCTGTGTACACTAATTATTTCTTTAATGGAAGGTTTTCAGATATAGGGTCAAATTCTCCACTTCCACCAACTGTATGCCAGAAAAATTTCATTGTTGTCAGTGGAATAACTACTGATTTACACTGGTAGGTGTTAGAATTAATTAGGTGAATAGTATGTTATGGAGCACAACAGGAGTGTCATCGTAGTAGGCGACAGCTTTAACTTTTAAATATATACTTTATATGTTCTTACATGATCAACATCCCTTTAAATACTGTTTGAGTTAAACTGAGTACAGTTTTGTTTCTTGTCTTTGTCTCATGTTTGTTGCCTTTTTACTCTCCTTACTACTGTCAAAAACATTTTGATGCTATAAATAAGAGCATGGATTAAGTACATTCTTTGTGACAAGCAATGTGCAGTGTATTCACTTCTTTCTTCTAGAAGATATATTATCTTTTTTATTATTTTGAATCTGCACTCTTCCATTATTCTGAAGATCAGAAGTACATCTGAGACCCAGTTATGAAAAAATGATGTCTGTGTGTGTATATATATACACACACATATACATATATATTCTGCTTGTGACAGATATATGCTTGCACCTGAAAATATCCACAGTCATACAAACTACAATTTTAAGGAAGTTGCAGACTGTGGTGGTGTTTTTATTTACCAGAGGGGTTCCATATGATACTGTGATACAAGGTCTTGTGTTATGATGAGTTCGCATATGATTAATAGGATAAGTCAATTAGGCTTTAAATATTCCCTCTGGCTAAAGAGTTAGGTATACAAAGGATCAAAACTGGAGAGGTCATCATGCGTTGGTTGTACCTCCCTGTGCTCAGGCACTTGAGGAGTTGTGTCCTAATCTCCACCGCAGCCAAGCATTCTGCAACGTCTGATGTTCTGGCAGGTATGTTTATGATTTATACAGATATGGCCAAATCTTTTGCAGGTATAAATTGACTTGAGTGAAAGTCTCTCTGTTCGCATTAAAGGAAAATTTCACCAGTGATGTGTGTTATACCCATTGCACAGGGAGACTGATGCTTTTTGAAAATCTGACCTTGTCACTCCCTGTGGTGCACAGTACAGTGGGAATTCACTTTAAATAAAACCAAGATACACACAGGAAGAAACAGTAAGGGTAGTGTCGTGGGTAGTGTCATGGTTTAACTCCAGCCAGCAACTAAGCACCACGTGGCCACTCGCTCACTCCTCCCTGTTCCCAGTGGGATGGGGAGGAGAATCAAAAAAAAGTAGTAAAACTTGTGGGTTGAGATAAGAATGATTTAATAACTAAAGTAAAAGAAAATATAATACTAACAATAATAATAATAATAAAATATAATAATAATAATTGTAATGAAAAGGAATATTAAAAAACCAAACAAATACAAGAAGACAAATGATGCACAGTGCAGTTGCTCACCACCTGCTGACCTGATGCCCAAGCAGCGATCCACCCTCCCGGCCAACTCCCCCCAGTTTATATCCTGAGCATGACGCCCTATGGTCTGGAATAGCCCTTTGGCTAGTTGGGGTCAGCTGTCCTGCCCATGCTCCCTCCCGGCTTCTTGTGCACCTGCTTGCTGGCAGAGCATGGGAAACCAAAAAATCCTTAACTTAGGATAAATGCTACTTAGCAACAACTAAAACATCAGTGCGTTATCAACATTATTCTCACTCTAAATCCAAAACACAGCACTGTATCAGCTACTAGGAAGAAAATTAACTCTATCCCAGCTGAAACCAGGGTAGGTAGTTAGGTGTACATTTTAGGTGCAGACAGCAGACATTGGCAGACATTGTATATTTTCAAGCTGTGTATTTTCACTGAATACCACATTAGGCCAGTGATTTGCAGGCAGGAGAAAGACAGAAAAAGTCTTTCCCTGTGTAACTGTCCTAGGGCTTGCAAAGTCCAGTGACTGTGAAGTCTAGTCTCATCTCAGGCAATTCTATTTTATATTTGTCTTCATTGTTGAGCATGCTTCATAGTCTCTTCCTCAGCTCACTGGAGTTTCATTTCATTTTATGTATCAGGAAGCCAGACAAAGTCAGCTAAACTGGCAGCAGAATTTAGACTTTTATTAAGTCAGATAAAAATCATCTCAGTCAGTAATCTGGAAAGATGGTGAGAATTTGTGGGTTTGGCATGATGGTCTCTTTTAATTACTGTGGATTTCTGATCTTCTACATTTCCCTGCAGTTTAGCATATAGTTGTGAACTTGCAATGTGAGTGTCAAACTCCCCTCTAGTGGTTGCTCTACACAGAGAATAAACATTGATTTAGCTTGATGACAAGTATTTAACTCTAGACTGAAAAAGATGAGAATTCATGTGAGATTCTGATGATTGTACATAGCAAAATTTATTTTTTGTCTTTCTTCCTCTTGTAATGATTTAGTTACTTCACATGTTGAAATACTGTAATTAAAACATGAATTATTGTCAAAGCAAACAAGCAAAAACAAACAAAAAGAATTATGGCACTATACTCTGCAAAATGCGAATGTGCCACCTATTGGTGATGGCTTTGCACTTCTTGATCACTCTCCAACAGGTCAGCAGCAATGTCACGACGAACAGTGTCATTTGTCCCACACAACACAATAGAGCCACACACAGCTCTGTGCATAGTTGTGTTAATGCAGTATTAGTTCTGCAATAATATAAAAGCAAGAATTGAGCAGTAAGTGTGAAATAAAGAACTGAGTGTTAAAAATGTGCAAAGAATAGAATGACTCATTAAGTGTCATTAAGATTAAAGAGTTCCATTTCTTGCTAACAGAGTTCTCAGCAGCAGATTGTGAAACCAGAAATATACTCTACAAGGCAGAAGTTTTTTGCTATGTGTGAAGAGGAAAGATATGGTGAACTTGTATGTTTCTCAGCCATCTGAGCTGTAAATTTGCACCTCTACAATCCTCTCAGAGAATCTGTTAATAACTTTTTGGAAGCTATTCTGCTCGAATCTTATAAGTCAGTAAGACTGGACCCTGCCTGCACAAGGTCCATGCATGGAAAGGAAAAAGCCTGGGGACATCTGACTTTGCAAACTCTTTTGTGACGGTTTTATTTCCCAGTTTTCAAAAGGAGCCTTCATTCATCCTTCATGCATATTCAGAGTTATATTTCTATTGATTATATGTTTTACACAGGTACCTCCGGTCTTCTCTAAGTGCCAGTAATTATATTTGTGCATGCAGAAGTGGAGACTATATTTTAAATTTAATTTTCTTATGGTTTATATAGCAGTTGCCAATTTTGCCTACTCTCCAGGATAATATTCAGTCACTGCTTATGGTACAGTACCACCTTTACTTCATTTCATTAGTAGAAAAAAATTTAATGGTAAAGTTATTAGTTTCCTCAGCCTAAAAAAGAGAAAGTGCAATTTAGTAAAAAATTTTTAAATGCCTATTTGCTCATAAGCTTGCTGCTTCTTCACAGCTTAGTTTTGGTGGTGGTTTGGTTTTTTTGTTTGGTTGGGGTTTTTTTTGTGAGCATCTCAGCTCAGTGAAAGGACAGAGTCAACCCTGACTGGCTGCAATAAGCTAAGCACTGGTGTGTGACATTAAATGTACACACTAGAATGTAAGATGTCAGTGAAAACATAACCAGTTCTGGACAGATAAAGTAATAATGATAGCTAGTATACAGCAAACACGATTAAAATACAGCACAGTATAATATTTGGCTAATCGTCTAAAAATATTGTTTGTCCCTAAACTTGAAATTTGTCAGAATAACAAAACAACTCAGCAACCTATATAAAACTTGGAATGAAGAACCAAAAAGCACATTTGAAAACATGGGGTATGTTGTTATACCCATAAAGATTGTAAAGCAATAGCTGTGTCAGGTCCTCTTAAAAAGAATATGCTTTCATCTTATGTCTTAATGTAAGACCGTCTTTTATAGCAGATGTTCTGGGAGTGCTCCCTCCCTTACGCAATGACAGAAGCATACCAATGCTCCTAGAGAGGTTTACCTTTCAGAACTGACAAGTGTTAAAAGAAAAGAGGGGTGAGAACAGGTTTATAATCTACATCACAGATATGTGGGAAAGGGTTTTAAAATATACTGTGTAAGAGAGAGCAGAAAAATCAGACGCATTAAATAAAATCTATATAAATAGCAACAGTGAAGTCATACAATGATCTTTAGCAAAATAAGCCCCGCTAAAGCAGGCCATGAGCAGTGAGAGCCTGCTGTTTCTTATGGGATGCAGTGATAAAGAAATTACATACTTATTTGAGAGGAACATAAATAAAGATTAATAGGTTAATGAGTTATTTTCCTTTCATTACTATACTATTGTACTTTATTATAATTGCTTTGCACTCATTTAATTAAATTTGAACTAGGGCCAACACAAGATAATTTGTTTTCCCTGTACTAAACAATGAGTATGCAGATTGGAAGTACTGAAGCAGTAATCAGCCCTCTGTTTGCAACACTTTTCTACTCTGAGTAGACATTATAATTGATAATTTGATTGTTGCAGCACTCCGTGCAATATATTTTAAAGCAACATTAACATAATGGAAATTATGTTGTGTGCCTAATCCGTGCTTTTCACTGTGTAAGTATACGAATCCCATTCTGTAATGAATGAGGGCACTATCCACCAAACATTCGTACAACCTTTACGTGCCTCATTTTGGAATAGAGCTATCTGCTTCCAGTCTCCATTCAGTGTCTTCCCTATCAAGTTATATCACTTAAGTTGTACGCAAAAAGAGCAAGAGTCACAAGCTAAAATAGCTAAGCTAAGCATTTCAGTAAAACCTGATTTGTTCTGACATACATCTGTCATTAAAATTAAGTAGGTTTTGTATAGCCCCTATACAATTCTAGCATTGTTTCAAAGGAAGATGTTTATCCAGGCCATTAGAATTTAACTTTCCGTTGTCTCTTTCCAGCTTCTGAGAAACCTGGTAGCAATTGACCTGAGTAGCAAAACCATCATGTGACTCAGATATCAAGGTAGGACTTTCCAATGCCTGTAATATAAACAAAGTTACCTCAGGCTCTCTTTTTTACATTTTTCTATATATTGGACTTACTTAAGAAACAGCGTGTATAATTTATGCATGTTCTACAAGAATAAAAAGAAAGGCTGGGGTTCTGTTTGATCTTTTCTTTATCCCAATCACACACCCAACATGCACGCTTACTATGTTGCTTCCCGCTGCCCCCAGTACCTGCTGAGGAGTTAGCCTCTATATGTCCTGACTGTATGAAGTCCTGAGAACGGTGGGACAATCTTGAGCAGTTGAGTGCGACCTCTGCAGTCACCAAGGTTACCTTGCCTTTCAAGTTTGAGCCGTGAAAAAGAAGTGGAAAAACAAAGTGAAGTGTGACGGCTTATAAAACTCTGCCAACATTGAACTTTATTTGTTTTCTGACAAAATAAGAGTGGCTTTGCTTGCATAAATGTTTGAGTCGCCTCACTTAGTATTTGCCTATTTACTTTTATGGCTTGAAGTGTCCCTGTACTAAAAAGGTGAGTTGTGGGCTGGCAAAATAAGTTCAACTTGTTTGAGAAAAGTGTTGTAGAGGAGAGTATTTCACTTACTGTCTTTTAGGACTGAACTTGCAAAGCCTCCTATGATCTTTCTCATGCAAGGAATCCTACTGAAGAATAATCATGATTCGGATTTTCGAGAAGTCATGATGAGGTTAAATGTACCTGTTGGTTTGGTTGGAGAGAACTGCTAGTGAGTGGGTAACGGTCCAGGTTGCCTGCGCAGGCTTCTCTTGTTCTGTACCATGTTTCCAAAGGAAGTTTTTGAAGGAGACAGGAGGCCTGACTGACAGGCTTGACTTCACTGGTTTTTGGTTCTAGTGTGTCTTTCTTTTTTCTTTTGCTGATGATTATTTAACAACATTATAAAGCCTAGTATGTTAGGAGAGATGCCACCGTAATACTCCTGGAGCTGAGAGAAAATTAGAAGCAGGAGGAGAAATGAATGGAGCTACACGTATTTAAAAAGATGTCAGAGAATGCTCCCTGCATCACCACCCAGCTCTAAAATGACTGATTCTCTGAGAGGTTCTCTCTGTCCCTTGCTATGGTCTGAGACTACATGCCACACTGATCCTTTTGGGACTGCTCCAGTTTTCCAGCCATGTAATAGGTACTTGAGGAATCCTGCCCCAGAAAGTCTCTCTCTCTCATGTACTATTTTCACTAATTTTGGTTCTCAAGATCTATTTAAAGTCCAGAAGTAATGAGGTGGACTTTGTGTCAGTAAAATGAGATGAAGCTGACTGCCAGTGGTGAGGCACTGTGCGTTGGGAAGTTTCTGTATGTTAGGATGTAGGGGAGCTCCTCTCTTCTTCATTCAAACCCTGTAGCTGGGTTTGTTTCCCACAGATAATAGCACAAAGCACAGGAGCCTTTTGTAACTTGTCTACTGTTAAGCCTAACCAAAAAGTCTCCTGAGTCTTAATAAAGGTTGCAGTCGTCCTCAGTGCGGTTCACTTTTGCAGTAAAGGCTGGCGCGTTTCCGCAGCTTTTGAGTTTCCCAGAGATAGGCTGTGCCTGAGCAAGGAGACATTGCATCCACAGAAGACAGGGCATCATTTAGTCTTCGTCTTGAGGAGTGGTGGGATTTTTTCCACACCACCTTAGAATTTGTTATGGTGGCTTACACCTTCCAAAAAACTAATTTATATGTCTCAAGTAGAAAGTGGATCATAAGTGCTCTCTCTTTTTATACAAAGCCAGTGCTATCATCCCACAAGGCAGATCCAGGGAGGTTTCTGTTTTCCATTTACCGTACTTTTCAATTGATTGGTCAGCGGTGTGTATCCTTTTTCAGGTTCTTTATTCCCTCTCTTTCAGACTTGGAATATCATTGCCTGAAATCCTGAGGGTAACATTATAGATTTCTCTTTCTTCCACACAGAGACCTTTAAACACAAAACATACCTGAATTGCCCTCCATCTAGCTTTAATTCAGTCTGGGTGTGTAGCCTAAGTCACAGACTGAACACTACAATATAGTTTCTTTACACAATTTTAAAAGTTGGACTAAAAAGAGAACAATCCTTGTCATAGGTGTGCATAATAAATATAGCACGACTGGAGATGTAAGGATAGGAGAATATCTTGCTATTAGGTGTTATAACCAAGTTAGGTTTATAATTAAATCAAAAAAGACATGAAGAAAGGAAAGCTTTAAAAAGCATGAGGATCATGGAAAGGTATGGATGGAAAATAAAATAGGAGATTTTCAAAGCTAAAGTTTTGTAGCTAGAGAATTATACCTGCCATCCAGCGTAGATATTTATTTGGGATAAATAAAATAGCAGTTGAGACTGCTGAAATACATACATCAATCATCTGTAAGATAAAGCTGGTGGGGAAGATTGAAAGCTTACAGAACAAAGGGAAGAGTGTAAGCAAAAGGAACAAAGTAAAAGAAGTTTGTGCAAAGGGCTAAGGTAAATAAGTGCTTTTCTGAATACAGAAGAAATGAGGTCACTGGAGAAAGTTTGGGATGTTGCAAAGGTAACCCACCTTTGGTTGAGAGAAATATATTTTTCATGTGTTAAACGTTTTGACTCAGTTTTCTCAATCAAGACAAGGATAATACAAATACGAGAGAGAGAAAAAACAGAAAAAGAATAAAGAATTCATATAGACTCTGAATACTGACAAAATCCAGGACTTAAAAAAATCAACCCAGATTTCTGTGAGAAGTTAAAACACTCAGGAGGAGACATGAAGATGCTGACCATGTCATGGGAAATAGGGGCTGACTGGAAATGTCTGATGACTTGAAGTATAGTCAAAGACTTTTAATTCTTGGCAGATTTCAAGTCATGACAGATGTTTTGGGTAGTCTGTGGTTACAAGAGAATAGTTTCGTGCATAGCAGTTTCCATTATCCTTGTATACTATGTGCTTTTTTTTCTAGTTTGTTGTAGAGAGGAGGGCACCAAAATGGGAACAAGTTGAGGTTGATGCGGAGGAGCAGTGATGAGAGTACACATCCTCATTCTATCTGAATAGGGTATTTAATGGGAAATTTAACAAGTAGAGCAGTCAAAGAGGAGAAACAATCTGCCAAAGCAAGGTCTCCCAGTGCTTTGCTAGTGCTTGTGTTCATCATACCAGTGCTGGTTTTGGCTGGGATAGAGTTAATTTTCTTCAGAGTAGCTAGTATGGGGCTATGTTTTGGATTTATGCTGAAAAAAGTGTTGATAATAACAGGGATGTTTTAGCTACTGCTGAGCAGTGCTCACACAGAGCCAAGGCCTTTGCTGCTCCTCACCCCACCCCACCAGCGAGTAGGCTGGGAGGGGGCACAAGAAGTTGGGAGGGGACACAGCTGGGACAGCTGACCCCAACTGACCCAAGGGATATTCCAGACCATAGGATGTCATGCTCAGTATATAAAGCTGGGGGAAGGAGAAAGAAGGGGGGAACGTTTGGGGTGATGTCGTTTGTCTTCCCAAGTCATTGTTACGCGTGATGGAGCCCTGCTTTCCTGGAGATGGCTGAAAACCTGCCTGCCCATGGGAAGTGGTGAATGAATTCCTTGTTTGGCTTTGCTTGCGTGTGCAGCTTTTGCTTTACCTGTTAAACTGTCTTTATCTGAGCCCGTGATTTTTCTCACTTTTACTCTTCTGATTCTTTCCCCAATCCCACCAGGGGGGAGTGAGCGAGCAACTGTGTGGGGCTTAGTTGCCGGCTGGGGTTAAACCACAACAATGCCATACATAATCTAGCCTAAATTCTTCTGTTATAAATACGGTAAGAAAAATCAGATGTTTGGAGTTTCGGTACAGTCAGTTTTGGATTGTATACAGTCTTAAGTAATATGTATCCTGTTCATCATCACCCTATATAGTTTGAAACACTAGGTATATATAAATCCTCCCTAGAAGGAGAAAACACAGAGATATACTGGAACATTTTTAGATGGAAGTAGGGGTAATTTTCAGAAGCTCACTTAAAAATCTGAGAAAACACAATGAACAGTACTTAGAAGAAAGAAAAGACCATGAGCTCACAGACAAGCAAAGAATGTATAAAATATGCTTTCAAAGAGAGCACAAACCAATGGATGACAGTAAGGCTGAAGAGTTTCCAACAACAAAAAAAGAATGAACAACAAAAAGAATCACAGCAAACAGTGAAATGCAAATACAGAGGCTTCATGTAGTCTGACTTTGGTAAGAGATGACAGTATTATGGTAATACTCAAAAGACCAGTCTCTGGTTTTAGTTATTTTTACAAAAAGTTATTGTACAAACAGACAAGGTTCAAAACTGATGTTAGTGTGGTACAAGGGCAGAGAGACCTTAGTTATTCGTTAAAGTTAGAGAAAGCAGGTCTGTAGAAAAGAGGAAATTAAGAGGTCATCTCATTGAGTCAGAGATAATTCTGAAGGGAATAGACAGGATAAATGCTACCGGGTTAGTTGAACTTTTCTGAGATGCAAGAACAAAGGAGTGTGAACTAAAAGAAATGGATGGCAAAAATATTTAGTTGGAATTTCTTACACAAATAAGGAGCAAGTGCATATATAACATATTTCACTAATGGCAACAGGGGGAAGAAATAATTGAAACAGTAATTTAAAGGGTTAGTGTATCTAAGGTTTAAAAAATATAGACATTTAACATTAGCATTTACAGTGAGCTGTTTTCTTTGCCAATAATTACACATAATCTTTTTGCAAGGCAGGTCTATTTTAATAAATAGTAAAAGAAGGCAAAAGAACTTTGAAACAGAAATTTTAATTTAGAGGTGGTTATAATTCTGGTTATTGGAAAATTTTCTGCAGTGATTCCCCAGCAGCACAAGTGTGTTGTGTGGAAAGAGGGAGTAAAAATTACTCCACTAAATATATTTTTGTGTCTACCATTCACCCTGTTTGAAAACATGTATAGCAGATGGGATTGTGTCATCAGAGGAGTTATTTGTTTCTTTAAAAAAAAAATTTACATCTGTGCAGAGGAGTACACAAATGCACACACCAGTTAAAACACAACTCAGGAATTTGCCTGTTGTAGCTCTGAAGAAAAATTGTGAGAGCACTTCAGGGATGGGTGCTTCCAGAGAGCCTCCCTGTTTAACCAGCAGCAACCCTTATGCTTCAGCCACGGTCCTCTTCTGTAGCACAGCTCTTAATGGAAAAGTGCTAACTGAAATGTGAAGTAAAAGGGACACGTGAATTTTTCACCAGAGACAAACTCGTGTTTAAATGGAAAAATTGAGAATTCTGTCTATAGGTGCCACAGACTACCATGTGCTATATTTGTTGTTATACTTAGGAGTCACTCAAAAGCTCAGATGAAGCTGTAGTGTCCTGCCTGGAAATGGGAGCCTTTCTGCCAGGGCAATGATGGATTGTCAGATTCACTCTATTAGATAGAAATCTTCATCTTGAATAACTGAAGCTCAGTTATCATGCAAGACCACTTCTATTTATCCAGAGATGACCCTCTGTACAGAAGCTGTTAGCAGAGGTCCCTATGGTTTGCCAAACCCTGGATCTTCCATTTTTCTTTGAGGACATGAAGATGGGCAAAAAGTAAGTTAATAGTAAATGATGAGTAAATGAAGCAAATTCAAGAGTGGCGTATGATTGTAAAGATGATTGAATATTGAATTGCTGTACATTGAAGCAGTTAGGAACATTGATTACTGTGGATCTTAAATATCGGCTGGGGGGGGGAGCATGCACTATCCAGGACATGTGCTTCTAGTATGTGTGCTTAAGAATTGAAATATACATGCATAACCTAAAAAACCCTATAGACTCAGAACCATTCCTGAAGCATGACTAGATTGGGTTTTGCTTCACTAAGCTCATAACAAAAATAGAATTCTCCCTTCCCCTTCTTAGGCAAAGCGGGTCCCAAATTGGTTCAAATCCCAGTAGTCCAGCCTGAAGAAGAAATATGCCTGAAAAGAGGGGGTACGCTCTGTCTGCGGTACAGATCTATGCCAGGGCTGCCACTCTTACAAGCACATCCAAGCTGGCTTTAAATTAGGTTGTTCTGCTAGTAATGTAGCCACAGCAGCACAGAGCCAGCATAGGGCAAGCTGTTTACCCAGTTTTTCAGCCATGCAACAACATTCACATCAGTGAATGCAGCGGAGACATACCCAGAATAAGAATGTGATTTATTCTTTCAATGTGAGAAGCAGCTATATGTTCAACAAAGGCTTTCCTTAGACTAATGGCCAAAGTAGGCCCCAGTGCAGCTCCTCTATAGACTGAGAAGAAAGGATTGTTTGTTGAGGCCCAACTGTCCCCAAAAACCAGTCTGCTGAGTAGATTCCGTCATGTACGAGTTCTCTGCTCACTTCATTGTCACGGGTGTTTCCGCAAGCCTGCTATGCACAGCATAACTGGGGAATTTACTACAGCAGTTGGTGATAGAGCAAATAATTCAAAGTCCTGTCACAGCTTGAAAAGAACAGATGACTACTATAAACCAGTTTAATATATATAAGATATTGTTTACCGATGGAATACAGGACAATGTGATTTTCTACAGAACCTCTCATTCTCAAGGAATGGCAAAGCATTTAATGAAGGAATGAGTTAGAGTTGTGGTTGTTCAGTCCAGAGCATGGCTGGCTTAGTATTTCAGTGCAAAATCATTATGTGCTCAGCAGTAGCTCTCAGGGCCATGGCTAGTAAATGCTGTCGTGCTGAGACAGGGGACGCTGGCCCTGACACTATCTTCGTCCTCTTGAACTGTTTGTGGTATTGCTTGTCCTCTCCTCGGATGGAAGGAAGGTAACTTCCCCTTCAGAGGAAATAAAAAGGAAACTTTTGTTAATTCTTAGCATTTCCTCAATGCTAGTGACAATAACTTTGACTGTGTGGCACCTTTAATAGTTAACTGCAAGGGCTGCAATTTGTTGAGCCCTGGTTTACGTGTAGGAATTTTGTTCTCCACAACTGTTTTCTCGGTCAGCATGTGCCTCCTGTGTTCTTGTGAAACAAATATGTGCTCTCCTGTTCTGGTGTGGGTAGCTACCTTTCCTGAATAGTTGAAACAGCCAGGGAGTAAAAATAGACCATTTGCTTTCCAGGGGGACTTGACTTCAGCTGAATTTGAAAGCCATTTATACATCTAATTCATGTAAACTAGTGCTCCTGAAAATTGCTGCTTTTTAAACCCAGTTTATAATATCACTCATTTTGGACACTGCTCATTTCCAGCCTTTGGAATACTGTTCTTATTTGCATATCTGTAGCACTGATTCTTGAATGTAACACTGCTGCGTTCTTTGCCTTTCTTAATATGCAGTTTATCGTTATGGAAAAGCAAGACCAATCCTCCCAGCAGTGGGATGTGTCTCACCAATGTAGCTCAAGGACACTCAAACATGTGGTGCAGAGCAAATGGTTGTGCTTGCACGACCAGCTTGCATGTTTGAACGGCACATTAGCATGGTTTTTGTGCTTGCACAATTTGCAGTAAACTTGGCTGGAAGTGTAGGATGGAAGTAATTGCTCTAAAATAAAGGTGATCAGCTGAAGGAGGCAGCGTAAGTCTGGGAAGCTTGCAGAAGGGAAAAAATGCATGTATTCAGTTGTCTTAGCTGAAGCTTGGTTATAAAGCACATCCTAGAGCAGAGACCAGTCCAAAAGGGGCTAGAACTGCTGAGCCAGACGATCACACTGCTCACATGACAAAGGAAATGGTTTTGCTCTGTTCTGCTGCCTGCCATCTCTAAATACCCCATGCAAGTTTTCCATTAGTGGGAGAAATTTATTTAGCAGGACTAATACTCTTCTTCTGTCTGTAAACAATACCAAGGTGGCACTGAAATTACAGCTTTTAACCTTTGAGATCCATATGGCCTGAAAACAATGGAAATCGCTTTTGTCCTGTGCTGTTGTCATCGGGGACACTCAAATCACTCTCCTGAGTCTGCAGCAGACAGTATAGTTTTTCTAATATTCTGGGAACCTGAACCACAGTGTGGGTTAAACAAAGCCTACCAAAGCTTGCTGAGCAGATGCACAGCCTTGGATGTTGCAGGCAGTGTGGCTCATCTCTGAATTGCAAGTGCATCCCGAGTTTAGCTCCGTGGCAAATGAGGCAGAACTCCAGGAGTGGTGTTATCTGCCCAGGGTTGGCCACATGGTATCCCTAAAGTGTGGGCACTTTAGCTTTATGATAGCAACATGCTGTAGGTAGGTAAATGTTGGGTTTCTGACAGAGGTAGCTGGAGGCAGAGTTTCATTCCAGAATGCCCTGCAGTTTCTCTTAGCGTGCAGCTCTCAGCATAGGCTGATACCCAGCCTTTATGAGATTCTGACTTGTTTTTTGTCACATGCATGATATACTGTGCAGGCACTGGCAATGTGCAGCTGGCAGGACACAAAGGTGCCATGACGCCATGGGCAGAAAAGGCTGGAATATGATGGCAAAATGCAAAAAATCTGGAAAGACCTGAGAGGAGGATTCCTTAAGGGACAGGATAGAGTTTATGGAAGTCACTAGCTACCTGCAGTAACTGCTCTGGAGCTGCTGGGGACCTAGTGCATTATTAATGAGGGGTACCAAGTGCCTTTCTTCAGTGTCAGTTTTCTGGTAATTATTTAAATACAAATTAAAAAAAAAAAAAAAAAAAAAAAAAAGGAAAGTTATCCATTCCCATTTTTCTAATATTTCCACTCAGTGATTGTTCAGGCAGCTCGCAGGTATCTGGGAGCTTTGTCTTGAATAAATACATAACAATAGAATATTTGCAATACTATTTTCCCCATTTAAGACATCATATATTGAGGTTGTAATAAAGCAAACGTGGGGGAGCTAATAGACTTTTCCTGAGAGCCCTGAATTTGCTCTGCCTGGAATGATACGCTTTTTAAGCTGAATTACCACAAATCCTTCAATGAGTGAGTTTCAGGACAAATATTAAACCTGTGAATTTTACGTTAGTTGTTGGAGAATATTCATCTAGAATTTATTCTGAATGGATAAAAATGAGATTTTGCAGAAGATGATCAATTATTTCCACTTATCCCTCACAAAGAAGAGGAACCATACATGCTGAAGCCAGTAAAAGCCAACAAAAGAAACCCAGTCTAGGCATTCCACAATAGATATTCACATAAATACTCACGAGATATAGGCCAGGAAGGTCTCATGCTTGGAGCATGAGACATGCTAATGGATCCCCAGCTTTGCCCTCCCTCTTCCAGCCCTCGCATATCATGCAACGGTGGCTGAGCACAGAACCGCAGCCGCTCTCCCGCCCCGGTATTTGCGGGCCCACACGGGGGCGTGGAGCCCTAGAGCAGGACAGAGATCATGACTTCATGTTCCACAGCAGCAGAATTTCTTCTACTCGGGCTCGGCTCTCAGAAGGCTGTTTGTTGTGCAGGTCTTCCTCACATGTGGCTTGTCATACAGGGCCTCACAGATCAGTGCTTAGAAATGTGAGTGGTCTGGTTTCAATCCGTGTGAACATATGCAGATTTACTGAGAAGACAATACTCTTAAGGGCTCTGATTCAATCGAACACTTAAGCACATCCCTACCTTCAGCCATGTGGGCCCTTTAGTTTTTAATGATACATACCTTTGGAAAAGAACACAAGCTGTTCATGACACTTCATGAATGGGAGGGGAGGCTGCGTTCACCAACTTTTTTTCTGCTGGAAATTATTCATTCAAGTCACCCTTTTACTGTAAAAGTATGGGAGCAGGAGCGAGTCGTGCTGAGTCCTTAAGGAGGTGGAGTTGCTCCATCGCATACAGAATGTGGAAGAATAGGTGAGAGGGTGGGGAGGAAAAGAGCTGCTGCACCCTCATGCTCCTGATCCCCAAAGCACTCGGCGGTCACAGGTCCTCCACGCCGTGGTGTGGCACCGGGGCTACAGTCACGGGCTCCTGTTGCTGGCCCAGCCCCGCCGCCTCCTCCTGTGTACGAGACTGATTTCACAGTACCTCTCCGTGACTCTTTTGCCTGCCTTCCCTCCCCAGTCCCACGGCATTGGTGGCCCTCGGGGTCACTGGGGACGTGCCCTTCACTCCGAGGGCATCGCAGGTGGAGCTGCCCCCACCGTCCCCTGTCCCCCACGCAATTCACTGTGGGCGGAAGAGAGACCTGCAGAGCCAAGGCCTTGCGGGCTGTGAAGGGCCTTGCCATTACCTCAGCATCCGCATGGATGCCATTGAAAGTGAGAGAAGGAGAAAAAAACCCACAAAACAAGTTTTGGAAAAATCCTCGTCAAACAATACCTGTTGCAGGAACGGCTTTCAGCGAGATACGAACGCGTTATCCTTTCATTTCTGCAACGGTTCTGGGCTGCTTCATTAATAACAGACTTGTTCTGGAGAGTGACAAGATGGGAACCAGCACTGTAATTACACACTGCTCTTTTTGTGAGGACTGCCATAAAAACAACTGTGTGTTCTCATTACCTCCAAAGACAAGCAGCGAAACAAATTTCTAACACCTTGCCCTCCATTACAGCTGGACGCTGTTCCAGAATGACATGGATCATTCAAAAGTGAAAATGTAACCCATAGAAACATTATTCAGTAGACTTTGTACAAAAGAAGGCATTTCTACTTGCCTAATTAAAGGATAACGAAAAAAAATTGTATATTTTTGGCAGTTGTTGTGGAAGTGCATTGCTTTTTTCTCAAAAGTCAGATCATCACAGCACAAACAATTTACAAAAGAAAAATGTTTCCTTTTCCTGGAGTTGGGTAATTAAAAACTTTCTCCCTGATCAATTCAGCAAACACCAAAGGAGACATTCCATGGCTCTTTAGTACCTGGAATGCCGTATTTTTTTTTCAGTTGAAAAACTGTGTTACCGTGAACTAACATACGCAGGCTTACCTGTGCTCTTTAATAAAGCAGTGGTAATCTTTATCATTGCTCCCTTGACTTTGTTTCAACATGCTTTTTAATGCAAATTTCCTAATCTAACTTGTAAAACATTTAATATTTAGAATATACTCCTTTAAGATCCATCAAAAGAGGCAAAGCTGCATAACAATGCCTGGTGCTGGAGCATTGTGAGCCTGCTACAAAGGAATGAGGTGATTCTTTCTTTCAGGTCAGAAGGTCAGGCTTCACTGCATTAATTTTGCTGAGTCTCTTTGTTATTTATAACAAACAAGGTCATTTATTTTCATTTCCTTGTTTCTAATTGCATGCATCTCCTTTGGAGTATGAACTCAGTAAACAGGTGGCTGAAATGCTGGGGAAAATGCTTGAAGCTGTTCCAGAAAAAAGGGCATGTCCCACACTGGTAAAGCAATTTGATGAGTTAGAGATTTAGTCATAGCAGGATGTGCACCTGCTTGAAAGCAAACACGCTTCTCTTTGGCACACACAGATACATGCAAATTAAAAGAGATTATTTCACTCTGAATGGTGGGTTGATATTTGATCAAATTTAACATTGTATATTTTAAATAAAGCCTTGGTGTATATTAGTGAAATACAATCTCTTTGCAGCTGCTTTTGATTTTTTTCCACTTGTCTTTGATGAGTATTACAAATGAATGATATTTCTTCACTAGCTGAGCCTACAAAAAGAGTATGTCTCCGGAGGAGAACTTTATCAGAGAATCTTTATGATGAGAACTACCTCCCTGCACTGGAAAAAAAAAAACGGAATAATGAAAAGCTAGGATGTTTGACTGACAAGGAATAAACCAGATCTTAAATTTTTAATTCTAAACCGAATTCCCACAAATTAAAGGGCATCCATTGGAGTGATAGTAATATGTCTTTTTAATCCAGTAAGAGCCACGTTTCCAGGCAGCCCAAACGGAACTCCTAAATACATTCACAGGCAGCTTTTGCATAGGTAGTTATTGAATTTGCATTTGAAAATGCAGGCACTATATGGCTAAATCTGCGGCTGTTTTGTCCTGAAAGACGAGATACATTGTGGACTACCTTGATTTTAGGGGCAGTTCAGAATATAGCAGGAAGCAGTAATTGTCTGGCGTGACTGAGCTTTTGTTGTTGATAGTTGAGAACGGGTCTGGGGCTGAGTCCATAAGGGAAACAGAGGGAGCTTTTTTAGCAAGATCTTCTATTTCCCCAAAGAATGGAAGGCACCATGCCCTATGTCCATAGGCTCTGAGGCGAGCACTGGGGTTTAAGAAACTGTCTGTGAGCAAGGGGAAAATGTGGGAGGAAAGCTGGAGAGATGGAAGTGCCATTCCAAGGGACAATTGTTTTGTCCATTTTCTACAATTGGGCATATGGGGGGCGTTTGGGGGAGGATCTGCAAGGTCATGTATCCCCCTGCTCTCCCTGTCATTTGTCTGCAGATTATTTCCTAAGAGTGGGGCAGGGAAGGCAATTTGGTTGTAAGGATTATGCTACAGCTTTCATTGTTTAGGATGCATACTGTAGCCTTTCTATGAGAAGATTACTGTCCTGCGCTTCTCTTTCCATGCATATGAAAATACACTTTGTCATTTCAGGGAGAAAATATCTTTAAATGGTATGTTAGAGGAAAGAAAACATTTTGTATCTTTAAAAAAGCTAAAAATCCAAACCTGTTCTTTAACAAAATATTTGTTTCTTGAATGTAATTATAAATGTCATTGTACATTCTTCCTGACTTCAATGCTTATCTTGAAGAGTTCAGTGAAAATAAATTGTTTTCATGAAAGCAGAGAAGCCATTTGATAAACACACCGTTTCAGAAAATTGTTCCTGAAGCAGAGGTTGGTTCTCTCACTTTAAAAGAAAGAGAATATGTTTTAGAAAACAAGCCAGGCAGCAGAAATAAGCATTTTTTGTTTCAGTCAATTCATTTTGAAAAGCAATGTGTAAATCACATGGAAAATTCTGCATTGATTATTTTGACTGCTGTAGAACCCTGGAATAAATGGAGTTGAAATGGACTTATATCAAAGAACATTGCATTTAGTAGCAAGTCAGAGTGTTATTTTAGTACTGATTTTTTTAGATTTGCTTTTGTGATCAGATGTTTTATTAAATATTAGCCATTCATGGAAATGAAGGCTGATTCTTTAAGAACAGCTTGGCACATACTGTTTATGAGCTTGGGGAAATAGTCTAGAGGACTGGATGAAATCTGTCTTCAGCTTTTCAATGTTGAAAACCCGGTCCATTGAAGCATCAAAAAAGAGAGCTCAGCTCTATAAATTGAACGTAAGTCTCCTGAATGAAATTATAGCAGTTCATTTTGGAGATGTTATTGTGGTCCTTAGATCACACTTCTAGAAATCTGTTTGTTAATTTTTAATCTGATGAATTTATGTACGTGTCTATCACCAAGTCACAAACTCTATTGCACAAGTACTTATAAAATAGTGTTTTATTTTTTTAATTCTCAGCTAGAATTATGCTGCTATTAATACCATAGTTATTAATATGCTCTCAGAAGACTACATCATTAATTAGGAGACCTAAAGGATAAGTAATGAGTCCTTTGGAAGACTACTCCCAGTTATTGTACGGATCTGATCTATCCAAATAAAGCTGTATGTCTTCAGTCCTATCAAACGTGGATAAATTTTTGTGTATCTTCGCATATTCTTTAGCATTGGTCACTAATTATTTTATGTTATAACCTGTGCTGGTAGAAGGTGACATGAATATCCCAGCAAGTCACTGTAACATTTCAAAGGGACATGAGAACAGCAGCATTCTTAAATAATGACTTTTATTTTTAAGGCATGACTGTTAAACTATTCATAGCTTTTTACCTTAAATCCTGGCAGGGTCTCGTCAAGTCCTTCAGTGGCTTCCAAGCCATGACCAAAAGCCCCTCCCTTCCACCCACCAATAAAAGATGTGCATTGTGGTCACTGAGAGTGTATACAACCGCTTCCATGGCTTCTGGGGACAGCCAGGGCACCGCTGCTCACATCTCCCCAGGGAACCACGCAGGCTCTCAAGGGTAACTGTGTCCTCTCTTTGGGGAAATACAGTATTATTGCATTAAACCCACAAAATCACAGAAAGATATTTTCTTGATCGCTCCAGGAGTATCACCACCTCCTTGTTCAGTTGCTTCATAATGAAATGTGTGCACCTGAAATGTATGAGAGGTAATATAGCTATATGCTGTATATTTCAAATAATTACCTAATAGCACATTGGATGAAATTAAAACTGAAAAACATGTATGAGTGAATCTGGTGCAGATACAAGCACTAAATGTAACCTTACTCACCTGGAAAACCTCTTTGCCATATCTCACTAAGACTTTTCAGATACATTTCATTAAAATAATTCTTTTAGCAATTAGATTTGGTTCTCCTGTAAAATTAAAGTTTCTGCCCAACAAATTCCTCCAGACTAATACAGAAATTTGAAGAAGAATTTGGATTGCTCATGATGAGCATGTTTTTCTTTCTGTAGACATTGTCCTTGTAAATTCCCTTTAAAAAGTAGATGCCAGCAGCTTTTTTCCTCCTCTTTTAATAATCCTTTTAGTTTAAATTCAACAAATGTATGAATGTGGAGAGGGCTGGAGGGGAAAAACAAACAAACAAAGAGACACATACCACACAGCTTTGTATCAACAGATGATATAAATGCACACACAGAGAGCCATCTCTAACCAAGTTTTCCTGTCTTGCTTTAAAATGGCATCCCTGGAAGAAAGGAATACATTGCAACAATTTCTTAGTTTCAGTTAAAGCTTTTATTCTTTAATGCTAATCTAGAAGCAACACTGTTCCAGTCATTGTTCTCTTAAAGAAGTCAATTTTTATATTACTGGACAGTTCCTTTTCTGTTTTCAGTACTGCAATCAGTTTGTTTTTCAACGTGGTCGTTATCTCACAATAACTGTATACTAGTATGTCAGGATACTGTAACACTGCAGTCAATAGCAATAGGATATTCACTCTGCCAAAAAGTAATCCTATATTGTCCATTACACACAGGTTATTTTGGAGGGTTGTGGAATACTTTCTTTAAAGCGGCAGAAACCTTTTTACTGTAACATAGTTCAACAGTATTAGTGGTTATCTCTGCTCTGTAAACAACTCACATACTTGTTTTTCTGCTAGAATATGGTTAAAATTGTTGTATGTGAGTTGAGGTGGTCAAATACTTCAGGTAAGAGACGAGACTTCAGCAATCCACAGAAACATCAATGTAGGCACATGTAAAAGTTTGAAAAGTTTAATAATTTTGGTTTTCCTAGTTTCACAAAGTAGTGCATTTCCTGACTTGGGCCTGAAAGAAATAGAATTTTCACAAACCCAAAACTTTCAGTTGTGATTATTTTTCTTTTTTTTCCTGCAACACTCCATACTTGTATTTTGAAATAATGATTTGTATTTTTAAGGAATGACTATTAAAAATATTTTTTTTTTTTTTTTTAATCCTTTGATCTATAGTTTTCTAGCTGCAGCAACTGAGACAAAGAGAAGGTAAATGATCATCTGGCAGACAAGCACTAGACTCCAGCTCCCCTGATTATTTGGCTGCTCCCATCTGCTGGCTGACATTCCCTCCTTTACTGCAGGAAACATGGTCAGTGACTAATAAGTGTTTATTGATCTCTGCTTGAGATACTTGCTGAGAAATGTAGATATCAATGAATATTTGATCTGAATTAATGCTAAGAACAAAAGTTTTTTCTTTACTGCCTCATTTATATAGGACATTTATGCCTGCATGATCACTTATAAATGCCAGCTGACTGTACAATCTGATGAGAAGGGGACTTCAGTGAGAGAAACTCTAATGAATTAATATGCTGTTAATTGTACTTTTTCTTAGCCAAAAGTTACCAGTGTAGTTGTTGCTTTGAGGGTGAAGTCAAAATATTATTGATTCTCAGCAGCTGTACTTGATAAGTAGAATATAGGTCTAATTCAAAGCCCATTGCAATCAATTAAAGGGACTTCCTATTGATTCTAGGAGGCTTTAGATTATTTTCTAAACCAGACCTGGTTGGTGCTCTGTCTTTCTTTTCTCCTCCTGTATTCCATCCTTTTTGTTTTGTGCCCTCTCATCCTCCACATGTGCTCTGAGGAGAAGGGTCTAAGACGCCGTTCCTTAACAGGTGAAATCAGGGATGTTGTACTCCTCCATCTCCTCTTCTTCCCCCCAGTTCTTATAGGAGCCAATACAGGTGGACCGTACACTCTGAAAATGAACGTCAGGTCTTTTTTAATGTTGATTCTGCATTGTGAAACTGGAGCAAAGAGTCTCGGGCCAGCCTTGGTTCATTCCACCCCTCCTCCCCTTATCCCTCATTCTCCTGCCCCCTCTCATGTTTGCCGTCTTTGCCAGCGAGGGGACCGTCAGGCCAGAGCCATGGGGCTTGCTGAGCTGCAGTACTTGCGGGGGACTTGACTGGCTATCTGAACATTTGGATGTTAGGGAGCTGGTGTGCCTGCTCTTATCTCTGAGGTT
This sequence comes from Aquila chrysaetos chrysaetos, assembly GCF_900496995.4. Classification (NCBI taxonomy): domain Eukaryota; kingdom Metazoa; phylum Chordata; class Aves; order Accipitriformes; family Accipitridae; genus Aquila; species Aquila chrysaetos. Next base: position 17,891,524 of record NC_044012.1, on the reverse strand, counting down.
TCTTCCTGACTCTGCTATTTGTTGGAGTAAATCTCCCAGTGCCTTTGACTTCTGTATCGTAAAAAGAAAGAAAACGTCACTGAGCCTCTGGTACTGTACCCACGTTACGGATTGCAAGACTGACACGGGGTTTGCAAAGTAGTTTGCAGAGGCTGTAAGGGTACTAGTTAAAGATAAAGCAAATAAGCCGTAACCGTTAAACGCGTTCCCTTGCTACATCCTGGTAGAAAGAAAAGGACTTGCCAGGCTTGTGCGGGAATCAGCGAGGCCTGGAACGTTAGTATTTACCTGTGCAAGTTGAAAGGTTTCTGGGCAGAAGTGAGAATTTGTGCATGCACACTTTCAAGTTTGTATATGACTGATTCACTCCAATACAATTTCTGCTCTTACATCAGAAAAGCAGTTTGAGTGTTCTTAATGGCTTTTAAAATTGAATTGTGATGATGAGTCAGAGGAAAGTATAGCTGAAGATGGAACAAAGTCACAGTTTGTGTGTTACTGCCTGAATCATAATTGTTGGCATCGGTAGGCATACATTCAAATCTTTATGGAACAATGCTTTTCAAAAAGTTTCTTCGAAATCAAGGCTACCCAGGACCAGGGAAATTACTGGAGTACTCCACTTACTGTAGACAGATGCTTAGTTTTATTAAACCATCAGAAAAGAAGGGAATACTTACTCAAAATTGCAAGTACTCCATACTTCCAACTGCTCCGAAAGAAAAAAAAAAATTAAAAGTAGAATTCCAAAGCCGTAGTTTCACTGAAGGACCTTAAAGAGAATAGCTTGAGAGAAGAATTTGTTGGATTCCTTTCAAGCAATATGTACAGAAAGATATATAAATACTTTGGCTTATATTCCATTTTTAAAGTACTCCTGAGATAAATACTGTTACTAACAGACAGATTTGACGTCATGTATATGGATTTAAAGTGTAGCAGAGATTACTCAAGTTTACTTATTTAATACACTACATTGAAGAGGTGCTGAGAAAGGAAAACACACACTTACCTAATTTTTTAGTTTGTAAAATTCTCTCTGGCACAGTATCGCATAAACCCCAATATTTTCTTTAAAAAGAAAAACAAATTAGCATATATATCCCAGTTTCTCTTCTGTTTTCCCTTAAATGACTCATTAATGTCACTGCAGTCTTAGTAGTTCTGCAAAAGACTTAATTTGGGCACTCGGTAGAGGTGCCAAAGCTAGATTATAGTCAGGAACTGGAATTTTTTTGGTTGGAAATATCACCAAATTTCTATATTTTAGTTTGTAATTGTATAAATAGACAGTATTTCAAAACTTTTCACCAAATAATATTTTGGGGATAAGTGTTGTGCCTAGCTGGAATTTAATTTTTTTTTTTTTAATTCTGATTTATTCCATTTCAATTTTACATTAACTTCCTGGACCAGTGACGTCAAGATGGAATATTTTGGGGTTTTCCTATTGTGCCTGTTCTTTTGTTTTCAGAAGAAACTGTGTTGGAAACAGCATATTCCATCAGAATACTCAAAATCACCATTGTTTACATCACCATGATTTGCTCACCTTCTGAATTTAAGACTTCTAACCCAGAGGCGGTCATCGCCCGCCCACCGCGGCACCTTGGGTGCTTTCCGTCGGCCACCTCCTGCTCTGCTGGCTCGTGTTTCTGGCTCTGGAGCGGAGACCGCTGCCGAGGCCGTGGGACAGGAGGGATGAGTTGGGCTGGTCAGCCTGGGGTGTGCTGTGGCCCGACAGACAGCCCCTCGCCAGCCAAGGCAGGAATTGTGCAGCAGGCAAATTGCTTTGTAGGCCACGCGCTGCCCAGAAGCCATAAATGGCATAGGTCTGCAGCCTTTCAGGGGCTCCTTGCAATATGACGACGGGACCAAATCCTAAACTTGGAATCATTTGGTGTTCATTCCTCCCTGAAGCAATTTCCCTCTGAATTCAATGGGAATATGCTTTCAGATCTCGTTAGAAGCGTAGAGAACCAGAGCGAGGCAGTCTGAAAATACCTGTATTTATATAGCAGAGCACCTCAGAAGTCGGCGCCAACGATCTGTTCCTATACCTGAGCACCTGCTTATTCTAACGTGGACACTTGGCTTTACAGAAAAGTTTGTCACCCAATGAATAAAACAAAGCAGGTATTACTTTATTAACCTCAGCTGAAAGGTTGAAATGTGTTTGCTGTGCCTATACACTACCACTTTTCTGTGACTGCTTTGGAGGAATGCCCTAATGCAACACTGCATTCTGAAAGAGATTCAATGTCTTTTTATTTCCGAACAGTTTGTTTCGGGAGCATAAATAATTTTTGCCACAGGTATGGGGTGTGCCTGTGTGAACACTCTGCGCTGTATGTGCCTCAACCATTTCCCTTCTAGCAACAGAGTAGATTTTGCAGTTTTTTCCCTTTGGTTAAAAATGGTTGACACAATGAATATGAAATTGGATTAGCTGTTTGACAGAATATGCCTGTTTTCTACTGAGGCATTTAGCAGTTCATACACATATTTCTAGAAAGTTAAATTCTAAATATTCCATGTAAATACTGATGTGTATCTGCGCTATGTTTAATTCTGCTCTTAGTGCAAAAGGTCACTTTAGAGATCTTTCTTTGCTTCAAACCGTGAGACTTCAGGATCAATCCCCTGAATAAGGGTGATCTGGTGTTGCCTGCGCTAGCAGGAGCCACTTGAGCCACCACAAACATTGAAAATAAGATTTCTAGGAAGGGAGTTGGGAAGATGTTCCCTTCCTACATGGTGTAGCTATTGACCATTTTACAGTTTTCTCCCAATCTACCTAAACAGTGCAAAATCATGCCTGGACATGAAGCGTGGGGCATTAAGCTCCTGAGGCAGGCTTCAGTCCGAGGTGGGACTGCAGCACAGGCCCAGGATATATGTCCTCGGCAGCCAGAGCAGAGATGCGGAGACCTTCGGAGAAGGTCTTGCTGCTGTTGTACGCTTAAACCTTGTATACTTGTGTTGTCGTTGCTGTTTTGCAACTGAACGGACTAAACTTAAAGGCAGTTTGGGGTGTACTTCCCGTTGTGTTACAACGGCACCGGAGTCAGCCCTAGACCTGAACGGCAGTTCCCTCCCTGTCGCAGAAGCCTTGCGTCAAGGGCATATTTTCATCCTTCTTCCTTGCACCTTGTCTGCAGGGCACAAGTCGTGAGGTTAAATGGCCTCGCTGTTTCCTCCAAAAGTTCTGGAGCAAGATTTTGGGTCAGGAAAGCTCCATGCAGGGCAGCAGATACAGCTGCACGGCGCCTACGAGCGACTAAACCCATTTGGATTATTAGTGGATTGCTTTGAATCAGCCTCCAGTGACTTTGAGTTCAAGAAGGCTTCTGAGAGGCAGGCTACTGTGTTTTCAAGTCCTGCTCTTGACAGCACGTTGGAAAAATCTCCTTCCTTCTGCCACCGCGCTGGCGCAGCAAGGCAGCGGTGTAAATCAATAAAGCGCATTACCCAAAAAACCAAGTCGGAGGACTGGTGGAAGCGGTGCAAGTTACTCACCTAGAACCTTCCGGGAACGAGGACAGCCATGGGCAGGAAGGGCCGGCAGCCGCTCGCTCCCGGCCCCGCTGCCGGCCCGGGCGCCCGGGCGAGCAGCGGCGCGCAGCGCGGAGCCCGCACCGGCCGCCGGGGGCGGCAGCGGGCGGGCGGGCGGGCGGGCGGCGGGGGGGGCGGCGGCGGCGGCGGGGCGGGGAGGGGCGCGGGCCCCGCTCGCTCCTCCCGAGGAGCGCTGCCAGCGCGGCGCCGGCTCTTTCGGCAGTTCGCCCCGCGCTCCGCAGCCCGCCCCGGCCGGCGCAGCCCCGTTCCACCAACTCCGGGGCAGCTGCCCCCTCCCCGGCAGCCGCGGGGCGGCCGTGACATCGCGCTGCCCTGCTCCCCCGGCCCCGCGGGCAGGCGGCGGCGGCGGCGGCCACCCCTCCCGCCCCCCCCCCCCCGCCTTTGTCGGCGGCGCGGGCAGGCTGCGGCGGGCAGCGGCGGTCTGTCGGTCGGTCCGTCCGTCCGTTCATCCGCGCCGGGCGCGTGGCTCCTTTGTGTACAGCAGCTGCTCCTGAATGCGGAGGCAAAGCCCGTGGCTTGGCACCGAGCTTTTAAAAAACAACAGCCTTCCCTCCCTCCCTCCCTCTCTCCCTCCTCCTCTCCCCTCCTCCCGCCGAGGCGGACGGGCACCCACCTGGGCTCCGCCGCCCACCTCTCCTCTCCTCTCCTCTCTTCCTCTCCTCTCCCTCTCCTCTCCTTGTTTACCTGCACTTTTCCGCCGCCTCTTTCCCCCGCTGTCCCCTGCCGCCTCCCGGCCCTCGTTCGTCCCCGCTCCTCGGGAAGGCTCGGCGCCCCGCAGCTCCGGTCCCTCGGCGGTTTGCCCGCGCCCCAGCCCCGGGGAAGACACCTGAAGGTGGATCTATTAAACCTCCCGGCGGTCTCTCCAAGTGCACTTCTTGGACCAAAGCACCGGCATGGATGTAAGATTTTACCCGGCTGCGGCGGGCAGCTCGCTTCCCGGAGACCCCTCCAACCTGGACTTTGCCCAGTGTTTGGGTTACTACAACTACAACAAGGTGATTATTCCCGCGTGGGTTAATTCCTCGTGCTGCTGCCGGGACCGGTTCCCCGAGAGCCGGAGTTCGGGCTCCGTCGGGGCGGGGAGGCTCGGGGCTGGGGGATGCCCGAAAGCCCGAGGCGGCGGGGAGCGCCGGCGGGTCTCTGCGGGGCCGTGGGACGCCCGTCCCCGGAAAGTTGGGGGCGGCGAGCGGCCGTCCGCGGGGCCGGAGCCGCCGGGCCGGGCCGGGCCCCCCGCGCCGCCTCCCCCCCGCCTGCCGGCGGCCGCGGCGGGACCGGCCCCGGGGGGGACCAGCCCCGGGGGGACCGGCCCCGGGGGGGCCCGGCCGCCAGGCCGCAGCCGGCCGCTGCCTCGGCCCGGCGCTCGGGCGTTTCGGTCGAGTTCGAAGCCCAAAGAGACCCGCGAGTAACTTTGGGCTGCGGGTCCCTCTCCCCCCGCGGGCAGGGAACAAAAGGCAGCGGCTTTGCCGAGCGCGCAGCCCTCCGAGGCTCGGGCCGGGACTTGCTGAACTTTTCGCCGGGCTGCAGCCGCCGCGGCTCCCCCGCGGCTCGGGCAGAGCCCTGCGGGAGCTCGGCCGTCCCGGCGAGGGAGGGGACGGGACGGGACGCCTCCCTCTCCTCTCTTCTGCTCTGCTCTTTCGGATGATTCCGGCTGTGTTATGGCCAGCCTCTAACCAAAGGATTATACCAAACAGGAGGATTACCTAAAAGTACATCAGCTGCTAGAACGGGAGGATAACAAACGTTTCGGTTTGACGAGGATTGTCAGAGAAGTTGCGGTACCGCTTCTGTCTGTTCGCACCTTCTCTGCGGCATGTGTAGTTCATGGAGTAAACGTTACAGTCAGAAGCAGTAGTCGTTTCCCAGTGGCTACCTTCATTGACAAAAAAGTGTTTTAATAATACGGGGATGATTTGTTTCTCAAATTACCCAAATCTGGGAAAGGCAAAGTTAAGAATGACACTGTGACTCATGCTATTTTGAAAAAGACTTAGCTGTTTGCACTGTGATGTGTCAATAGCACATTGAGCTATTAGCACTGGGCCCTCACACATGCACATAAAGATCCCTTTCACACTGTGTTTTTCCTGGTGCTATGTTTGTCCAACCTCTGGGGCCTTTTGTGAGGCACTTCGTGAGATGCTGGGGAAAAGAAGGGTGCTGTGCAAAGTCTAAACTTCTGTTAAAACCTGTTTTTTTAGAATATTGTCCAAATGAGTTGATAAAGTTTGATGAAATACAAAGATCGCTTTTAGAGAGAGAAATAATGTGGGTTCAAATGAAGGGGTTCGGGAGCTGAAGAAAACTTTCTCCTAGGGAAATTGCTTCTGAATAGATGTCATGAGTGTACTTCTCTGTTGCTCTTTACGATAATCTCCATCTGAGCTGCTCGATGTTCAAGTTTGTCAGTACTGATTTGGTGGCTGCCTCCCTTGTCGAAAGGCGCAGATTTACTTTCACTGGAGATGCAGACCAGCGTTCCCGTGGAGCGTGCACAGCCCCTGCCTTGCGCATGCTCTCTGTGCCGAGGCTATTAGCATGCTGCTTTTGTTAGTAGTTAATATAGAAAGACACAGGAGCATGAATTAAAGATGAAATGTCAACCTTAACTTTGAATGCTGCTAAGGACTTCAAGAGCTCTGAAACGCATAGTAAATGTTCACTGTTGTCTGATACGCCAACTAATTTTGGAAACTTGGCAACACTTACTGACAAACAGCATGCTTACTGTAAATTTCACTTGTTCAGTGACTTTATTGTGTTATGCATGGCATGCGTTTTTTCAGGCTCTGTTACAGGTTACTGTATGGGTTCTTTTTTTTTTTTTTTTTTTATGTCCAAAATCTTGAACGTCTTCTGAAAACTAGTGGTTTATTGTGTCCATTAACTTGCTGTAAATGCACAGTTACATATAACCTTTTGACTGTATTTCCCTTCATCATACAATGAGAACAGAGCACGCATTCAGAAAAAGTCAAAAGTAACTAACTTTTGACCTATTCAGAAACGCGTTTCAGTCGCTGTGCTCCTGAACGTAATTTTGGCAAGTGTCTTGTAGGCCAGGCTTCCAATCTGCAGCAGAAAATATTTTAATTAACAGAGCCCAGCTCACGATGCATGTGTCTTATAATAGATATCTTTGTATGCAAAAGGCCTGATCCAGAGCAGACCAACGCATGGGAAACTGTGTTGCTGTTGCTGTGAACTCTTCTTTGGTTCAGCTGGGAAAGTAGCAATGTGGTGTACAGGTGTTCAAGGACAGAAGGGGAATTTGTGAATGAGTTCCTAGAAAGGAGGATCTTAACTGTGTCAATCTAATCTCATTTTCTGCATTGTGTATAATCTGTAACTACAGGAGTCATTGTAAGTTGTTTTGGTTTTTTTTTAATTATTCTGAAAAAAGACTACCTTTATTTTGAAATCTTCCCTCCCTCGCTTTCCATCCATTCTGTCCTTTTCCCTGTGTTCCTAAGGAAAATAAATGATTACTCTGTTAGGGACTGAGATGACCAGAAGGCATAGAAAAAAAGAGTTGAAATATTTACTCCGCTGAAGTAAATGGGAGAACGGTTATTGATTTCACTAGGGACAGTATTTCACCTCAAGTCTTTCTGAAACTCATTTGAGTATCCTGCCCACTCATCCGTGCCTGCTTCATTGTTAGGAACTGAATCCATATTCTCTTTGTGACAGTGACATTGCCTGTGACAACTGCCAGGAAGCAGGAAGCGTGATGACAAGAGTAAACACGCTGCGTGGTTGTATATATGTGCAAACCCGGCATTATTTATGTGAAAATATTCTTAGGATCATTAAGACATAGAGTTGATGGCATATGGCCTACCTGCGGAAGCCCGTGTCTTCTATCGCAGTGTCTAAAAATACTGAACATAAAGCCTTTTAGTGTAAATACACTGCACCCTGTGAGACAATGCTGTCTTCCACCTGCATGCTTTAAACAGATTTTCCCAGGACCGTACAGTTTTTTTCCTTTCGCGGGTACAGCGCTGGCAGAAATGTGGCACGCTGCCGCATGAATCCCCAGGCAGGACTTGGGATCTCGCGTTGCCCTGTGAGCGAGGGACCAGCGGCGGGAGGGGAATTGCAGTGCAAGTCCTGGGCTTGTAGCCACGTGTGCTTGGGAGCTGTCCTGGCCCATACCTGCACGTGCCCTTCAGTTGGATTCCTTCTCCACAACTGCTTTTTAAGAGCAATGTCCTGCTTTTGAAATTGGTTGCCAATATTGGATAAGTAGGCCTAATGGTAAGGGACGTCATCTTGGGGTTTTTGGTGTGGGCAGCATTAGTTTTGAGTAGATGACAGGCATTTGAAAACGGACTGATGTACATAAGTATCCCTGCCATTATTTATAGCGCAGCAGTTTCTAGAAAATTCCGGCTTGGGATTATTTTTGTTGAGACGGTGTGTGACATGGTAAACACATGTAGAGGGCAAAAGAGGAAATCAAGATATGGAAATACGGTGATTTGTCCAAGGTTACGCAGTCGGTCACTGACATAATCAGGGCCACAACCAAGGTATTCTGAGATTCAGTCCAGTGGTTTATGCTGAATCTCATTTACTCTAATAGGATTACTTACATGTTTAAAGTAAAGCATGTGCTTAAGTGCTTTGCTGGATCAGGGCCATATTTGATAAGTTTTCAGTGCTGGTGTGAGAGTACATAACTTGACCCTGCATGTGTCTGGCTGCTGGTGGTTCAGCATAACAGCGATCCACCTCTGCTTCATGGAATTGCACAAGTGAAATCATCGTCTGCCTGTTTCTAGAAGAGTCCTGCTGTGGTGTACTAAAAAAAAAATCACCAAAAAGTAGGTATAAAAATTACAGAAAGTTGAAAGAGAGCAGCTGTTGTAAAACATTCTGCTTCTGTTTGAGCCCTTTTTATGGTTCTGCAGATGGAGAATGATTTTGGACATTCGCTATAGTTGAGTAGTTTTTTTTCTAAACAAACTTTTTCACTTACTGAGTAAATTATGTGCCTTGTACTAAAAATATTTAGGGAACTACTATTCATCGTAGCAAATACATTTTTTGTTAAAGGAACCACATTTCTTATGATGCAGTCTGAAAAAGGGAAAAGAAAACTCCAAAACCTAAACACGTACAGCTCAGTGCTTAAGCTATCATTATATTAAATCCAGAATCCTTACTTCATTATTTAGCTGTCTACATTTTATAATGTTTATCTCTTCTACACAGATTGTCCTTGAAGGATACAAATTTCAAACATACATACCTTAATTTAGGCACTAGCATACATATGTGAATGTCAGAGCTTGATGTTTTTGGCTGAAATATTTTGCATTTTACAAAGGAAGCTCAGGAAGGTTATCTTGTTCTTCCAGAGGTAAAGCAAAGACAGCAGTAGTTTAGTAGCATGCTAAACTGGGGCTATAAGTCATTCCTATTAGTGTGTGTTGTTAGGGAAAAATGGATTACAGTTATGCAAACGATTGAAAATTACTCTTCTTGCAAATTTAGTGTGGCTATGTATGCATAGGTTTTTCTTTCATATACCAGATGGTGAGAGACAATGGGTGCATGTATGCTGTTAAGATGGAAAGCTCTATGCTCACTCATCATCTGCCCTGCATATATGCTACTTTACATCTGGGCTCTGCTCTGATGCAGACGGGCTAGTCTCTGGTGACTGGAAGCTGATGCGTGCTGTGGTCATGTGTGTACCTACAGCCTGACCGTGACAAAGGTGGCCCCAGGTGATGGGAGAGTGCCAGAAAGCACCAAGGAGCTCCCACAAAGTTGAGAGTAGAGATTCATAAGCAGAGACACAAGCATGGGTCTTGCTGGAGACAACTGAAGTAAGGGGTTGGGAACTTTTTGCTGCGCTATCAACTCAGTAAATGCCATTTTATCTTCAGTATTTCCCATTGATCTTCTGGCACATGTGGCAAGTGTGCTGAACTGCTGCTTTCCCAGAACGGCCCTCCCCTGCCTCTGGTATCTCAAAGCCTCAGGACTATGCAGGCAACTACTGCTGAGGAGCAAAAAAAGTTCCCAAAATATTTGGCTGTCCAATCCAGCACTAAAAGTGTTGGATATATGCTTCCCAGTGCTTGGAAGAGGAAATGCAGCAATCAGATGAGTATGTCCACAAGAATACAAATTATAATTTGTATCATCACCATGGCTTGCATTACGCTGTTTTTCAGGAGCCATCATCCCCCAGGTTTCATGATGTACTTGAAGAGGTAGCTGTGAAAGGAAACCCCTATATGCCAAAGGCAGCAACTCTGCAAGAACTTATGTTGCTCAGAATGAGCGTGTATAATGGTGATACTAATTGGATTGTGCAGTGTACGGTTTTTCTGTTGCTCAAATAATGCAGCTCCTACACTGAATGTACCATTTGTTTTCAAGATACAAGGAGTTGGTTGTATACGAAGTTTACTTAGTAGAAGTTGATTTTTAAAACTATTTTTTAGATGCTTTCATTGCAATGGGTTACAATTGTATTAGGAAGATACTTGTGATGATGTACAGCAATATGTGAAGAGTTTGAGTTTAATGCTTAGAGGTAATCTGGAGTACTTACAGTATGTGTGGAAATGACTAGTGGGTGCGTTTTAAAATAATGATAATTTGTAGCAATCACAACTCTGATGTGTGCACACCACGCCATGGACACCCACTCACACGTCTGGCTCTAGAGTGAGGAAATACTGACTAAATCCACTGGGATGACAAGAGCCTGATTCCCACAGCATCGCCTGCGTCAAACATTGTACTTCATGCAGAGGTACCAAGTCCAGCCTAACCCTGTCATGAATTATGATGACTTTCTAATAAAATCTGAAATAGAAACACAGGAAATAACAGCTTATATTCTTTGGTGGATACTTGAGATGAGAATAGCTCATGTCGACTGAAGTTGTGCGACTCGTTTGTTGCAGTTTTGTGCAGTGTTCGGCAAAGCGAGGCCGATCAAACTGTGACCTTTGGGTTGCGCTGCAGGCTTTTATTAAATTTACAGTTAATACATGCCTGTATATTTGTTGAATTCTGACACTCCCTAAACATGTAACTAATGCTATTGAATGATGATGATCTAATTTAAGAGGAGAAGAATTTGTACAGCACTAATCCTACCTTTTTATCTGTAATCACATTTCTACTGCCGTAAAATTGAGTACAGTTATAGAGACCTAATGGCAGGGTTGAATTTTCAAATGCTTCAAACTCTTATCTGATAGCCGTCTTCTATACTGTTACCCGTCTGTGTGATGTATTTATAGAGTGCCAGTCACCATAGTATCTTTGCGATGATTGCTACCAAAATTGAGAACTCTGAGGTGAAAATCTAATCAGGACTTTAGATAACAATGTCACACAAGAGCCTTCTGGTCTTTGCCACTGTGCTCTGTTCAGATGAAGGCTTTGATGAGATCATGCTTGCTGTCGTGTTATTCATTATTTATTTTTGTAACAAGATTTCTACTTCATATCTTTTCTACTGCATGTTAGCACATGTCAAACCAATCCAAGTTCTGTTTTGAATATATTCTCTCTGTTAGTACCTGAAACAATATATTGAAAAATACAGGCGTTACAGGGCTGCTGAACTAGCAAAACCAAAAGGGGAGACTGTCGTTAAACGACTGCTTCTGCCACAGGTACCTCAGCTATCCGAACAGATGTTTTCATGAACTTTTTCAGACTCTTCATGGTAATGGGCAGACAGGCTGAAAATACTATTCTCATCATGTTAAAAATGACTGAGTTTTATGAGGAGAGTGCTGGAGACATGATTGACCAGTGCTAGAGACTCGATTCTATTGGAAAAGATGTGCTGCTAAAACTAGACAATATTAGTTTATTATTGAAAATTAAAAATGTTTTAAACAAACAGTGTAGTTTTCAGCTTGTTTGTATAGTTCATGTGCCAGCTATTGGCATCAGTGTTCTCTGTTTACTCCTGCATGGCCAGTTTGCCCAGCAGCCCACGTTTTGTTGAAGAGCCCCTTATAAGTATCAAGAGGGAAAAGAAAAGCAGTCCATTCTCAAAAACTGCAAGTTGAAAGTATCCCTTAATATCCCTTTAAGCTTGATTAAAAAGAAAAAGAAAAAAAAGAAAAACAACCATGGACAGAATCTACTTTTTTTTTTTTTTTTCCCCTGGCACTTGTATCTCAGCTTTGTTTATGCTCATTGGAGACTGATTCAATGTGGGCATCTTTCACTTCCTTATACGGGCATTAGATCAGGCCTGGCCTTGGCATTTCATGGGAGAAATTGTTACCAATTTAATGTTTTATTTTTTGCCTTTGTAAAGTTATAGCCCTTCTTCCTGTCTGGGTCACTACGACCATCTATTATCATTCCTGGCCAAAGACTTGTGAGAGCCAAGACTAAATCTTATGGAAAAGAGTGGGTTGTGACATAGTGAAGTTAAAAATGAAGGCTGTGTTGGGATGAAATGCCAGGATTTGCACGGGCAACCTCTGAAGTAAGGGATCTGTTTGTCGTCTGCTTTTTTGTAATTTATTTTTTTTTTTTTTTGGTGGTGGTTGGCATGACCTTATCTGCTCCTGGCTGAGGTGAGAGCTGCAGAGGCAATAGTATCTCCTCACTTTCCTCAGCTGCTTTACAAAGTATGTAATTGATGATTATGTAAAATCATTATGTTAAAGCAGAGTATTGCTTGAACAGACACATTTACATTTGGATTTTCTTTTCTCTATATTTAATAATCTGAAGAGTTCTGATCAACTGGGCAACTGAAGAAAAGGTTACAAATATGTAAAATTACCAGTGTGGTAGGATTTGGGGAAAATGAAGTCTACGTGCAGATGTTTTTGGTCACTTGAAGCGAGTTGTCTTCATCTCTCCATTTGGTTTTCTTAAGAAAATTTTTTAAGAGAAACTCTTCTGTGTTTAGCACTCAAAGTGGATATAGTTTACATTGTAACTCTGTAAACAGTTAATATGAGAGAAATTAGATAGGCATCTGAAAACTAAATAGTTTTAGACATGCAAATTAATAAAGTATTAGTTTTTTTGTTTTGGGTTGTTGTTTTGGTTTGGTTTGATTTTTTTTTTTTTTATTTTTTTTTTTTTTATTATTTTTTTTTTTTTGTGAGGAACCCATGCATGGAAATAACCTGAGCTGTATGAATCATCCTTTCTATCCCAATGGGACAACTCCTACATTTAAAGTCACTGAATTATATAAAGGTTTGTAGGTACAGGACGTATTTAAACACCTCAATATTGATTAACTGTCTAATTTTGATATGAAAAATTGTGTCAAAACCATGCAAAAATCAATTGCTGCATAGTAGAGTAGCTTATTTTCAGAGCAGATCATATTTATCTGCTGTTCTTTTTATGCTATTCTCTTTATAGTCATATGGCTTATACAAATAGTTGCATCTTGAATGGTTTAGGTTACTGTATTTCAGTATTACTTTGTTATTAATAAAAGTGCTTTTGTTAAACTGTACTTTTATCAGTAAACTTTTACTGATAGAGGATTAGCGGTCCTCTATTTTTTTAAGCAATTTGCTTTCTTAAATAAATAAGAATTTGATTAGGCATGGGAAAATGGCCATTCAGTTTGCTTTAGTAGGTTAATGCTGTTACTTTTGCGGGTTCTTGGTAAGCATGTGGATGAAATGATGATAATAATAGGCAGTCATGTAAATATGGGGATATCATGGTATTGATTTGTTCTAGTGAAAAACTTGATAGTTGTGGTTTCCTACCACAACCCAACATGGTTCCTTTTACTCCTATTGTTTTGCTTGGTATGGTTTGCAATACATTAACTTTACATTAAAAAAAAAAAAAGCGTACTCTATACATGTGACAAAACAAACAGAATTTCACAATGTGTTTTCTGCTCTTTTTCACAGCAGAACTGTAAGTAAAAACAAGACTGATCTCAAGACTGTACACTGGACATACCATGAATGTAAACACATTGTGAGGTGCAAACACGAGAGCTTAATTTAGGTTTGCACTACAAAGTAATAATTAAAGTAAATAATACGTTTATACCTATGTGACTTTCTGTTTGTGCTTTTCTGTGAGTGTCCAGTAAGTGTATTTCAAATGATAAAATGAAGTAATTTATATCAATTTATTTTGTCCTGCCAGATAGTTTAGAGGTGCAAGGTATTATTAAAGTTATTTAACAGTTGCTTCTGCTGTCCTTTCCTTCTGACATTTTTAAAACCTACTTAAAGTTATCTTTATGCTCCCGTGGTGATACACCTGAGACCCAAGGAGTGCATGCGGGGTGGTAAATCAGACGTTATGTCATACAAGGCAGCCTGGCTTCCTAAACGGTGGCTTGCATCATTGCTTCCATGATGGAGATCTACCTGTTGTTTATGACATAGCAGAAGTGCTGGTAAGGAAAGCCACCTTTGTTTCGTTCTCGTACCTTCGTCTAAGCCTTTTTTAATATAATAGCTTTGTGCTGGGATCTTGAGTGATGCTTGTAAGGTGCATAGGGTATTGTATGGCTTGTTGAAAATATGTAATTGTTGTTTCAAGGATTTGACAGGCCATATATGTGTGCGTTCTCAGTTCTGATGGTTGTCTTACCTTGGTCTTTTTAAAGTAATGTTTGAATCAGAGGTGTGCATCAGTGGCTTCAGTGAAATGTTTCAGTACCCCATGCTCTCCCAGTCATCATGCCTTATGGGGCTGATGACTTGCTTCTGAGATTTTGCCTTTGTGGAATCAGCTTTGTGGGTGCCTTTTCTGTGAGAGGACCCTTGAAGCGTGCTCTGCGTCAGCACATTCATTGGGTGGCTTTCTCGTGTCCCCTTGGCTCCGCTGCCTGCTTGACTTGGAACTTGCTGGCTGATAGCACTCAGCAAAAACCTGAAATTCTTGGAGCCACCCACAACTGGGACAGAATTTCAGTTGACATGCAGCTCTGACTGAACAAGGTGAAAGGCAGGCCGTGTGATCTAGGGCTAAATATAACTCAGAGAGATTAATCAAAGATCATATGAAAGGAAAACATAGTAGTTCTGTTCATTAATTAGGCAAACCAATAGCACTTCAGTGATTTGCATACGCAGATTTGTGATATGTCCAGTGTACAGCTTAGAGATTGAACTTGCTCTTCTACCTGTAATTCTTCTCAAAAACCAGCTATAAAATTGTGTTGTGAGCTTCTATGTTTATTTTGCCTCAATCTGCAACTATAGCTTGCCCAGTTTAAGTAGCAAACTGTTTTTCTAAATTTAGTCGGCAAACAACTTGTGATAGGATAGCAGTGTTTTTCTGCATCCGCTGTTAGAAGGTGTTTGAGTAAGGATGGCGAAGATTGGCTTTGACTTCTATCAGCACAAATCTATTGCTGGTGATAACATATCATAAGAGTATGCTGCCTATCTTCCTGTATTCTTGTCTCTAGTAAATAGCAGTTTTTCAAGGAAAGTCTCAGAATTTGCCCTTTTGTTAATAGTCTGGTGGAGAGTTTATATAGCAGAAAAGAATCCTGATTCCTCACTTGATAATGTATTAAAGGGGAGTTTTTTTGAGCTTTGTCTTGTTTTTTGTAAAGAAAATTGGCAACGGTTGCTTTTAATACATGTAACTAATAAATGTTAAATCAAAAATGTGACTCTTGTACAGTGACACGTTTTAAAAGAGCAGACAATGTGTATTGGTCTGCATCATTTGTAACAATCTTCCACTGCTTGGAAAATGTAGGGAGGGTGTTTGCTGCTGTGCAAGATACATACATCAGGATACGTACATCTTCTTTGGAGATCATGGGGCTCCTTATCGTTTGTTGATACTCTTGGATTGCTAATAAACTGAATTCCACTATAGCGCTCTATGCATCATATTCCATGTTATTTGTGTGTTTATGCAGAATTATTTCTAAATAAAAGTTTTTCAGGTTATTCCATCATGAGGCGTAAGTGAGAGACAGTGATGATAAAGGTCTTCATTCATATTATGACTAACTGCAGGTGAACATTATGTTGTTATGTCTCATTCTCAGTGTTGCTGTGACTCAAAAATGATAATAAACTCCATTAAAATACCATGACATCAGTAGACTGAGTATTTAAAATGCATATGAAAGGTTAAAGTCTAGAATTCATAAGAATATAACAGCTATCCATATCATTTTAAACTATATAAAGTATTTGTAGATCTTTTGAGTTTCATTTAGTCTCTGCATGAGAGAGAACTGATATCAAGCATACACCTTGCTTTCTGCCCCCCAGATGTAACCTTTTTCTTTTAAAGTAAATGTGAAAGTACAAAAGAAGGAACAATTTCCGTGGAGGAAAATCACTTTTGGTCCTTCAGAATCATGAACTCAGACTGATACTTTGCAGCTACAGTGAGTACAAGCAATGCACTACAAATCTGGCACAGAATTTTGACAGTGAGAAGTCTTTGATCTCCTACTTTTTAACTACAGTTTTTCATTTCTTCTTATTTCGTTGAGTCTTACTGTTTTACTTCATTTTCCACACTGCTGTGGTAGGAAGCAGTCATTGCATTTTCTGTTGCCAAAGGAAATGGCCATTTGTTGATTTAGAAAAAGAATAGAGAAATGGCTGTGAAACACCTTAATGAGAAAGAGGGAGTGGTGGCTAGGGAACTCTGCTAAATATTTACAATTTGAGGATCAAGTATTTTCAGTCTGCCTGAGTTCCTAAACTTCCTGCAGTTCTGGGTGGTGTTTGTTTTTTGTTGTGGGTTGTTGGGTTTGGGTGGGGTTTTGGGGGGGGGAGGTGGAGAAGAGGGTGAAAATACATGTTACTCACATTTAAAGATTTCCTATAAATTTGGAGAACTGATCTTTGGTTCTCATTTGATCAAAAGAGAGAGACAGGTTCATCTTTGCTTCTCCATTCAGTTGGCTTATGGCACCCAAGCAAAGGAGCCCCTATCTATAGCCTTTTTCTGAAACTCTAGTTGCCAGGGATCTTTGAATGTAGAAATAAGAAATAAGATTTTAGATGATGAATCTCAGTATGTGTGCTAGAGCAAGGCCAGTTGCTTTATTGATCCCAACTACTGAAGTTTTTCCCTGTGAAGATGATTTATGTTTATCTTAAAAAAAAAAAAAAACAAACCAAAAAACCAAAACCAAACCAACCCCCCCCCAACCAAATCAGTTAGACAAACAAACTGAACTTTGTGCAAGAACTGATTTAAAACATACTTGACTTTTTCTTTCTCATCCTTACTTTCTGAAATCTTCTGTGGATTCAAAAGAAATGGGTGCAATTCTGGTCTTGCATATAGGCATATACCCTCTTTGAAGAACAGAGATGTTTCTGCTTTTGAATTGAGCTTTATAAACTTGCTGGAAAAAAATTCAGCTTGGAGGATGCATTTTGAAGTAATAGTTTCTTGGGCACTGAACCATTCATTTCCTAAAAGGATAAAGCCACTTCTTTGTACCTGCTGACAAAACAAAGGAATCGGTACTGATAATATGTTACGTGGGTACAGGCTGTAATGTTGATAAGCGTCACTCTGGCTGCTGAAAAGCGCCAGTTCTATCTGGCCTCTCATCCTTACCAGAAGCAACACATCTGCCTCACTGGAAATCATAAAAATGGTCTCCAATTGTTTTGGCTGCACTTTTACTAAATAAATGAATCATTGTTATGTTTTCTCCAGCTTAGATACCAAACGAAAATGAAGCAAAATGCTACGTTCAGCTGCTTCAAGTTGGGAAGGTCTAGATAATCTTCATCTCTGAAGTGTGAAAGAACTGACACGTAAAATTGCAGGTCTGGCAGCAGAGTTTTTTGTTGTTTTTTTTTTTTAAATAAGTACCTTACAGTTGGAGAATTTATTTTTCTTAAGAAAAGAAGACATAAGAGACCTGAACTATCTATGCTTCAACAGTAATACTGGAAACAGCAGGGTAAGAGAGAAGACAGTGTTGTTACAAGTGTGCCTGTATAAATACTGGCTATGAGCTTAGACTGGGAATGAGAAGAAAGCCTTTGTGTTCCAGAGGAGTAGGGTGCTGAGGCAGCCTTCCCTAATAGTGGGGACAAAGGAACAGTAGTCACTTTTAAGGCTCTGAGTTTATGCTAAATATCATATACTGTGGTTGGCTGAAACAGGGACCGTGGGGTTGATTGTACTTTTAATCTTGTTTAATGTGGTTCTTTTAGGCTTCATGTTTACATTCCTAAACATACGATATCAAAGTTGTTATGCACTCTGTGATGCCAAGTGAGTCTCTGATTTGGACAAGGCAAGCATAGATGTGATAGTTACTTCCAGACTCAACAACAATTTTGGACTTATGCGTAACAGCTAGTAAAGAAAATTCGCATCTGAAGTCTAATTTTGTAGTGGAAAACTATTATAAATGAGATTTATAGATGCTGGGGAGTTACCTAGTATCTGTGAACGTGGAGAGATTACTTAGTTCTTCCTTCAGAAATGGCGTGCTTTTCCTTGGTGGTGGTGGGGAGGGAAAGGCCTTTGAGTGTCTGAAAGAGGTGATGGAAAAATCCACATCTAGAAGTTTGACAGTGTCTGGAAGTGTGATATCAAATTATTAGATGGCTTGGCTTGATGTGGGTGTTTTGAGAGTGCACATCAAATAATCATCTGCTTCCTTACCTCCTTCCTCTGCTAACTGGTAACTGCCTCAGTTCCGAGTTTCTAAAAATATTCTGGTCTCATGGATCTGAATAAGAACTTCATTTTCCAAAAGCGTTTGGACAGTGGAGCTAAGCAGCCCTTTGGAGAGGTATATGAAACACTTGCAAAAATTTGCAGCCCATCTTAGTATCCATTTGTGTTCATGAGCAATGCAAGTCTGTTTCTCTTCTCTAGAGGTCATAAAAATGGACAACGATGATAGTGGATATCTTTATTTTGCCTTTAATCCATGAAGACACAGTACGTAGTCTTGTTTGAGTAAAAAGTTCTGTCTGCCAGCACCGTTGTAAGTATTCCAGCCTAGGAAGGAGCAGCTACTACAACTGTGCGGTTCTTTGCAGATATACTCCTCCACCCCAAGTTTGGGCGCTTAATTCCTCATAGCCTGACCTGATTCCTTCATGTGGCAAAGGGAAGACTCCGTTTCCCTCATACTGTTGGTATTTTCTGCCATTGCAGATCACAGCCTCTTCATTTTTAAATTTAAGCAAAACTGTGGATGGTACCAGTTGTTTTTATATATATGATAAAAGTGGAATTACAGTAGAGTAAATTAAGGATTAGAGTTAAATTATGGATTACTAGTTAATATCAAAGGTACATAGGTACAGCATAATTCCATTCTTTGAATCTTTCCTTGAAAAGTCCAGTTTATAATCCTATTGGGTAGCAAATGGATGCATTTTATACAACTTCTTATATCATTTTATAGAGTATTTGTGCTTGCAGACATAGAGATGAAATACATGTTTTTGGCTATAGTTGCAAGGATACTTCTATTTTAGTTTCATTTTACTAAATCAGTAAATGAATTTAAAAGGAATTCAGTTCCAAAAGAGCTCCTGTATCCATTTTCTGTAAGCAAATTAGAAGTTTTTGAGAGTGCAGCATTCCCAAGAAATATGCTTTACCCTGTGATGTTCATTTGTATCTGTTTTTAGTCCAGTGTACAAAGGTGACAACACAATTTCTTACCTACTCATACAGGGAAATTTCTACTGTGCTCTGTGATTATTATCTCTTTCTAATTGCTCTTATGATTTTTTTTTTCGGTATATTTCCTTTTCCTGGCCTATTATATGATAGAAAAATGTAGGTGGCATGTTTGTTAATTTTAAAAAAAGATTATCTGGTGACTTCCTGAGACGGTACTCTGGTTGGAATATATAAAATTGAAACTTCCTCCAATTCATTTTCTTTGAAAAGTTGCATTAAATAAGGGTAAAACTGAGCAGAAGTTGTATGTCAGTAAACAGTATCTTGAGAATTCTTCAACTGGGGTGGAATCGGGTTAGTTATTTGTTTACAAAGGACATGGCCCAAATGTGTGGTGCAATAGTCAAAGACCTGGTAAATCACAGGACTTTTTGAAAGCCTCTCAGTTGTAGCACTGAACATGGTAGGCTGATATTTTTGGAAGCGATAATTCGGTTGTACTGGTTTTGAGTCTCAGACTCAAGAAATCTGTAGATTAATTTCAGAAGTCCAGAAAAAATTTTAGAAGTAGCAAATATCTGCTAGTTCTCACGTTTTAAGAATTGGATGGCTCTTTCTGGACACCAGTAGCCTCATTTTTAGAGGTCTGATTATTTGCATTTGTAGCATGATTTCCTGAGAATTACTGAACTCTGAAACATACTGTGAAGATTTGCTGCTTCGTTATAAGGCAGTTTGAGTGCAAAAATCTTATTGTCGAGTTTCATTGCTCCTATTTCTTAGTATGTCCTAGGCCAGGTACGTAAGTTTGTGCTATTATAGTGTGATTAAAAACCAGCATACAATTTTTTAAAGAGGGTTCTTCTAGCTCTGCCTTTTTTTGAAGCGTGGGTTCGTTTGTTGTTGGAGTTAAACTTTGAAGCAGGTGGCTATAGCTGATGTAAGTTTTCTTCAAAGCCTCAATTATCCAAAGTAATGATTCTTCAGCTGCTCAATACTAAGAATAGGATTTTATTTGTTTATGCTCGTGCATCAAATTGGTAATGAAGTATTTTGTCTGGATGAAAAAATGGAAAATAAATTATTTCTTTTTTTGTAAAGTAGACTTTAAAAAAGGGGCTGGGAGATCTGTGAGGCTCTTTTAGCATCACAGAACCCTGAAGCTCAATGTCAGTGCATTTATCCTTGGCCTAATGTATCAAAAACCTTTTATGGTGTACTGGTCTGAGAGATATGGACTGGGGTCTGACTGGCTGGGAAGCAGATCTGTTGAAAAGGTGGTGTAGTAACATAAACCAACAACCTGGAGTGAGTTCACGGAAGACCAGCAAGATGGTTGGTCCCTGGTACACTTGCCCTGTAGCAGAGGCTCAGGGAGTGGGACTTGTCCAGCCTGGAGAAGGGGAGACTTCAGGGGACTTGACAGCAGCCCCAGTGCCTGCAAGGAGATGGAGCCAGGCTTTTCACAGGGGTACATGGCAGGAAGATGAAAGGCAACCAGTACAAGTTGAAACGAGAGGTTCAGACTGCATGGGGGGGAGGGGGGGGGGGGTTGTGGAAATGACTTTGAGGATAATGGGGTATTGGAACAGGCTGCCCAAAAGGGTTGTTTCTATCGTTGATGGTTTTTAAGACCTGACTGAAGCAAAGCCCCAAGCAAGCAGTTCCTGAATTCCTGTGCTTTGAGCAGAAACGGTTGGATTAGAGATCTCCTGATGTGCCTTCCAACCTGAACAATCCTATGGTTGCATGAGGTGAATAGGTAGCAAGATTAATTTGACCCTCCCTGTACTGTTTTAGAAAAACATGGATTTGGAAGAGTGGCCGTTTCACCCGTTGCCTGGAAGGTGCATGCAGTGGGAGAACCAAGGACTTGTTTCACATTCAGGATAGCTATCTTAACTCTGTTGGTGCAGAGTTTGCTTTCAAGTTGAAGAACTAGGATGGGAATCCCAGTCCTGCAGGGCGTGCCTGTGCGTACTGGTGCAAGTGAGCTGATAGTTGTGACCTGTCTAGAGCAGTGGATTTAATACAGCCGGCTGGATACCTCTCCCTTTCTAGTTGCATGTTACCTCCTGACATCCTAAAAGAATTGTTTTTTGTTTAGCTCCATGTAATCTTAATGTAAGGGATTGCTAGTTAGAGCCCATCAGTTTGGTTTGGCAGATGTAACAGTGTAGAAAACAACAGTGTGTCAAGACTGTTTCTTTCAAACTCCAATCTGGAATATGTGTCACTGGTACCTGTTAGATTTTATATATGTGACTGGGCTGCTGCATCTATAATTAAGTTTGAAAGTTTCTTCTTTCTTTCTTCAGAATTATAGTCACATGATAATTCAGTTTTTATTCTCTACAGTACTCTAGAAAAATTCATCCAGAGGAAGGTAGTTCAAGCACCAGAATTGGTTACCCAAGTAACCCTGTTACTTTTGACACATAGAAAACCAAATCACAGTAGTTTAGCACAAATTTGCAGATTTAAAGTAGTTTTCCTAGAAAATGAAACTTTGTTGTGCACAACATTGATGGAAGAATGTTTCCTGAAGGAAACTTTTAGGTAGGCATTAATTACTTCATTCATTTCTTTTTTCTCTCTAGTTTGATGCCAACTGCTGGTTGCATGGAGGCTAAAGTGCCCATGTGTGAGAGGAATGGGGAATATAGTGAACTTTAAAATCATAGATTGAATAATTTGATACTTTTTAAAGTCATAGTTTCAACCTAAATCTTCGTGGTGTCTAATGGTACCCAAGATGTTTGCGTGTGGTAGGGTATTTCGGATTCCGCATTTAAGACACTAGAAAAGTATCTGATTTTCAGAGGATGGATATTATAGTTACAAAAATGAAGCCCTTTAAAATGTCACGTGTCCATGTCCAAACTCCTCCCCCTAATCACCATCTGTATTGTACTAAATGAAGCATTGACTGTTTAGTGCAATCTGAGAATAGGAAGTGTGAGAATTGTCATGGTAGTGATTCAGATCATTACTACAAGAGAGTAACCTAATCAAATTGCTTTGTTGGGGGGGGAAACCCAAACACGCAAATTGAAAAGAACTCGTGATTGTCTTCCAAAACCAAAGATTTCACTGTCATTGAGATCTACTCCAAGCTTTGAAACGAGTAGTAAGTTGGAAAGATTGTATGACCACTTTTATATCTTAGTACATTTCAAAGCAGCTTTTTTTATTCTCATTAAAGTATTTTATAATTGCATCAATTTAATCAGAAATAATTAGCTTTTCCAGCTTTAGAGACATTAGTCACAGAAGTCCTGGAGAATATGGACCAGGATTTCT
The DNA here is from genome assembly GCF_900496995.4 of Aquila chrysaetos chrysaetos. NCBI lineage: Eukaryota > Metazoa > Chordata > Aves > Accipitriformes > Accipitridae > Aquila > Aquila chrysaetos. Next base: position 17,869,051 of record NC_044012.1, on the reverse strand, counting down.
TACATCTGGCAAAAACATGGTGCTACCTTTCTGGAAATGGAGCTTTCCTTGTGTTCTTTTGTATTAGTTAATAGAAACCCTCCTTGAAAAAGGATACTCATCAAAGAATGTTTTATGAAACAGAAAAACAGTACTCATAAACCCGGTTGGATTCCAAGAGTTATTACGTTTTACATCATATACAGTTTATTTTTCCAGATGCCACAGTTCAAAATAATGTATTTTTAATACTACTTGTAGAATTCTACAGATTAATAATAGCACGTGACATGTTAATATCCTCTATGACATCCTACTGGTCATATCCAACTGTGATAAACAGTTGTATATGCTATAAAAGTGACATCTATTATAAAAATAAGGATAATACAAAAGGATACAAACAATCCCTTAAATTTGTAAAGACTGTTACAAATCTTGAATGTTAATTTGAAGGAAAAAGTACATGCTAATGCTAAGTTTATGCCTTCAGTTAATAGTCCTTTATTCCTTCAGGAAAAAAAAAATCAAGCAGCTATACTTTAAATGAATTTAATGAACTGCAAAGACTGACATTTTCACTATAAAAGTCACACTTCATTTAATGAAGTAGTTAAATATTGATGCTATATTAAAATACAGGCTGAATAAAAATGGCAATATGGTTTTCAAAATAGGAATTTGAGCTGTTTTTTTCTTGTTATATTGAAAATTTCATGAACTGAGAAAAGGGAAATACAGCAGAGTATCTCCATAATAAACACAAAGCACTTTGTTGAAATAACATTGAAGTCAAAAGACAGAAACCCATGAAAGCAAGGAAATTAAGTCACTGTACTCTTAACTCAGCCTCTTTGTGCTGAAGCGCTGAATCTCTTCAAGGAATGGATCCAACATTATCACCATTCAATGTGCAATATTTTCTAAAATTCTTGAAAATTAAGACAGATTGTAACCCTGTGCTACAGGTGGCACATAAAAGACCTAGCCATGTGTTTACCCAGGATGAATAGTTATATCATGATATTCTTTGATCTTAATTCAAAGTAATTGTGTTTTAAGTGCTATGATTTTGATGGCAATATTCTGGCAAAGCTATGTTGCCTGTGTTGTGACTTCCACACATTTCCATTGATATAATTTGAATTTTTACCTCCGTTATTATATCTGCACTTTCACCGTACCGACATAACACTGGCAGTGGATAAAGTAGTATTGCTGACAAACATGGCTGAGGTTTTTCCCAGCTCCAACACATATATGATGGTAAAGGAAAAAGAATACAAGAATGAATCTTACCATAGATGTGAGAGCGAACAGTGATTGAGTGATGATATGATCGGCTTCACTTTGATGGATTGAATTATGTTGTACCGTACTTCATAAAGCTGTACTAATTCTGACATCAGGCTTCTGTGTATAGTAAAATACTGAGGATGACATCTTTCGCCCATTGAAGTCAATGGCAAAACTCCCATTAATTTCAGCCATCCGTGATTTCATTCGCTGTGGCTGACTTGTAAAACAATGGCAAATTCAGTACATTCCTCCCCCCCCGCCCCGCCCTCCACCCCCCTTGGGAAAGATCTCTACTCCATCTGAAATGATTTGTCTTTTGACTTGCATGCTCTTACTCTGAAAATACAAATTTTAATTCAGGCTAAATATAGTCTTATTTCTTTCCCTTACCTATTATCATGTAAACATCAAAGATGATGGAAGAAAGTGGAGCTATTTTGAAAGTGGTAGGTTGTATACACAGTTATATACACAATTACTGATAGAAACCAATGCTAAGGAATGCAGTTTTCCTACGGAAGACTAATGAATCATTTCTGTAACTAGCAGCTATCAGGTGTGGTCTTTACATGTGTTGGTGGAAATGTGGTTTAGGTGTTTGGGTTTTTTCCCCTTATATACAAACAGTTTTTCTTTAAAACAACAACAAAAAAGAAGACATTGGAATCTGAAGAACTAATTATATAAATGTATTTGTATTTGGAAGACATGCAGTATTTGTGTTTATGGTAGCGATCCTCAAAATTCTTCATAAGATGATAGCTCAGCATCTATTTGTATGGTTATGTCTCCTGGTATTTTGCCACAGCAAGCACTGAAATCATCTGCTTAATAGAACATAACATTTTGTAGAGTATTATGTAAAATCACCAAAATTTACCTGGAATTAATAGAGCATTGAAGAATTTTCTTCCTCTTCTAGACATACTTCCAGAAGAAGGAAGAACATGGATGTCAGATATATGTTCATGCTATTCATTGTCCTAAACTAGTTCAGGTTCTGCAATAGTCGTGGCTCTTTGTTGCTGATCTACATTCTGCCTAAGGCAGTGGTCCCACTGAAGAGAAAAGTATAAGGCATAACCAAAGAGAAACATGGTGACATGTTTATCAGTTTGTGTCCTTATGTAGGTAAATTTTTAAAAAAAGAATTGCAGAAAGTACCTGAAAAGGTATTTCTCTACTGCAGGTATTCAATAGTTAGATATTAGAACTGTAGCACTGCTGCTGTCTTTAACACTAGTATAGGGAAAAATGTTTTATTAAACACTAATTTCACTAGTTATTTAAGAAGTAGCTGGCTTTGCACACATTAATCTCTTTTTCTTTTTAATTCAAGGTTGATGGTCTAGGTCTTACACATTGTATTTATGAATAGGGCACTCAATAACTATGCAAAATATCTATTTCTCCCATGGGAATCTGTGCTTTGATATATTCTGATCCTTATTAAATTTAAACAGGATCAAATTTATACAGCTTTGGCAGAGATTTATTAAAATACACTGAGTGGACAGCTTGTGGGAGTGCAGTGTGCTGTAATAACATATGCCTCTTACCAGAGAATAGTAATTATTGAGAATCAAATAAATCTGTAGGAGGTTAAGTATATATGGAAAAGATATCAATTGTAGTTTTCTACAACCAGACAGGAGTACTGTGTGAAGATTTGTTGCTGTATAAAGAAATGAACCACCCTTATAAAACCCTAAATAGTCAAAATGTCATTTACCAACAAAGCTAATATTCATCCAATCTTAAAAAAATGTTAATGACATTTGCTCAGTAGCATTAAATTAATTGTTTAGTGCTCTTCATCTGCATAAGTAGCCATTCACCTTTATATCAAAGATTTACTAAACGTAATTGATAGCTATGTTTGTTACAAAGTTTTGTAAATTTCTTTTCTTAATCAGAATCATCATGTCCTTGGAAAGGAAAATTAAAAATAATGGTTGCAGATTAACCAAAGAATTTTTTAAAAGTTAAAAATTTATTATATAACATCCATCATTCATCCAAAGTTCAGCAATGGTCTGTTTAAGATTAGATACTTTGACCTTTTAAATTATTGTATGTGGTAATTTCGCTAGTGTAAGAATTGAAAAAGTGACAGGTGGGTCAGTAAAAGCAGTTACTTGTGACATAGTTGTGGTTCAGATGAAGCTTTTGTATTTTGTGATACAATTCTTTGGAATTTCAAAGCTTGAGACATGTAAAAAGGGAAATTTTGTCACTAAATATGGAAAAGATGACAAACCAACCATCAGTGGGTGGGTGGGAGGGCAACAACCTATATCCTATCCCCTGTCTTCACTGCTCCTGGCAACAAGATTCATAGTTAAGTGTTAAGACAGGAGGATTTTAAGGAATTCATTCAAGTTTGTGAACCTTGGGGAGGTTGTCCTGTGCTCTCAGGGAACATCGCAGAGACAGTTGGGTGGTTCTGGGTCTTTTGTGGTTTGGACCTTCCAAACAAATTTTCTTTGGAAGGGCAAACAAGAGGTCTCTTCAGATACCACACCGGTTCCTTCAGTTACCTATGGAGTTCACTACCTTGTTTTCCATCAGTCTACTATTATTTCTATCTAAAATAGATTTGGTTTTGAAGCAGTAGTTAGAAATCTGTAAATTTTGTGCTGTAGTAATTTGTAATAAGCCATTATAATGACTTTTATGGGTTAGGGGTGTTTGAAAGTTAGCAGTATCCAAACAGACTATCTGTTATGTATATGCATGAGTGTGATTCAGCACTAATGTGACCTTCAGACTCTGGGCTTTGCTAGACATGGTTTAAGCGAGTAGGACTTTATTTGGACTATTTTACTTGCATTTCTCCCTGTGGCATGAAAGGAATGGAGTAGTTTCAGCAGCAAATGTATTTCTCAGGGCTTATTGTATTAAGAAAGTGACTTTTTAAAGCAAATGCATTTAGATAGAGATTATATTTGATTTAAAACTAGTACCATCAGAATACCTCTGCATTTTATCATGAACATCTAGTGAACACCGTCTAGTTTCTTGGTAAGAAATGTAAAAGATGCTAATCTTGGTAAAAGTCTTTATGCTTAAACAATTATATCCTTTTTAAAAAATTCACTGATTCACATTGATGTGGATGTGATACAAATCTAGTTCACTCCTTATCAAATTGGCGGTGGTTCTTTTATTAGTCTTTTGTCCTGTTATTTTTCCTTTGTCCTATGGTTCCAAACATAGTTCAAGATTTTTCTAAATCAGCTAATGAAACCTGATTACTTCAAGCTAACATATGTTCTGTTTCTGTCCTTTATTATAAGAGAAGAAACACTGTGTATTTGTTAAAATAAAAGTCAGGGCATTTGGGTTCCAATCCCATTTCAGTTATTACATTGCTGTATGACCTTGGGCAAGCTGTTTATTGTGCCTGTCCCTCACTGGCTTTTTCTATGAAAATAGAGATGATAATATATGGGGACCTCCTGGTAGTGCTCTGAAGCTTAATTCATTGCTATCTGTGGAGGGCTCTGGGAGACCTGCCTAGGCACTACTGCAGATATTTCTGTATGTTCATGCATATTATGACTGTGCGTGATATATGTTGTTATGTATGAAGTATGTATGTATATATAATGCATATCAGCATGTTTGACTACAATCCTGTATAATTATAGTTTATATTAATGAGTCATCTTGTGACACTACTCACATTTTTGTTTCCATTTATGATTATAGTAGAATACAGATGTAAGAAGTAGGAGCAAATTCTTTTTCTTAAATCCGCAGGTGTTTTGACCCAGAATGTCTATTTCTGTAGCTGTCAGGATTATTTTTGTTTTTAAAGTAGGTATGCTGTAACAATATACGCATGGATTTTAATTAATATGGGGTTAGTAAAAACTGAGTAATTACGCTGAAAAGAGGAATTGTAAAGTCAAATCACTAGAATAGCAGTCTGCTTACATCATTATGCAGATAGCAATACTGTATGGTAGGTAGCTGCCAAATTATCCTAAATTTTCATGTTTAAGGCTGTGTGGAATCAAGTAAGTGTGGAATAAAACTGGGAATCTGATGTGCTGCAGTTCTAAGAAAATCTTCATCTCATCTGTTAGATATTTCTAGGTCAAGCTTTTCATTTTCTAAGCCAATTAAAGAAAACACAATGTTTTGCAACTGATTCCTGTTGTGTTTTCTTGGGAATATACTAATTTCCTTTGGTGCAATATAGATTAAGGAGTCCTTTGCTTATAAACAGACATAAGACAGTTTCTAGTTTAAGCACAGGAAATTTATGGCTAGGAAAGATAGCTTTATTTGTTGATGGAGACTAGCCACATTATGCTGGTTTGTGTTTACTTTTATTAAATCTGATATGTGATAGAAAAATTGTAAATCTTCCAGGGTTTTTAAGTATTTTATAAGGACAATCATCTTTTGAAATTATTTCCTCTTTTAATGTCTCAAATCAAACATATTGTGACAAGCTATTAGGCTATAAATTTATTCATTCATCACAGTAAATCAAGTTGGCACAGTGGCTTATAAAAGATCATCATTTATATTGGTATCTTCAGGGTCAAACAATCACATCGCTTCTTACTTTGAATTGGTGCTACTGTCTATATGCTTTACTACAGGCCCTAATAGAGAGAAAGATTCTTGACTCAATCGAGGGGATTGTTAAAGATTTGAAAAAAAAAATATATTTTTTCTTTTTTTATTATAATTTTCGCTTGACTGCAACAGTTGGATGTTTTGTATAATGCAACAATAAAACCTGTTTGCAGGTGTAAAAATTTATGTAATAATTATGTGATGGGTTTTGTGCATGTTCTATGAAGGTGGCGTAAGCTAAAGGTAATAGCCTTGTAGTATTTCAAGACAGCTAAATAATTGTTCTAAAATGTCAGTGGCTGTGACATTCTAAAAACGCTTTCTCTTGAACATTGTCTATTTCCTCTTAGAATCGCATTGATTAATTAATAATGCTCAGATAGTAAAAGTTTTAATTTGAAGATAGCATATGAGGTACAAGATATTAATTGCACCAAAGATAACATGCTAATTAAAAGGTTCATGCACAGTTGTCTAAGGTTAACAGTGTGCATTGAAATAGTTGGAATAGAAACCTAATTATAATCTAGTATCTGAATGCTATATTTTTTCAAAGGTAGCATCTTTTGTGCTTTCTGATTTTCTTTTTCTGGGGAAGAATTCTTTGTGCAACGTTCCTTTTGCAGTGAAGGTAGTTCAACAAGAAAACAGGCATTGTAAACCAATGATTTAGAGCGGTATAAATAGTTCTGCATTGAGTATTAGTTCCAAATGCAGTTGCAAAGATTGTGTCAAAACAAATGTATTTAAAGTCGCAGTTTAGAAGAGAAACAAAATGCAAACCTCCCCCATCTTTAAAACGAGGAAGTTGTTTTTACCTGTTAGAGGCTTCATTTTTAGATAGAGGGATGATGCACAGTGTAAGCAAGGTAATTGATAAAAGTCTTAAATATTAGTGCCTACAGTTTATGTGGCGGTCTGGAGTCTGTCTCCTGGGCCAACCTCCGTTTCATTCTCTTAGCAAAAATGGAAAGGAGAAAAACGCAACTCCTGTGGCTCTCCTATGATTTATTCTATTGCAGTGCAATTTTCCAGCACAGCAGTTTCTACCATTCCTTCCTCTGTCCTCGGCAACCTTTCGGAAGTTTCAGTGTCGCCTTATCTAGCTTGCAGGAGTGAAGCAAAAGCTTCTAGCTCCGGAAAGCATTGGCTTTCATCTGCAGGAAGGCTGCATGTCAGCACTGGCTTCAGGCTCAATGAGACCGGTCTGCCAGTTGTGCCATGAGTAATATAAGTAAGTAGCATATGTAATGCAAGTGTCATAGTTTAAGATACAAAGTTTATCTCACATCGAACATTCATGACTTTTATGCGTTCTCCATGCAGGGCTATGCAGTGGAAATACACCTTTATGTACTTCCTAGATTTTAATGAAACCAACAACTTCATGCCAGAATAAAACTAGATTAAATGGTAGTGAAGTCGGTTCTGAATTCTAACCTGCATGAAGGGATGGCTCTGGACATTGACTGTGATCTCACACCAGTGTTAACATTCATTATGTGTTGGCTTGGAGGGAGCAGCCATTCTTAAGCTTTATAAACCATTTGTAAAATTCACTAGCTCAAAGTGCAGAGATAGTATCACTTACATTTTAAATCATCAAGGTGAATAATGGAAAAAAGTATCTGTGCAAGAGAATTAAGCAAATATTTAAAGAACATAGATCTTCAGTCTTGGCTTTCTCCAGTGCTACTGTAGGCAGCAGCAGCAGTTGCTGCTCAGTGCCGTTATATGCGTGTGTAGGGGGAGGTATTGAGTTGCACATGAATACTACATGTACAGCTGAAATAGCTTCATATCACTAATATTCTGCATTGTACAGTCATCCTTGTACTAAGGAAAAAAAAAAAAAGAAGTCTTAAATTAGTTGAGTCAGCCAGATGAGTTACTAGAATAAAATCCATCAGTCACTTCTTATGAGTGGTTGTTTCATTCTGTGATTCTGTAGTGCCAAGAACTAATTCACCAAGTAATATTTCTGTCATTTAGAAACCTAAATGGTTTAGAAGTTTATACCCTTGTGTGTAGGGCTAAGGTCTAGACAGAAAGTGTCTAAATCCAAAAGTGTGAGCTTTAAAAACCTCTGGAACCTGCGATTTTTCTCCAAAGTGTTTATACCTAGAAAAAGTTCCTGTGTTTCTACAGGTAGCCAACAATGCCATCACTTTGCAGAAAGCCTGGTAAAGAGAAAACCGCAGCTTGATAAGACCTAGATCAAAGAGAAACTCTGCGATTGTGAATCCTGCTTTCATTCAGGGCTGCAGCCTCTGGTGTGGAACTCGGGTGCCTACAAGTTATGTGCAGGCAAGAATCCAAGGACAGTGTTTTGCAGATCTGGCCCTAAGCCAATGGAAGGGGACTTTGTGTTTTAAATGTGGCACTGTTACATTTAAGGAGCAAACAAATGCCAGAGTGTCTCCAAAGAAAGACTACTACGTCTTAGCTCAGCCTGTAAGTGTGTGGCTTTCTGTTGTTGTTTTTGGTTGTCTAACAAACGTTACATAACAGAAGTAGAAGCAAATATAAAGAATTCGTTTCTAATCAGCAATTTTCTGTAAATAGAGGCTGTATGAATATTAGCACTTTTTTTGCCTCCTTAATTTGATACCCAGCTGGGTGAGAACATAGGACCTGGTGATTAAACTTTGGAGCCTCATTTATCCTTATAGGTTTTAGTGCTTTTGGCTTATTCTCTTTGCCTTTGGAACAGCAGTCCTTTAAGTTTTCCTACTTGCATTTTACCATTACCTAAAATCTATATGCTGTGATGTCAGAGGTTTTATTATTTTCGTTAGACACTCAGGCCCAAGAGTTACAGAGAAGTTCAGTAGCTTGATCGAGGTCATGCAGACTCAGGTGGCAGAATTAGGAATTTTACACATCTTTTCATAGCTGAAAGTCCATCCTTCCTTTCCTAGTGAGTGTTTCCTACTAAGATGCAGAAACCTATAGGCAACTCCCTTGAGACTGTTACATGTGTGTCAGTGACTTCCAGGGAAGAATTTAAAAAGCTGCATTGGACTGTAATCAGTAAAAGTCCCCAGGCTGGTTACAGTTCCCTGGACTCAGGAGATCGCACTGTACCATTAAAATGATTGCCCCCTGCCCCTTGGCACAGGTTGGGTTTTCCTAGGTTACCCCATTTGTGTGTCTGAGGCCTCTCTAACTCTTTAGGGAATCATGTTCAAGAAATAAATAAAAGAATCTGTCTTCCAAGAGTAGCGATTCCAAATCAGCCGTAACAGATGTGAGAATAACTTCTTGTGCCAGAAAAATAAAAAATTCACAGGAATATGTTCCTGTTGGTTATTGCTCAGGGATACAGACACTTTCAGATTTGATTCTAACTTAAATGACACATACCATTGTTTGAAAAAAAGCTCAGAACGAGCATGCATAGTGATATAGATTTAAGTTAGCAAAGTTATGTAGAGTTTTTCATAGGGTATTTGTACTTTTAGTGAAGTGCTTTTACTTGGACTAGACATTGTTTAGGTGCTCTTAATTTTCTTTTTCTTTTCTGCTTTCAAGAACAGACCTTACCATCCAATAAGGTGCAAATTAATTTCCTCCAAAGTGAAAAGATATCTGAACTACCAGCTATTTGCTTAAGCAGTAAAAGACCAAGATGTTGCCCTTTGAAAATCAAATCTTCTGCTTATGTTTTTTTCTTCTGTAGAATTCCGAATACACCAAGCCCTATAGATAGGTAACGTTTATGAATGTTTTCCTGAAAAATATTGAAGTGTGTGTTCTGCATCACATTGCATTAAATTCTTTTCTTGGCATTCAAAATACTGCTTTTTTCAAGGCAGCTTATTTGTAGCATCTGGATTTTTGAAAATAAAGAATCCACGTTTCATAGTCAATAACATCGCAGGCCTTTTCAGCCTGTAGATATCTGGGTAACAAAAACTTCGTATGGTTGGTGCTTCAGTTCAGCGAATGCCAGAATTCTCCATTACTCATGATTTTTTATTTTATTTTTTTTTTTAACAGAATGTGGTTCCATGTAAGAAGATGCTCTTCTGTAGATGGTACTTACTATCTTCATTACAGAAATGAGTTTAAAGTTCTTTGGAACAGAATCCTGAAAGTGTTTATTTGAGTAGTATGGGCTGAATTGTCCTATCAGGTTGAGCAAGTGATGGTTAATACATTGCCCAGTGGTGTGGCAACTTTCAGGCTTTGAAAATACAGCCTTTAGGGCAGTTTATCTGACTGTGGTAACAGCAGAAGTTAGAAGTTATCTAAAAGCTCAGTCTTTCAGTATTTCACAGAGGTTATTATTTTGGAGTCAATATTATTATCCCGGAGATCACTATTTCCTCGTAACAGAGGTTCACATCAGAAAATCTGGAAGATGGTGCTTCAAGGAGTTATGTCTTGGCAAGTCATAAACAGATGTCTCGGTTCAAAGCTGGTGAGCGTGCTGTGTGGAGACACCAGTCAAACTCCCTGTTACCAGAATATTCAAGGGACAAAGGACCTTTTCTAGGACCTTTTGATGAGCTCCCTCTGAAAAGAAGGGCTGTTACGAATATTACTGAAAATAATATGTCAGTGGCACTGTCCTGGAAATGATCATCAGCAACTCCTAGCACAGCATGTTATGTCAGAAGTATTATAGCCAGTGTAATAGGTGTTAGGTAGAAAAAAGTCTGAGAACAGTTTAAACAAGCTGTAACAAGAACTAAGGCAGATGAAGCTACTATGCTAAATGAAGAAGAGATGATCAATGAATTTATATCCGGAGGACAACATGTGTCAGATGCAAGTACATTGCCACCTCTAAAGGAAAGCAGTGTGGTTTTCAAAATTTTGTTTAAGTGTAATAAACAGTTGGCGTAACTAACTGGTTTGACAGTTCAGGGCTCGTTTTGGGGAGAAAAAAAAGGAACTTGAATTTTCAAGTATCGTAGTTAGAACTCAGCAGTGTAGACCACAGAAGCTGTGTATGTGGAATACGTAGTCATTGCTACTCTTGGGAAGTGCAGCAATGCCCGCCTGCAAATAGTTGAAATAGTGGACAAACAATTGCCAAAATCTGGGATTCTCTGAGCCATACCTGTGAATGAGACTGATACAGACCATCTGAAATCACTCTTCCCCATAGCCCAAGTTGTTCCAAGCATACTGAACTGAACTTGGAAAGAATTCTTTCCTTTGCAGGAACTGGAAACATGCTAGGTAAAACTCATGAAAGTCAATGACTTTCTAGGCACAATGCTATGAAGTGCTTAAATTTTGAACCTGTGCATTGAAGTCTTTCCTTGCAAGCTTTTTTTATTGATGCACATTTCATAACTGAATGTGTTCAGTATCACAATGCAGTATCGGTGTATTTGTTAAAAGAATCAATGTGTAAAAGTCCAATTTTGAACAAGGGAAGGCTGTAGCTGTGCATACATAATGGTTTGAAAGTCCAAGCCTGCATCATATGTGCAGTCTGTTCTGACAGCAAGTGTTACTGTTCACTAAGCGATTACTTGGCCTTCTACCTTGAATGTACTACTTATTCTTTTTAATGTTATAGTTACTATTAAATGCTCTCCTTCCTAATCACTATTTCCGATGCCCTGCTAGTATAGCAAGCACCTCTATGGTCCACTTAAAATATAAATGAGTTTTCTGTGGTTTTTCTCCTTGATGTCAGCTAGTGTATCATAATGAAAAAGAGGAAGAGAAAAGCCACGACAGCTTAAGTTTTCTACTATTTTGTACTGAACAGTGCTTAAAAAGTTTTACAGAAGGGACAAGAAAGCTTACAAAGCCTTTATGAAAACTTACTCTTTTATTTGTGCTTGATTTTTCCACTGGAATAGCTGTAGTGGGAGAGGAGCTCAAGGGTCTTAATTTCTCATGTCTTCTCCAACAGTAAGAATGTATCTCTTTGTATTTTGGGGGATCATTGTAATAACTTCATACCTCATATAAAATTTCAGGGTTTTGCCATTGTTACAACCTCTGCTAATGAAAATATCTATTAAAGAGCCATGAATATTTAAAATACATATTCATGCAGCGCTTGAAACCCTGCACATCATTTTCTAAACTAAGCCATTAGCATTGATAGATACTGTTATTTTGCAAATCTTCACTTCAGCAATTTGTACGTGTCAAATTTAACCACTGCACAATACCTATATAGAGTAATAAAAACATCTGAGTTTAGTGCTGTCTATTCACACAGCTCTCAGTATCTCTTTTGATGGTTGATAACAATCATGCTGCTAGATATGCTTTTCACTGTATAATGCAGAACACAGGTCACTATTGGTAAGCCTATTCTAATCATGGCTTCTCAGAACACAAATCCATTAACCTGTGGCGATAACCCTGCTGCAAAGACTCGACACAAACAATGCTGCACTATGAATGATAGAGTTCATGGCTGAACTGCATTTGAAAGGGCATTCTGGATAAAGTTAAGAAAGTAATGTAGAAGAAAAGTTAATGAAATGTAAGATGAGTTGCCTGCTGTCAGGGTACAACTGCTTATTGAAGTTTCTACTCAGAGAAAGGCTAATTCCAACTAGAATATTGCACTAATGTATGCATAGCCTAACTCAAGCAACATAGACTGCTTTTGCTTCTTTTTTTCTGAAGGTGTTTAGCAAATACTTTTACAGGTTGTTTCAGTGTCACTCAGTCTTGAAGAGTTGAAGAGCCACTTCATCATCAAGAGCCATAGAATAATTCTGGCATGACAGATGATGGTGATGGTAAAGCTGACATTATCATAACACATCGTCATCACTTTTGATGAAACATTCCACAGCAAACACCAGCTAGCTGAGGTGAAAATCTGCTTCGCTTCTTGTTCGACTCCACTTCTTGGAATATCTGTTGTTCGCTTGGGGTTTTTTCCCCTCTTCACCCTAGCATATAGGATTTCTTCCTATATATGTGTATGGCTTCTTGGAATCAGGTGAAATGATTGCTTTTTTTTCCTCAATCAGGTCTTCTGAGACCTAAGGGTAGTTTCTCTGACATACCTTCTTAGACCTCTGTGTAACATTGCATCTCTTGCTATACATGGGATCATCTTTGGGGCTGTGCTGAGATATCTCTCTCACTTTTGTTTTTTTTCAACAAGTTCCTTGAAAACTACCTCAAGCTTCTCTTTTTCATTGTTCAGTGTTTTGATTTTTCTAGCTCCCAATCTTGGCAAAACAGTTGTTTTAATCTTGTTGCAGTCCGGCTTCATTCAGGAACTGAATTCAGTAAAATATTGAGAAGTCATTGTCATCTTGTAACCAGAGACTCGGTTTAGAGCAGTTTGTTTCATTATTGACTTGATACTAATCCTTTGGAAGAAGTCACCTCAGACAAAGAGAATTGGTAGATAATGGACATGTGGCTGATTTTGAGAACCACTGGATCTACAAGCTGATCTTTCCAAGTTGCTTTATGTTGAGAATCAACTGTCTGCAGCAGCTGTGGACTGAACCACACATGAAAACCACTTTTGAAGTTTTTTAATCTCTCTGTCATCACCAAGACATTCATTCGTTCTTGAGAAAAATCTGTTTGTACAAAGACAATGGCCAGGGCCTACGTTGTCAGTGGAGGAAATGTGGCAAACTTTGAATGTGGAATCAATGCAGAGGGCCTGAAATCTTCAGCATCTCAGACAAGCAAGTAAGAGAGAACCCATTTTTTTCCTTCCAAAGAGAGGCTGAGTGTGTATTGGTGAAGGCATTTGCAGTCACAGATACTAATGCAGATATACAGATACTAATGCAGATAATACTGATACAGTGTAATACTGGATTGGCTCAGGTGAAACCTAATGCCACCGATGGCTTTCTTGTGAATTGTCTGTTGTCTTGTAAAAGCCTGATGAAAATGTTGCCAGGTATTGTTGTGTGATTGCTCTAATGCGGAGATAAGAACATATAGTTATGATTAAAATGAAGCTCAGATCAGCATTGTAGCTCATAGACAAGCATTCCTTATGTTGCGCAGGAAAGCGCGCCACCTTATCAGCGATTGCTTAGTTCCTACCTGTAATGCGTTCTGTAGTCAAGAAATTAATGTACCTACCATAAATACACCTATGCCAGGTCTTGATTTTAAATTGCACATCTGTTAATAATTTTTCTTGTCCACACTTTTGGAAATCTTTTCAGTATTTCAGCATAGTTTCTCATACTTGCAGAACTCTGTAAAATAATGACAGATAATAAGATGTTCTATGTTTTGCCTTGAAGTCGGATATGGTTTGAATGCTTTTAAAAAGAAAGGTAAAAATTTTAGTGCTATAAATCCAACTTAGCATGACTGTAGTATCTGTTCACGAAAGGACTCTATGACTCTATTTGGTTTGTGTAAAAGAAGTCTCTGGTCATTTTCTGGTGATTGCGGTGAAATCCGTCTTAACTCTGTATCATACGTACGTATTTTCTGTTTGATTCTGCAGTCTTTACATGCATTCAGCAATGTTTTGCTGGATGAGTAAGTCCCTGGTGTGCTTAGCAGCTGTATGGAACCACTCATGTAAGACCTGATCAACATGAAAAAGGGTTGAAGAAGAACTTACTGCCTAAAAGAAATCTATGTGGGTGTATTTTAATTGCTACATTACCGTGACAGTCTACAATATTTATAATTCCAAAGCATTCTTTGAAAAAAGAAAAATAAGCAGCTTGTGTGCAATCGAAAAACAGAGTCAGTACATGAGATGTTTGTCAGATAAACATTGTAGATCTACCCTAACGAAGGTATTGCAATTGCATCAATGTCTGAGATGGTTTTAATGTCAAAAGCTTAACTCCTTTTGGTGCTTTTAGCCTTTCTGATTTCCCTAAGTGATCATAAAGTTATAAACAGTCTTTCTAGGAGGTCTCCGAGAATCCTGTTAGGAGCTTTTTATTATACTGGGAAATGCATATTGAATTGGTATTCATTTTCACTATTACAGAATAATCAAATCAGTGCTGTTATTATTATACTGTTGAAAAAGAAAATAATGGGGACGTAATGTAAAACTGCTAATGTGACGAAGCGCTTTTATTATGTTAGGTTGAGAATGCTATGGCTGCTTGTTCCAGCTTGCTTCAAGCAGTGATTGAGGGACGAAATGGAGGGCGTTTCGTTTGTGGCAAGAGGTTACATACGTTCTCATTTGAATGCGTAATTGTCTTTTGATGGCCGAAAAGGTGATTGCTTTGCCCACTTGTGCTTTCTGCCAGGCTGTGGTGTTGGTTCTGGACTGTAAGAATGCTCACTCTTCCTACTGTCACACACGCGGTGCTGCGATCTCCTTTAATCACGACTAGCATCTGATGGTTCTCTCTCCAGAAGAAATGGCTCATGTGTTCTTTTATGTTCATCTGAGTTTTTTTCCAAAAGGGAATAGAGCTTTTAGAGTACATTGTTAGAAAGTACAACAAGCCCCCTGAAGGTTCAAATTTGACAGGGATGTTAGGAGGCAGGTCAAGTGAGTGTCTAATGAAGATGAATGGAGAAAATTGCTGGTACAAGAATCACGTGGTGGGCGCTTAGCCCAGGTTGCTGAAAGTGTGATGGAATCTCACGGCTTCATTTATCAGTGTCATATTTGGGCTAAAAGTGAGCAGTATTGTTCTCATTTCTTCCAGATGGATAGGTCAACTTTAATATTTATTGCTCTTGTAGAACATTTGTTTGATGTATTTCCATTAGCTAGGCAATAATAGAAAAGCAGTGGAGAGAAACATACAACAGCTCCCTTCCTCTTCAGCTGAAATATGGCATACACTAATGTGTAAATATTTCTAAGACTGTCACTGATTTTTTTAATTTTTTTTTTTATTTGATGACATGATCATATATATTAAGGAGTTTTATAAATATAATAAAAAAAACACATCAAGGAAGTATAAAATATTTGACTTTTGGTGTGTGATTGTTAATCTTCTAACTTTTCATGAGCTTATAGTGCCTTTCAGGAGCAGCTTTTGCTTAAGAATGTCAACTTTAGAGGGAGAGAGAGAGAGAGAGAGAAGGCACAATAACACTGTATTTGAAGGACTGTTATAAGCTGGAAGTATTTTAGCAAAATCAACTTGCAATTTTGGATTTCTAAAATGGAATATAAAGAAGTTTGTTTCTGTCATCTTTTTTTTCTTCATTTCTATCGTTGCTAGTTACTTTTTCTATGATGGGAAAAGACCACATAATCTGTGTTGATGTAAAATTTTAAATAAATAAGGGATCTAACCATTACAAAATTGTGGCTTGTAGCTAATAGTGGTAACCCCTGGTTACTATTTATGAATGGATTTTTTCCCATTTATAGGAATCAGGTTCAAGGTGTTTGACATATATTATTTTATACTGTGGAAGGAAACTTAGCTGTTTGTGAAGCAGGTGTTGTGTTAAGTGCAGTGCAAACATCCTAGCCATATGTTTCTATAATTTAAATTAATTTGGTACAGTCATACTGTTAATCTTTAGTGACTTGTTGATTGGCATTTTGCAGACATATTTCTGGAAGGCACCCAATACCATTTTCTGTAGCCTTTCTGGCAGTAGCAGAGAGTAACATTTCCACAAATTGGAATCTTGTACAGCTCTGGGAAGTGAGCCAAGATTTAAATTAGACAATAACCTCTGCTCTGTATATAGCTTCTATTCTTCAGCTGTAGGGAAAGTGATTTGTTTAATACAGTCAGCTCTGTAGCATATAATAGACTGATATATGAATCACTCCTTGGCAATGTGCGTTTCTTAAATTTATATAGATTGAACAACTAGTTGGTAATGTACTTAGTTACAGTTGTGCAAACAATAACTATTAGCAGAGCTGAACAGACCTAGAAAAAATTGTGTTTGGTTGGTGTTTGCTAAGGATTCTGCAGAACTGTTGGATTTTAGAACAATCCTCCTCTTCAGGTGCAGAGGAAACAATTTCATAAACGCGAGTAGTGTTTGAGCTTTGGAAAATCAATAATAAAGCTTTTATATCATAGTTTAATGTTTCTTTCGTTTCGTGTATGAATGCGTGTACACAGTGTTCCTTAAAAATTAAACTTAGCATCAGTCTGTGTTGTAGCTACATAATTAGGTTGCAGCTCTTTTTGTTTTGCCCTTGTATATTTTTTTTCTCCTTCATGTTAAAATCTGTTGCTGTCAATTGATATCTATGAATGCAAAGAATTCTTTTCTTTCCAAACAGCAAGGATCTTTTCTTAAAAGGAGAGCTCTTTACACCATTCGGTTCATGTTTATTTAAAAGCTTAAAATCATTAGACCAAATCTCACTTTTTGTCCAACAGAAAATTGATTTTGCTAACAAAAATGGTGTGGGCCTGAAAGAGAATATTCAGAAATATGCAAATAAGTAGAGATAGAAATCTGTTTGAGCAGCTGAACAAAGCAATCAAATTTTTCCCATTGAAAGTTTATTTAGCTTCACTGTGGACGCTTTTGAACAAAATTATAAACTGCTGTTAGTGAAATACTTCTTTTTATAGGGAAAAGGGGATTCTTTTTAAGCAGAACTATTTTTAATACTCCCCATTTTTCTGCCAGGTCTTACATTTACAAAATAAAGCACATTGTAAATATTGAACAATACACAGATATATTTCCTAACAGTTTATAGTAGGCTGCATATTCTGGGTGGGTTCCAAGCAGTAGTTAGTATAAATGATATGCCAATCAAAATAATTTTTGCAACTATAACCTGTTATAATGCAGTCTCTTATCTGAAGCGTCAACTTGATATAAGCCAGATCTCTCTTCTTAAGCTTTAACTCTTACATGTATAATTTCCCTTGTCCTGAACTAATCCTGCTTCTGTCCCCTAAGCTTCTCGGTAGTACACTACAGCAAAACGTAATTTATGTACTGGTTATATAAATATTAATCATCACTGCTTCCATTAGGTCATGTGCACTTTATGCCTTAGTCAGGAGTGAATTGGGTACAGGATATCTGACGTACTTCAATGAGTAAGATTTGTAAATGTCCAGCATGTCCCTTCCAGGCCCGTTTTCTAATAATTCAGCTTCTGTGTAAAAGCTGACTTTTACAAAAAAGTCCCCTTGTAGCCAGCAAGATGATTACTCAAAATTTGACCATTTCTACTGGTAAATAAAGGTGTGGTTTCATAAAGTGCCAGGTTTGTCATTATGGCTATCTTAAGGAGTTCCTTCCTCCCCTCTTCATTCCTGCCCCAGATGAAAAAGAAACTTTAATTGCATATACCTCCCCAAATCCTAACGAGTTCCATGTTTCATTTTTGCAGTGGGACCTCAAAAACAGTTGTATCAGCATAAGCAAAGGGATACTGAATTCCCTGAATATAGAGCAAATAACTAAATGAACAAGGGGGTGGAGGTTTGAAGCATGATGCACGAGATCTCCTCTGGAACTTAGGTCACTTAACGACGTGGCTGCAGGTGGCAGTGCTGACATCGTGACTTTGAGTCACTGGAATGTCCTTTAGTTTGGTTCCCACTGCTGCTGATAGCTGAAATTGAATCCTGCATATAACCATTTTATGGAAGCTGGAGATGCTGTAAATCTCCTTCATTGTTGTTGATGATCATTCTAAATGTTGATGACTCTGGATGATCCGGGAAGTTCTGGTGTGAGGGGAGTCTGTGAAATTGCCATTTTTAGATTCTGACAATAAAAAAATCCATTAACGAGGTCGAAGCGCTGTGATATTCACAGGCTGAACACCATTCTATATCTCTGAAGGAGACAGAGGTTAGAGCCAACAGCATGGGTTGTGCTTCCAAAGGGATGAAGAGACCAGAAAGGGGCTTGACTTGCCCCAAATTTATGTTAACAGAGCAAAATGTAGGAGGAGTGAACACAGTAGAAAGAGCATTTGCATTTGAGAATGGTGAAGAGGTTGAGTATTCTTTCAATGTAGTGTTCTGTTTATGAAGCATTTAGTGTATACATCTCTGTAAGGAATGCAATCAATACATGCACCCTCATTCGCTCCTTATCCCCTTTTTGCACATGCGTGGTTAAGTAATACAACATGGCAGAAACTTTTTTCTTATCTCAGAAGATGATATATTTATATGTTGACATGAAAATTGATAGTCCTTTTACCTTTTTTATAGTAGCTAGTTTAGCTACAGATGATATTTCAGTTACTGGAATATAGCACACAGCCACCACCACCACCATCTGATCCAAGGGTACAGCCTGATTTATGTTGGCAAATAACCATTCACTGTTTTTCTCCCTGGTAAGTACCACTGCAGATTTCTGCTTTTCCTAGATGACCCTTACACAAGTTATTGTTTGCATTTTGATTTTTATGAGAGATGTGGGGGGGTTGGGGGTGGGGGGAGTGGGTTTGTGTATATATGTAAGTGGAGGTGTTTCTTATAACCAGTGGTTTGTATATATGCTTGGATGAAGGTGAGATTATAGCACTGGAAGAGATTCCTGTGTCACTTGTAATCTGTTGTTGCTGGTTTCAGCGGTGGTAAGGAAGGTCCCGCACAGAGATGTGTGAAGGATCATCATGGCACGTTACCCAGAGTTTCCCATGGACGTATGGGAGCTTGGACATGAACAACTGTTCCATGCTGTTGGGAAGGCAAAAACAAGATTGCATGGGAGACAAAGGAAAAAAGACCTTTTTATCTAGAACCAGTAGTGGTCTGGAATTGTGAGATTAGTTTAAATGTCATATTCACTGTTACAAGCTGTCCATTTTTTCAAAATATGAAAAAATGACATTTATATGAAAGTGTATGTAAATAAGTATGCTTTGAATTGCTTCTAGATGCTCTCAAAATCGTTTCACAAGATATCACAAACTTCTAAATCTTTTTTCTTTTAATTTTGAATGCCTCTCCTTTGCTATGTGTTAATCTTTCCTCAAAGTTTATTTTCATCCATTTGCTTATACCCGTTTTCAGCTTATCTTTTCCTTATCTAGCTGATAAGCTAATTTTTATTATCCTGCTCTGATAATCATTGTCTTACTATACCTTGCTATGGGCCTTTCTTCCACCTTTTCTCTGCCTCCTAGTACCCAGCACTTGTACATCGTTTTATAGCAATTGTATATCATTTTATTCCTCTCAAAACCAGACTATGTATATCGTATTTGACAACTCAGTTCTCCCATTAAAATAGATATATATTTTTTAGGTTGTTTTTAATAAGTTTTGAAAATACCATTGAGCAACCTTGTTTTGATTAGCAAAGGAAACCTCTTTCACTGGAGAGCTGTTGTAATAATTCTGGGGCAGATCAGGCAAAACCATTTTCTTGAAGATGGTTTGGTTTAGGGTTGGCGTTTTTTTTAAGTCTAAAAATCACTGGACGATATTATCAGAAACAATTCTAGATGCTTATGCAAATGAAAAGAAAGTCATGATTTATAATACCATTTAGTTTTTACTGTGACCAATTAGTTATTTCCCCAGTGTTGGTTGGTATTTTCCTTTTTTAGTGTCAAGAGAGCTGCCAGACCATCATGTGCTATTCCTCTGTTCTTGCCTTCTTCATTGCATTCACACTAACACTGTGCAGCATCTCCCAGTTCGGGTAGAAAAAATGACTGAGAAATTTTATGGTAGAACAAAATATCCCCAGTTTTGCAGACAGTGAAGCAACCAACCTTGTGGATTTACTGTGATTTGTTCTTACTGTGAACATAAAAGCAATTTTCATGTTTCACGCTCCCTTGTATGGTTTTGCATCGTTTCACTTGCTCACAAGAACTGGACGTGGGATTAGTAGTTCTCAACTCTTCTGCAACTCTGATATCACAGAAACATAATCTACCTGTGTCGTAAAACTTGGCTAAAGTTATTATGTGATCCAAAATATAATATAGTAATGAGACAGCTTTAGCCCTGGGTATTTGGAAAAAAAACCCCAAATATATAGGATTTTCTGAGAGTGCACTGAGTCCAGGTCTTATTTCTACTATGCAAAGATTTCTGATCTCTGGGAAATTTTCTATTCTAGAAGTGGGATGGAATGATAAGGTTCAAGATACAAAATAAAAATGACAGAACTCCCAGTAGTTTGCAGCTAGTTGTAGCAGGCATCTGCCTGCCAGAAGCACATGGTTATGGTACAAAGTATTATTTTGTTCCATCAGAATGGTTTCTGTATCAAAAATACTGTCTTAGAGACACCCGAAGAAATGTTTCTGTAGAGCTCAGATCACCATCATGCTATCAGCTGATAAGGAAAACTTAAGAGTGCTACATGTATATAAGCTTGTGACTTTTCCCATTTGACCTCCAGTTGTTAAGGTGGCTTGTAATTAACAGGTATTCCTAGGAATATCTTGCATAGTTTCTGAACATTCAGACAAAGAATGTTCATGAAGAGATTACAACTAATTCATACATCTAGTTTGAATTCATAGTAAAGCTAAATCTGATTATTTTAAATTCAGCTGAGAAAGATTCAACTTCTTGCACATCTTGGGTGTGAATAGCATAAGACACTGAATTGTCTCAGTCCACTAAATTAGGAGAATATTTTCAGAGCGTGAGTTGTGAGCTGTGGAACAGCTTGGCAGCAGAAATGCTACTAGGATCTGGTGTCTCTTATACTTCAGAAAAGAAACTCAAGAATTTGCATGTATCAAAGCTCAGGCTTGCTTACATCAAGACATGAAGGGTAGTACTTGACTATTCAAGAGAGCTTTTATTACCATTTTTAGTCTTATATTAAAAAACATTGTTTTTTCTATGGCATCTGGAAGTTATGAGGAGAAATTACATTACTGAGATGCCTGGCATGCTTTTTAATATGCACTTAATTCTAACACTAATTAGTCATTAGTATTTTGAAACATCAGTGCTGAAGATCACCTGAAGACTTGGGGGGCCTGGCTTTCATATGGTGCTAGACATTTCCAGCCCTGCATGTGTGAGGCTATTGGTCAGGTTGCATTTGAAATAAGATTATAACCAGAGCAACCTGATTTTTCTTAACTGGCATTAATTTGCTTAATATAAGATTTCAATATTTTGACATTAGGATTTTCATGGTTTTTTTTTTTCATTATTGGGAGTGAAAGTTTTGAGTGAAACTTTATTCGTTTCACTCATCATAAATGGAATTTGCTGTGTACCCTTTGTGTGTCCTCAACTCGCGGCAGAACCTCAGGGGCTGCAATCAATATCAGAAGTAATTTCTGTGCCCGCTTACAAGAAGAAATACAGTGACCCAATTAAGTGAAGAAAATGCTAGACTGTAGTAATGGATGAAAATGCAATTAAAGTAGGTTACTCACCTACAAAATAAAGTTTCTGCTGCCCAAAACGTTGCCTTTAGGTGGGAATGAAACAGTGGGAAGCTAAAGAGAGATAAATTAAGCCTGATTAGTCTCAGTGGCATAAATTAGGAATACGAGCTAGCATGAGGGATTATTCCACTCTTAAATTTAATTCTCCTCTACTGTTACTGCAGAGCATTGCATCCAGTTCAATCTTGCATGTTTAAATAAAGTTAGTCGTTGCTGAAAACTCTCCAGAGGCCTCCCTGCTGTGGGATTTGTAATCCAGCCCCAACTAAAAATAGTGGAGAAATCCTCCAGGTTTAAGGTTGATAAAGAAACAGGAGGAAGCGATGTGTTATGTGGGGGCTTCCAAAATGTGTCTGTGATCTGTGTTATATTGACACACATAATTTTTCCAAATTGGAAAATGTCTTCACCTGAGGAAAATTCCCAAGTCTTGTGCCTATCAGTGATTTTCTTGTACAACCCCTGTTCTTACAAGCTTAGCATATGAAATCCTTGAGCCTCATCTGTGCTTTCCTGTTCTTCCCACATAGAAGGGCATTGCTTATTGCATGCTGCAGCTAAGAGCTTTGGTTGAGGATAACCATCACTGACTAGTGCTGGAGTTGGTGTATTTCTGGGTGGCTTTTCTCTGGTTTTCATTCGGATATGTGTGTAGTAAGAGCAGAGTTACATCCTACAGGCTGTCTTTGCAATAGGCGGCTTGCTTTGTACAGCCTTGCATATAATGAAGTAGAGTTAATATAGACTTTAAAAAAATGCTATTTTTCTATTTGATTATGATTAGTATTTCTAAAGTGGAAAGTATTTAATTTCAGAAAAAATCACAGGAACCCATGGTATCAACGTGACTGAGAGTTGAGATGTTTAAGATTTTATGCATGTACTGATTTTAGCCTGAAAGTGTCTTGACTGATCCTCCATTATGATTATTATAAAATGTCTACATCTGCTTCACCCTTTCTCTATCAATTTTATATTTAAATCTTGATATAATTTGCTACTGTAGTAGAGCTGAATCACAGTCTAGAATGGAATTTACAATTTTCACCGGAGTGAGTGAAATTTGATATAAGATTCTAAGGAAAGCTACTTAGAGCCCAACTGCAGTATAATCACATCACTTTAAATTCGTGTGAGAAAATGTTACAGTAATCTTGAATATAGTGATATAAAACTATTTCTTGGGATTCTAAGAATAAAATGCTGTCATTATGTTAAGAAATGCTTAGATTCAGTTCTTAGTTTATATGAAATAATTGGGGAGGTAGACATGATTAACACCTTGGTTGTATGAACTTAACGCATCGAAGAGGAAGATGAAACAGAAATGTTCATATGGCAAAAACAGTTCTGTATTTATGCATTTTCCCCCTAGAACCCCCTATAAAAGTATCCTTTGCAGCAGTTAAAAAGAAACTGAGGGGGGTAAAAGGATAGTCAAATAGAGGCGTAGAGTTCTCAAAGACAGGCCCTTAGTACGTTAGGACAGGAGCGGGATGGTGCTGCGCTCTCTCAGGACCTTTCAGGTCCCATGCGTTCTGGAGGACTCCTGTCCCCGAGCAGGGCACGAGCTAGCGGCCTCCGGTCACAGCACGGGGTGCTGGCATCGGTGCTGCTGTCGTGTGGAAGGTGGACGGGAGGGGCGGCCCCAGAATTGGGTCCACAGGTTCGGTTTGGGTCTTTCTTGCAAGTTATTTTGCAGTACCACGTGTACGTGTTGAGGCCGGTCTGAGAAGCCGGTGAACTTCTTCCATTTGGTAAATGTCATGGAGAACAGAGACGTTTCCACCCTCTCACAGGGCCGTGGAAAGGGAGCAGTTGTGCTTTACCCTTGCTTCAGTTCTTTAGAGCAGTTGTGGAAAAGAGCATAATTTAAACACCATCTGTCCTCTGATGTCATCAGAAGTGAGATCTTACGTATAATTTGAGCTGTTTAGAGAAAAGTAGCTCGTAAAACGCATACATTGAATGGATGCTGTGGAACTGCGTGTTTGAGAAGGCCTTTCTTGTGTGGAATCCAAATTGCTACAAAGTTGTAGAAAAATATATACAAACAAGAGACCTAGCCATACAAGTAAGTTCTTTTTGCATTTTAACAATATATTCCTTCCATGACATTTATGTCTAATTTGGTTTATTCCAGCAACAAGTACATGCTCATGAGAGTGATCATGAAAATAATTTCGTAGTTCATCACTGCAAACACCTCTAGGTTAGAAAGCAAAGAAAGTAAACACGTTCTTTAAATATTCATATTTTTTTAAACAAATACTTAAACTACCGTGGCCTCTCCTTGGCTTTGTTACTGAATGTGTTTCTCTTAACATTTGGTCTCTTTCTGT
The DNA here is from genome assembly GCF_900496995.4 of Aquila chrysaetos chrysaetos. Lineage (NCBI taxonomy): Eukaryota > Metazoa > Chordata > Aves > Accipitriformes > Accipitridae > Aquila > Aquila chrysaetos. The sequence continues at coordinate 17,844,592 of NC_044012.1, read as the reverse complement.
ATTTTAAGCTTCAGGCAACAACAGGGTGTGATGATAGTGAATGTACTTCAGAACTCTGAAGTAACATCTGTAGATCTTGTGGCGTCTTTTTTATGTGAAACTTAGTGGGTTGGTCTAAGCTTGATGTTTGTATTGGCCTTGGACAGAGGAAAAGCAGACTTAGTATATGTAGGTGGATGCAGAGATATACCCAGAATCTGTGTTTGATTCTCCATTTTACTACCTTTGAAGGCAATGTGGACAGAATAGAAAATCCATTCTTGTCTATAAAGAGCCAAAATGGTAAATTGAAATGCTGAACGTGTGACACCAAAATATTTGGTGTGTTTGTCTCGGAGAGAACTTTCGAGATTCAGACTAATTTTATAACACCTTAATCTTGTATAAATATTAGGACCAGGACTGCACTTTGGACCACCTTTTAATATTTATGCATTTAAATATGGAATAAGTAGCATTAAAAATCTGGCATATATTGAATTGCCTTGATTGTCAGTCAACAGAATAATTATACTGTGCATATTCATGCAAAGTTACTTCTTGCATATAAAAACTTTTATAGACTGTATCCTTCTTAAGAGATCTGAAAATGTCCAACATGAGACCATTAAATATTCCTTTCATTACTGTTCCTAAGACTCGCACAGTATCACACTTCGCAAAATATCATTCAGTTACTGCTGTTGGCCATGGAATTCACTGAAGGAGTTCATATTAAAGAATTTGGCTGGAATCAGAGAGATTAAGTCAGTGCTTTTTATTGTTATTGTCGAAGTTTTTATTTGCTGGCTGAAAGCTTTAAAGTAACTTCAAACGTTTTTGTTCTAATTGCTTTCCTAAAACTTTTAAATCTGTACTAACTGCAAACAGTGTGTCTGATGGAGATTTGAGGATATATGAATAAAATATAAATGTCTATTTTTCTTTAGGATCTTGCTCAAGTATTTTATCCCACTGAGGTTTTTTTGGCTCTAAGCAAAGAGTAGAGAATGTGTGTGTATACATATATATGCATAGACATGCATATATAAACGTATATATAACAATTAGTGTGGCAGATGTTTAAGACTCAAAAATTGGAATCCAAATGGCCCTCTGAATTAAAGGCTCTTAAGATTTTAAATATCAAAAGACTGTCAAATGTATGATTGTACAGACACTTATGCACAGATTCAATAATTAACGAACCACCATTGAGATTATTCATTTGCCTAAAATTCAGCATTGGGGATGTGACTGCAAAACTGGGCACTTAGAACAGTTATTTTAACATTTTGTGCTCCTGTCTGTTGTTTGCTAGTTGCTCATCAGCGATGTGTTCTTAAGCAAATTAAGCTTTCTGGTGTGAAATCCTCTATAGGAACTCCTGTTTTCAACAGGGTCTGCATTTCCTCGTGATTATTGCAGGATCCTGATGTGGTGTGTTGGAGAATCCTGGTGTGGAAGAAACAGAGAGAAATCACTCCTGTGTAGTAAGTTCTGGTGGCCAAAGTCACCAAGGCTAACACTTCCCGGGTATATTTTCACATGTACATGAAGATCTTTCCTAGAAAATTTGTAGGCAGAACGTAGCGGGAAATGAACCTGCTTCCAGAAGATATTATCTACTGTAAATAAGAATAATACTGTAATCTGTCTCAGAAAGCTGATTTCTATTGTACTATCCTGTAATGATAATGTATTGTAAATTTGCTGTGAGAATATGAATGGCAAGGCTCAAGTATAAACTTGGCATATATAATACATGCTACCTAGTGGTCCAGTACTTCATGAAATTCTTCAAAAATTGTATCTTTTGCTGACAAAAGCATTGTCTCTATGCATGTATCCATACCCTTGTGCACACACGCATGTAGCGGTTTGATCTTCGCTGTAACTGGGCTACGTTATCTGCTTACTGACATTTGGTCAAAGGCTGACCCAAATGGGCAGCCTTTTGACTGCATCTGGTCCGACTCTCCGTCTCCTTTATCCTCAGTGACTCAGTCCTTAACCTCCAACAGCTGCGTGTCGTCTATGGTAAAGAATACTTCTTGCGTCTGGCAGTGTGTGCTATTTCTTCCAAAATGTTAGCATCCTGCCAGAGGAGTACAGAAATTTCTGCGGGTAGCTATGTAGTGTCGAAATCGAGGATACCATTTTGCATTCAGACTGAGATAAAATTAGTTCTTTATTTACAAGGTTTTGAAATTCAGGTTTTAAAAGATGCTTCATTCACTTGTAATGGTGGAAATCCCTAACAACTTTAGTGGTATTGCATCTGTGAACCAGCTACTAAAATCTGCCTCATTGTTTCTAGTAGCAAAAATAAAATAGCATACTTGTATTTTATAAAATAACATGAATACCACCTACTGCTTCTGAAGTATTGAAACTGTCATGAAGGACTTGCTCTTCCAGAAAAGAACACTCTGCTCCTGCTATGAACACATCATACTTAAAAATAAAGCCTCTACATAGATTAGCTGGATATCCATCTAGAACAGAAATGATTGGAGAATTCTCGTCTGTTATTTTTACGTTCATTGAGAAACGTTCATTGTGTTTCCTGATGAGAAAAAAACCCAATATTTAATTTAATACATCTGGTGAGAACACTGCTGTTCATAGATGGTGATAGTTGATACTATTAAAAAAAAAAAAAAAAAGCCCCCCTCCCAACCCTCCTCCCACTCCATCTACTTCTGCTACTAGAATAATTTTAGTGTATATTGTTTTGTTTGGAGTAATCAGGCTGAAGTAGCATTAGTCCAGCTTCTCATCTTTTAATTACAGACAGTTTATTGTCTATGCTGTCCCACTTTCTGCATGGTTCCCCACCAGCCAGCAAGACTTAGCAATCTCCATTAATTTAATTTGGCATTTCATTCAATCAGACAGGCTGTGAACATGATGAATTTTTTTTTTTTTTTTTAAATAACACAATGCTCATTCTTAATTGATGTCCTTATCAGACATTGTATTTGCCAGAGCTGTAATTATTGGTCAGGCAGCAAAATCAAATCTGCCCAAACGCAGTGAAGATGTTCTCCGGTGAAATTATTAAGATACAGTACTTAGACCTGCAAAGTAATTTAGTTTTGGTCTGTAATTACATCTTTTGGGATCGTTATCTTTCTTTTTACTCATAAGGATAGTGTAACCTCAGAGGAATTAATTTGCCAAATATGAAGATAGAACCGAGATTCTTGCTGTAATATATATTTGTGCAAGTAGATATTATTCTATATAAAAAATATGACCATGCTCACACTGTAAAAGAATGATTTTATTAATGGCCATATTTTAAAAAATATGGCTTCTAATTTTATTGCAGAAATACTGGAATTGTGATCAGTTGAGGCTGCCATTTTCCATAAGCAATAACTTGGCATCAGAAATGATAGAAATTTGGATGTGTAACTATCTAAAATACATATGCAGGTGGACATGTAGTGCTGTGACAGAACTACTTTAGAGCTAGTTCTGCAGGCAGTAGTTCAGCATCAAGCCAGTGAGAATTTTTTCTGGAGATACTATCCTGAGAAACTTTAAATGTGTATATTAACTAATAATTATGAAAGGACTGTTAGTGTCATGAAAACTAAGTCTGAATTCTGTTTTGCAGTAAGGGTTGGGATAGGGCTTTCTTTAATAAAACAAAAAGGGGGGGAGTGCATTCTGTAATAGCTATAATTTTTTTTTATTTATTCTCAGGTATATGATATGTAGTCTTTGAGTACAGAATTGCAGTCATTCCTTTTAAGCAAAATGTAAGTCTCTGGATTAGTTATGAGAAGATGATAAAATGTGTTTCCTACCTTTTCTGGATATATTTTGTTTGAATTTTTCATTTGGGACATTTATTCACATTCCATGGTTTTGGTGGTATTCTGTGCTGGAACAATAACCCTTCCAACTGTTTCCTCTTCCTTGTGGTTGCACTATTAAATTAAGTGCAATATTCTAAAAAGAATTATTTAGTAAACCTAATGTATTTGCCTGAAGAATCTAATTTTACTGTTGAGCATAAAAATAGTAGTATTTTAAAAACACATTTTTATTCATTGAGATGCTCAGATAAAAGTCTGGGCTCCTCTATGTCTGGTTTTAAGTTACTTACGTATTTCTGTATTTGCACTTTTTAGGAAATGAATAGTGGGTGTGAGTTCTAATGTTTTTCAGATTAGAGTTGCACCACAATTGAGTTGATTTAAAGACAGAAATGTAGAAAGTTGTAATAAACACTAATGACTGAATGTTGTAAGTAAAATAATTTCTCCATTAAAATCACTAGCAAAATTCCCATCAAGTTTTATAGGTACAAAATGTTATTCCGTGTGTCCATAACACCTTCAAAATTAGTTATTGGCTTTACTTTTCATGCTTTTTTTAATATTATGGGTTTGTGGTGTAAACTTCTCTTTTGCTTGTTTTATTTCTTGCTGTGGCTTTCGACTCATCACAGTTGCAAAAGAAGAGCCCAGACAGTAGTCACTATTTAACCTTTTGAGGTTTTCTGAAGATTTTTTTCAGTGGGAATTCATACTTTGTGGACAGTTAATCACTCATTTTTATCCCAAACGGCCAAGGTTTTCTGTGATGTTCATCATATCAGACTTGTTTCTTAAAACAACCATTTGTTAGTCTCAGCTTTCATAACCAAGCAGTTTTTAAGCTCTGGTGAGTGCGAAGGGTAGCGTGAAAACTCAAGTAGAGTTGTGCTGTGCTGATTAAAAGTGGCTAATCCCTTGATTTGCAAACAGGTATCGTAACATCTGGCCTAGGAGGTTTGGTCTATGAAAATGTGCAGTTTGTAGAAGTGGGGCACTGATACAGTTTTTGAATCCCCGATCCTGGGCAGGAGTTGATTTGGTCTTCATTAGGGCATGCGCTAGGGAAGGAATAGAGGGCAGGAATTCTCCTTTAGCATTGCAGCTATACACCCTTCCTAGAAAAGATGAGTAAGGCCAGATGTTGGGCTTCGCGTTTGGTAGTCAAAGCTAAGAGAAGAGCTTCAACAAGCTATTCGATAAAGAATCAATTTTCTTGATATCTCTATACAAGGTATTAGTAAGCAAACATCCAGTCTTTCTCATTACAGTCTTCATGTTGGTTCTTACGGATTTCAGCAGGACAAAGATTCAAGTGCCCTTGCCACATAAAAGAGTAGAGGACTGAGCTGTCATAGTTTTAATGCAATGATTTGCATGAAGAATGAAAGCTGTGATTCACAACCAGTTCAGAAGAGGTTTTGTTTCTTTGCAATCCATTTCATGAAATCAGCATATGCTTGTGGTTTCCATTGCTTTGCTGTGGCAGTAAGTTGTCATGCTCATGCTTAATATATTTATCAAAACTTAAGACAGGGTTTGAACTCCTGAAATCAAAGGAAACAAATAGTAGTTTATAATGCAATGACGTGTTGCCAAAGGAAGCTGAAAAGATTTTATTCTTTCATAGTTAGAGAGCGAGGGTGCTCTGAGATCTTTAGATGCAAAAGTTTATGCAAAACCTTGCTAATTGCTATGGCTAAGTAATTTGCAAAACATCCCAATGCCAGCACGAAACAAAAAGATAGCCTGACTAGGTGCTGCATCTTACTGTCTTTCTGTCGCAGGGAAACCCAATAGGTGGGACTCCACAGGAGTATACGTGGGCAGACCAAATAGCCAGGTCTTGCCTTTAATTTGAATGCCTGCTGTCAGCTATAGCAATGCTCTGAGATGTTTATGAGGGGTCTGAGCAAGGGATCCTTTAGAAAATGAATGGAGAAAAATGTTGACTGCAACAAGAGTCATTTCACAAAAAAGCATCTTTCCCAAATTATTTTACTAAAATAGACAAGAACCCCTTGTTCTATTTAGAATGATTTATAACTGTTCCCAGCTGATCACAAAGTGTTTCTAAATTAAATGCCATTAATTATAGCCTTATATAGATACAAAGATATGCAAGAAGTGCTTTGTAATTCCAGCTCTGCACTTCAGGTGAGAGCTTTTTAAATTACTTGGACCATTGGAGCCACCTGCTTGACTAAATGCTGAGGGCCCTGTGTTTCAGTACTCATCAGTGCATTGCAGTGTTAACATTGTTACTGATTTTTCTCATTTCTCCAGGGCAAATACTAATTAATGGATACAATTCACAGCTGATTAGCTGTAGTTTCTTCAGTAATTACATTCGCAGACTAACTGTTCAGAAGAGGATTTCTAACCCAGTTCTTATTTCACTCTAAGCTTAATTTGTTTTTTGAATTGTTTAGGTCCTTAAGATAATAACCATTTTATTTTCTTTTGTTGTTATAGGTACCATTAGATAATAAGGAAGTTTAATCTTAGAAATACTCACTGATAATTGTTGTGTGCCTTCAATGGATTTCTAATTCAGAGACAAAAAATAAATGTAAATCATATTAGTTATGATCCATGCGAACAAAAGCCTAAATATGCCAGGTTCTGACATCAGTGCCTGAGTCATACACAATAGTCTTTTAAATATTGTAGCCCAAGAACAGAATGAATCTAAGGATATGTACTTGTAACTTTTAGCTTTGACATTCGTCGTTATGTCCTTTACTTCTGCAGTCTTAATAAAATGGAAAATTATGTTGTCACTTTCCCCTTTCTTTTACTTTAATAAAACAAAAAGGAAGAAAACCACTTGGCAGTCGGAACAGCAGTAGCTGTGGCGTGAGGATTACCTGTAGATCAAAACAATATAGAATTTTACTCTTCAAGGTAAAAATTGGCTACGTTTCCATTTTGAGGCAGTGGAGCCCCTAGGATGCTAAGCTCATTAAAATAAGATAGGGTTTGTTCCCACGCACTTATCCAATGTTAGAGCTATACTTGCCTATTGTACCTTTGCACTTAGGTGTAATTCGAAAACTCGATTTCTTTTTTTTGTTACTGTAGAAAGAATAGCTCTATTGGAGCCATTTGAGTTTTTCATGTAAATACTTCTTAGTTTGCCACTAACTGACATGAAAAAAAAAAAAAATCTATCCTGTCCATCTCACTGTTGAGCTGAAGTACTATGTCTTTGTGCAACAAATCCACACACACACATCCGTATGTGCCAAAACAGTAATTTGAATGTGCAGTTTGATTTTAATTTTTTAATCTCCAAAAATGGGTGACATCTGGGCTTTTAAAAAATGGATGACATTACTTGAGTATCTGCATAGCTGGGGATAACAGAGTTTTAATAGCTATGAGGCAGCCTACATATTGTGTTAAGGCCTCTGTTGCTTAACATGTGTTATAGATTGAAAGATTCAGCATGTTAAGTACACAAATGGAATTTCATACTTCAGAATGAGGAATCTCATCTCATATTCCTTCCTCCCCACGATTGTTGTCTGATTTTGTTGATTTCCTGTTTTGTCAATCAGACAATTCATCAGGTACACAAGGCTCCAATTCTTTGTGTCCGTCTTCCTTTTTTCATCCTCTATCACTATAGTTTCCTCCTCTTCTTTTTTTTTTTTTTTTTTTCCTTTTCCCCCTCCTTTTAACTTTTGATCTTCTTTTCAGAAATGGATTTTGGAGTTTTTGGGGAAAGAGCCTTTCTTGAAAGGATTACTCTGTCCCCTCCACTGCTCTAGGATGCTGGAGGAACTGGAGAGAGTCAGGGTCTGAAACACTTCCCTGCTAAAAACAGTCAGGCACCAACTACTGCAGTAGCAAATTGAGCTGGAGCAAAGTGGTTTTCCTTTCAGGACAGGTTCAGCTGCCCTGAAAGCACAACAGAGTTTCTTGCTTGGAAAGAACAGTCTGTGCAAGTGCATGGTTACCCATTCTCACGCTCTTGTTGCAGAGCCTATGCTGCTGGTGGTGGAGTTTGCTGTTGTGGTTTGGGGCGGGGGGGGGGGGGCAGGTCCACCAAGATCTGGCAAGATAAAACAAAGCCTTCCTGAAAAAATTTGCTTTACAGAACTCGAAAATGGGACTTAAGGGAAGAATGCTTAGTGTGGCTTTAGCAGCAGTGATGTGGCAGGGCATTGTAGGGACAGCACAGGGACTTTTCTCTCATTTGATACTCCTACTTTGCAGTGTGCACTTTGCCTGGTAATAGAAATGTGAAAATGTGAAAGCCTGTGATTTAGTGTTTTAGTGGTAGCTGCATGACATGCGTGGTATCTGTTCCTTGAAGCAAAGACTCTAGACGCCTGCCTGCTCCGGGAATGCATGCAGAAATAGTTACCAGACTAGCTGCTTTTTGGAAGTGCTGTTTAAGGGAATAAGGCACACTAAGTGCCAATTAACCAAATGCTGATAATCTCTTTCTTTTCTATGCTCGGTCTGTAAAAGTGCTTATCTTCGTCAACAAATGTTCATACTTGAGAATTTGGAGGAAATGACTCTATGGCATCTGAGAGGATCCTTTTAGATCACTCGTGTGTGAGAGGAGTTGAGCCTCAGTGGGAGTTAAGTGGGCACGCCGCCCACTCCAGCCTGGGTAGATCTCAAGGTCTCAGTGCGATACAGTTTCTCTGATTCGCAAAATCTTCTGGTGTTAGTGTTCACTGGGGGCGTGGGAGCTCAACTGGAATGAAGGATAGACAAAAGGGGATTGTTTGGCTTTTTAATTTTGTGGAAAGAACGGGATTTTAAGAACAACACAGCAGATTCTCATTCTTCCCCTTATTGACCTTCATCTCTTTAAAACCAGGTCCACTTGGAATAGTAATACGCCAGCTACTCCTAGCTGCAGCAATCCTCTGGATCAGGATCACCTGCAGAAATATTATAATGCATGTCAGGAAAGATGTAGTAGAGCTGAAATGTCTTTTCTGGAGAACAGTCTCTTTTTAATGGACACTTAATTTCCAAAGTCACCTCTAGGTCTGCAGGCTGGCTTTGCTACATGGACAAAGTTGAAGAGATACACTTGGATATCTTCCATGTACAGACCTGGGGACGCAGAGTATGTAATAATAATAATAATGTTGAATCCAATCTAGTTCTGACTTCAAAGAACATCTGCAAAATTACATCTTATCTGTTTGTTGTTTTGTGTTTGTTGGGTTTTTTTCAACTTTTTCTATGCCAGGGATGGGGTAAAGAAAAGTTTATCGTGGCATGCATTAAAATCCAAATATTTATTTTTCTTTCAGTTTGGAAACAATAACAACTACATGAACATGGCAGAGGCAAATAATGCATTTCTTGCTGCAAATGAGGTAGATGTTTTTCTTTTTTATCTATGCTCATATTCTGCTGTTTGCTGTGATAATTTAACAGACTTTGAATGGATGAAGAGTGAAGTGCCGAATTTCTGTGTGTTTTATGGAGCACAAAATAAAGACTTTAATGAGAAAGAAAATAACCTGACAGCTCTCCATTACCAGTCAATTTAGCTGTCCATAAGGCTGTTACTTACATAGCATGTCAATAGAAACAAATCTGCTTTATGTATGAAAAAAATAATAAACAGAAGGAAACAAATAAAAAGCACAGTAGGTGTACACTTTGAAAGCAAGCTTAGTAATAGTCATTACTAGCTAATGTGCTAATTTCTGTTATAGATGCAAACATTTAAATTTGGGTTCTTAATACTCATATAAGTTAGAAAACCAAACCCAGCTTTGTTGCCTGAAGTGTATGTGCTGCATGAAGCAAACTTCTGCCCAGAATCAAGAAGAAACCCTGGGGCCAGGCTGGTAGAGACTGGCTGGGTTGTGGAGGTGATGTATTTAATCGCTGCCTTTGAGAATGGAACCAGGAGAAAGGTATGGCAACTAGAGTCTCCATGTATTTGTTACAGTGGTGCTGCCTTACAGCCAGTTAACAGACTATCAACATGCTAATACTGACCCCAGCTCCAGACAGAAACACCTTTTGCTCATCACTAAAACCCAACAGCTCTTAGTCCAAGGGGAAGGATGGAAGGTGCAAGATGCACTCTCTAGTAATGTGCATAGCAATATGGAGAACAAGAACTAAGTATTTATATAGAGTGCATGCCATAAGTGATCTTCCCAACACGAGGACGGATTAGAAAACTGGGCAGCCTTGATTTTACATGTCGTAAGTGGTGATTCAGTCGCGGGTATTCTTGTGCACTTTTAAAAAAGCCATCTCAGAGAAAATAAGCAGAAAGGTGTAACAATAAATATGAAGGTTAGAATTAAGAGTCGTATTTTATGAATCTTTTATACAATGGTCACCATCTCTCTTTACCCAGCAAGACTGCTTAGATAAGGGAATATTGTTTGGCACTAGCTCCAGTGTTATTTGTGATAATGAACACAAACCCCATCTGTAATGACAACATGATGTTTCTTTCTGTAGAATTTTTTTCCTACATTTGAATCAAACATTGATGAAAGCTCTGCTGCCAGCAGCTGTTCAGAGACAATTTAATTCCAGCTGTGATAATTCACCGTGTCAGACATTGGCTGTTATATGTTGATACAACAGTTCTCCAGATTTGCATTTTTATCAAAAGGAACAAATGTTTTGAACGTTTCAGTACAGATGGCATTTAACCATGCACACAGTTTTTAAAAAAATGTGTACAATATAAATATTTGAAAAGTTAATAACTTTAAAAAATGTGATTGGTAAGATAAATCCCATAAATGTTATACCATCTTTTCGTCATAACCGCACCTTTCTGCAATCCCAAATTGCGTACTATTCAGGCTCTTTTTACAGACTGAATAGCCCAGTGATTTGGATTTAAGACTACTTCACTAAGGGGCTTGCTTTCTTCTTAGATTACATCTATTTTGTTCTCAATCTTAGGTCTGTTATATGTTTTTTAAAAAAGATATATACTTATTTAGACAAGTTATATTGTGAGAATTAAATTCACATTTAAAAAATGTTAGGGTATTCATCAATTTACTCTCCCATTTGTAGTAAGCTGTAAGTATTAAGATGAATGCTGCTTTCCTAAGTAAAATATTGTATTATTATCTAGGTGTGTTATATATTTACACAGTTGTCCTAGAGTTATTCTGTTAGATGGGGGAAAAAGATGCAGTTCTTACAATTACTACTGTCTTGTAAATATGTCAGGTAAAGAGAGGTTCAAACGCACTATAATAATACTGATTTCACTGAACCCTTTTGCTTGAACAAGGAATAAAAATATGATTAAGTGTTAGTGTTCACATTAAAGCGTGAACCTAACTTTGCAATTACTGCATTACAATGTATTTAATTAGAGTGTTTTTACATTAACATGAATGTAGCTTTCTCGCTATGATTTTGGACCTGAGCACTGCTGAGCTAGAAGCCCATTTTATTCCTGTAAATAATGCCTTAAGAGTGTAATCCTAGAGCACATTCAGGCTTAGAAGCCACACATTTGCTTTATGTTTTCTGTCTCTATGTCATGATTACTACAACCCATTTTAAAGCACCTTAAATATTTATTGAAATAATATTTCAAGTGTTAATTACAGTGGTAATGAAAACAGCCAAATGCCACATATCAAGAATGAGTGTTTATCCGTATTGTTAATGTGATATGTTAGATTTCATTAAGCAGTAATGGGGTAGCAAATGAGTCACAAATTACAGTTGCATCTGTTACTAGACCACATTAGTGCCAAAATAACTGCAAATGCAGCCATAGGGTTATGTTCATTAGCCAACCACTTCTCCTGGCCAATCCATCCTTTGTGTTTGTGAGCTATGGGGTCCACAGGAAGAAAAATTCACACCTTTTGTAATATAGCAGCAGGCAAGTCCAACGTCTCCCTAATCCAGGCCCAGCTTTCACATCCAGAATTAAGTTACAGTCCTGCAGTTTGAGCAAGATGGGTAGCGTCTCGGCAGACTCTGACGGTACTGCAGACTGCAGCAATCTGGGACCTCATCATTTCTGGTGTGAGACCAATAATGACAGCTGACAGGTTCTATATGCAAGCAAAGGTTTTTCTTGTGTTTCAGTTTCCGTCTTCTCTCAAGCGGTTATTAATTTATATCATCATTAACAGTTTGAAGGATGACAATTTGCAGCAGTTAATGAGATCTTTCACTGAACTTATCATTTTTAAATTAACTGGCATTAAGTCATTCTTTCAAACAATGTAAATAATACATAAAACAGTTTCCACCCCCCCCCCAACACGAATCCTGAACTAATGCAAGCAAACAAATCCCAGAGCAGCCTTGCATGTCCAGAACACGACAAGAGTGCCTATTTTAGGATTGCCAACTGCCCAGTTTGATCAAGACGGTCCTGATCTGGGTACATTTAAAATGGCCTAATTTCAGGCACTGAATTTCTATTATTAAGTAGCAGTGGACCTGAAATAATATATGAAAGTTCATTTAACTCGCAAGAAATTTGAATAAGCATAGCTCATTTGTTTCCCAAATAAAAATCAGCTATGTTGAAGCCAGATACAGACTCTACTTGAATAAAGATTATCTTTGACAGACACATGCACACGTACAAACACGCACAAACCCTGAAGATAACTGGCAGTAAACGTTTTGCTCAAGGCATCTTAACAGGTGTTTAGTTCGTAACAAACCTACTGTTCAAACAAAGCTGGCTTGCTTCAGAAAACACTGGAAGCTGCTGTAATCACCCTCACTCTTTTATACATGTCTCTCCGCGAAATTACAGTCCTTGTTTAAAAGGGTGCATTGTACTTTTGGGATGGAAAAGAAAAGACATAGAGACCAGAATTATAATATTTCTTGTTTATAAGTGGATGAAAAGGAAACAAAAGATGTGAAATGGTCAGTGCTGAATTAATGTTGGGCATGTGCTACAAAATTGTCAGTATTTTATGAAGCATGAGAGTAATGTAAGCTGTTTGTGCTATTTTACTAACATATCAATAAAGTGGCAATTTGTTATACAGCCAAATCCAATGTAGCTGATATTCAGACTAACAACAAAGACAGATGTTGCTAATTAAGTACGCATTAAAAAACTGTTAATTCTGATACTCCATTAAAGCCATATGATAATGAGACTTAAATCTTTAATCAGAATGATCCATAAACCCCTTCAGCATATGAAACTTAAAAATTTTGTTGCATAGAGAGTTTGCATTGAGAACAAAACAAGATTTGGACTGCAGGTCCGGAGGTAGTTGCTGAGAGCAGGGTGCCCTAACGTGGTTTGCCTTGTCCTGTTCTTTTCTAGCAGACGTTCCATACGCCGAGCCTTGGGGACGAGGAGTTCGAAATCCCACCCATTACCCCCCCGCCCGAGTCAGACCCTGCACTGGGGATGGCAGATATCCTGCTGCCCTTTCAGGGCCTTGGTGACCAGCTGCCTGCCCAAGGAAATGAATTTACACCTCAGTTCCCCCCCCAGAGCTTGGATCTTCCCTCTATTACAATATCCCGAAATCTCGTGGAGCAAGACGGCATCATCCACAGCAATGGATTGCATATGGTAGGTCCGGTTCTTTGTGTGCTTCCGTTGCCTAATGTTGTCTGTCAAAGCATAGTAATGTAGATTTGTGTCATCTACCAGTTTTAATTGATCTCTCAGAAGATCTGTGTGGTTTCTTGGTATTGTAGCCTGACCAAGCATTTGCCAATGTTCTGTATCGTGTGCAGGCGTGTTCTGTATGAATGATGACACGTGTTGTCAGTGTTACGCAGCAAACAATGATACGCTATTACTCAGTTCCCTAAAGCAGTTGGCAAATGGTTAAGGGTTTATTGTTGGTGGATTCAGGAAGATAAACGTGGTGGTTAACGTACAGCGCAATGCTATAATGTGTGTGAACAGATCTCTTGTGAAGAAGCAGTCAGGCTTTACAAACACAGAATTTTAATTTTGGGAATGGACTTGGAAGCCCATATCCACTGGCATCATATGCATCCCAAGTGCTGCTAAAGTTCAAAAACGTGTTATACAGTTGACACTGGCATCGAGAGTTGAAAGACCAATGTGTTGGTCAGGGTGAACTATAGCATTTAGAAGGAATCGCTTGTCTGTATTTCAAGTATAGGACCCACATCTGAAAGCCATCAGGATATTTTGAAAGTGCAGTATTGAGAGTAGCTCAGAAAGGGAACAGTATGCCAGCAGTAAAAAAACATGTTATTTCCCTATATTCTGCATATTCCATGGGCTAATTCTTTATAAATGGAAATTGATTTTTTTTAAGTTTTTTTTTTTTTAAACTCATAATAGAACTGATTGACCATACGCAGAAATACAGGGCTATAGAAAGACTTTGTTCAGTCCAGTGCTGTTGTTGACCACAGAGGCTGGGGTAGGTTAGGCCTGTTCTCCTGTTCCTGGGCTGTTTCCAAGCCCTCCAGAATGGGGAGGGACGGTCTGGCTGTGAGGAAGGGCTAAGCGACAGGGACTGTGAGGCTAATTCCAGTGATCATTCCTGTTAATTAGAACAATCAAAACCAAGGCTGTATGGAATCTATACACACTGTATGGCTGTGATCTCAGTGGGAGGCTATACAAGGCAGTTTCCACTTTCTTGTTGCATTTCCCTTTCAGCTTTGGGGGATCTCCATGCTTGGGTTTCTCTAAGCTTTTTGCAGTAACATTCATGCTCGCGGTGATGAGACACAGCTCTGAGTCAGTTTATCACACTTAGCATTTTAAACTCAGTGGTTACAATTAGAATTAGTTTCTGTATTGCATCTTGAAGACAGACTGAACGTTTAGCTTGAACAGATATTTTACATCAACTATATTCTTTCTGATTAGCTGTTTTATATAGGACCTTTTGCTAAACTTGGAGTAGTGAAAATGCAGATTTACTGCTGGACTGTAATAAAGGTCATCATGTTGTCATGTTAGAATTTTGTGTAAATCTTTTTTTTTTTATTATTATTCTGGCAAGTGAAAATTAATTAAAGATTTACAAATCAACAAGCAGCAAATATTTTTCTGGAATTCTGCAGGCTGCTGGCTTTGTTGCAAATTTTAATATTTCCTTGGAGGTCATGAAACGCAGCTAGCACTAATACAGAATTAAGCACAAACTGCTCATTACTTAGGACAGAATTCAGTAATTCCATAGATAGAAAGCAGGGACTGCTTAAAACAGGCCTTGAAGGATACGATACTTCTTTTCAGATCCCATTTTCCATGGGTTTTTATATGCACTGGACATGTTGGGTGACTACTAAAGAAAGATCAGATAAATAAAACCTGAGAGTCAGGAATGTTATGCCTGAAAACTGAAGTAATGGAGCGTGTGTACACTGAACACAATGAAACTTGCTCAGAAATGTGTAATAAATATCACGGGCTGGATCACTGTTGTGTTACACGTATGAGTATCCCCTCAATGTTATTGAGTGGTTTGTAACCTGACCCAGTTTTGCCTTTTAATTTTTCATCCTTTCACTGAATGTGATTCTTCCATGAGTACATGCTGTCACCTTAACAGTTCCAGCCAGAAGAGGTTTCCTGGTTAGATATCTCTTCTCTCACCTCTTCTTGCACTGGCTGAGAGGCTTTACATCTTTTCCTTTTTTTTCTAGACTGTGCAATGTAGAAATTAATGGCATAGTTTACATTGATTTCCGTGGTAAGAATTTGTTCCCATATAGGTCAAAGAGTAGATCTAGAGAAGCTCATGCCTTCTTCTCCCAGTACTCCAGTGGTATTTTCCAGGGTGATTGCCAGTTCAAAGCTGTGGGTTGTGTGTGTTTGGCTTCAGAGAATTGATGAGGAATTGCGTGATTTGATATGGAGGAGCCACATAGGGAGGTTCGTGTGTCAGACACTTCCCCACAACCGTTTGATTTGTTTTATGCTGTGAGGTGGAGTGGCCTCTGCCATTGTATTTTAGTCAGTAGCCTTTTTCTCTTCTGCTCCTAAGAGCTGGGTAGCTTCAGGAAGTTTAAAAATGTTAACAGAGGGTCCTTGCATAGGTTTCCCCTGAACTCACATAGCTCTCTTTAGTACTCAAATTTTCCAGCAGTTAATCTGTATTTCAAAAATAGAAAATGAAAACATTATATCATATTTTATGTGAAAAATGTGCACTTTATTAAACTGGTAAATATTTATTAATGATATTAGAATTCATCTTTAAATTAGACATTTCATGAATTACCTTGCCTTGGAGCTATAAAAACTTTATTGCAGCAATAAAAAAATGTAAAGGAGGCATTTTGACTATGAAATTTCATTTCATGGTCAATTGAATTTACTATATCTGAAAGAACTAAAGATGGGGTTGTAAAATAATTACGATGTTCGTATACACTTACAGAACAATGTTCTTATCCAGCAATACTAGGATAGCCTTATTTAAAGGCTGTATTAATAGTGTATTGCTAATCACTAAAGCTTCTTTAGCTGAATACAAACTTAAATTATTTTAATATGAACTGCACTGAGTTTATTGGTTATCTTGTGAAGCATTAGAGAGCTTTACTGTAAGCAATATTTAATTTAGATAAATGTAGTCCTACCCTGTTGAAAGTCTGGTAGAAGAATTTCACCTTGAAGAAATGTCATGAGATTTTAAATCACAAATGTTGAAAAAATAAAATGGGCTTGGACAGAATTATGATTAATACTGTGTGTCTTTGGCTTTTTTCTATGTACTACCTGACATGTTCACCTATAAACTTGAATGCAGAATCACCAGAGGCATGGTTAAAAATAGGTTATGTCAAGGTTTTCCTATGTCTCCCTTAGGGTATGGAGTTGGCTAGCTACCTTGTAATACTTCTGCAAGTATCTCACATATTTCCCACAGGAAGACCAAAGTAAAAAAAAAAAAAAAAAAAAAAAAGAAAGAAAGAATTCTCTTTTTAACATATTCTTTGTGTATTATTATACTGAAAAAATCATTCACAGTGCAAGAAAGATATTTATTCTCAGCATACATGTGGCCTAGCAATTATTAAAAGATCGTATTGATGAGTTAACAATAGTTCATACTATTAAGATATACATACTATGGGAAGAGTGACAATTTGTCACACTGCTGATTAACTTCATTATTATTGGCAACAAACAACACATTTATCTTACTTAACAGCCTTTTTCTACATTTAAAAACAGACAACAGCAACAAAAAGAGGAGATAAAATGGAGTCAGTTTGATTAATTTTAATATTTTAATAATATGCAAATAAAATCCTGATGTTCAAAAAAGAGTCACTGAAAAATGGAGTGTTGATGTACATTTGACTTCAAAGAACACATGGATTTACATGATGCAAATATTATCCCTATAAATACTTGAATATAAATAAGTGGAAACCAACAACAATATCCTCATTAAAAATCAATCCCCAATATTTTATATTAATGCTCTGTTTTCTGTTGGGCTGCCCATAGAAAGATTATTTTAATCTGCAAACTGTGGCAATTCTATAAAACTACAACTTGTGCTCCTGAGGGTTCCTTTTTTTAACACCTCTCTATAATCTGCCCAGCCTGCTGAGTAGCATTGACATCAGTAGTACATCAATTTCAGAAAGTGGATTATTTTTACTAGACAGCTATTGTGACATATTGGGTCAGTCATAAATGAAAGATATTCATGCAAGCATGCAATACTTGTAATGAAGTCTCACTCTGACCTTCTGTATGATTGATTCTGTAATTTAGTTTTCTCAGGCAGTGCCTGAAATGAAATGAAATCATGTTGAACAAGTTTTGAATACCCACAGTGCACCAGGAGAAGAAAAATCTGCAGCCCCAGAGGCTTGAGAGAGAGCAGCTGAACGATTTATCTCCATGCTATTATAGCCTTTGCCAGCATTCAACATTTCTTTTTTTTTTTTTTTTTTTTTTTTTTTTTTTCTTATTTGGCTTAAGTACTTAATTCTGCAGGTAGCTGTAAATGGGAAAATAAAATGCTGTTCAGATTTAAAATGACAGGACAGGAGTATGTGCAGGGGACTGATAAAATATCTTGAATAGAACTGACCTTTCATGTAGCTGAAAGTTACTGGGGGATTCATCCTCATAATTACCATATAGATTATTTTTATTTCTTTCCTGCAATGAAACATTTCAGAGAGCAGTAGTGCTGATTGAATGAAAATTGAACTTGTTAACATTCTTTTCAGCTTAGCCTGTTGTACATAACAGAAGGTTAGCTTTGATGAATTTCAAAATTCTCTTTCTGATATCTAAGAAACACACAGTAAAATAATTGTCTCTTTTCAGTCTGATTTTTTTATTTTATTCAAAAAAGTACAGATGTTACAAAGACTGATAATTTTACATATATTGCTCCCTATATTACTTATGCTGCTAGAGCAAATGTGTTTCCTATTTGATGAAGATTTGAGCCTGTTTATATTTTACAATTATTGTGGTGCTGTCAGTGCATTCAGGATTCTGCACAGATAAGGCTAATTCATAGTGGAATGCGCTCTTCTTTAATTACATTACTACTTAGGAGTGGCACTGTGCTCAAATCAAAGACATGATGGTGACTATTGCTTTTATTTCAAGAAGAGGCTTTTTAAATAAACAGCTCAATGATGTGGCTTTAAAAAGCTGAGTTGCAAATTTGAGCTTATTAAAGGCTGCATGCAATAGAAATATCATTAATGTTTCAGAACAGTGGTGCCTTGTACTTAAAGGTCTAAATCTTTTTTAGTAATTTAAATTCCCAAATTACTAATTAACTGAATAGATTGACAGAAGATTGCAAGAATAAAAGCTAAAAAAGTTGCTTTAAAATTGGCAAAAGACAGTTATTTCACTACTCACTGGACTGCGTGTCTCTAATTCATATGTTTAATTTTCCTTTACAAAGAAACTTATTTGTAAATGTCTTTTAATACCCAGTCTGTAATCTCCTATCTAGAGAGAATGGAGTACTTTTTCAATTAATACCATGTTATAACAACATTGTTTAATGTGTTGCAGATGAAACAGTTATTTCATGGGTCATTAATGTGTTTAACGCCTGGAACGCTCTATTAAAACAAGCCCTTGTTATTGTTATGAACATGTTTATTGTCATCTTTTAAGACGAAGCATACAACTAATTCCGGAAAGTTACAATTATTCATTTATAGGAGTAGCAACTGTTCTTACTAGAAAGAGAGATTATCTTCAGAGTTTTCTTGGTTTTATTTTTCCTTTGATTACTGCGGTGGTTTACTAAACTCAAGTTTTAAATCAACAGTGTTAGTCTAGTTTGTATTGGACTTTCCCAGCAGAAATGGTAGCTGCTATCACCACTGTTTTTAATAATTGGTGGCACCAAGAAAAATTAATCTCAAACTTAAGTAATGCCAAATTAAATGATGCTCTGGTGGCTCAGATCATTGACATTTGGCTATATACAGAACCCTTCACATGGTGGTGGACAGTCTGTAAAATTAGACCTTTAGGACTCAGTTGGGATTTTGCAGCTCCGGTGCCCACTCTGGCTCAGCTCAGCGCTGTGGCAGGCTGGCTTCTGCCCACACGTCTGAGCTGTGTGCTTTGCTGATGGACTTTCAAGTCAGGTTTTTTTGATTGGTGTATAGTTAAATATTTTATTTTACGTCTAATGACGTAGTTGCGTGGTTTTTAGTTCCCTTTCGGAGAGCGTGTGTGCACGGCTCGTGAGGCCTCGGGGGAAGGTGGACGATGGGCTGAGAACCCTGGAGGCAACAGAGAGCCCTGGCTTCTGCGCAGAAGCTACGTGCTGCGACTTTGACGTGGTATGAAGGCGGTGCTAGCCTGATGACGTACAAAATAATAGGGTTTTAATAGTGTGTAGATTTTCACATCCTCAGTGACACTGTAATACTTGGTGTGGGTAATATAGTCACTTTTCTGAGAGACATGCTCTTCCCTCCCTTCTCATCGATACAGACACAATGGGCCATCTGTTAATGAGTTGTTCTGGTTGGAGAAGGAAACCTATTCTGGTGTTCTTTTCGAAAATAGGCGACTCATAGTAATGGCAAGAAAGGACCTGTCCATAAGAAACAAAGTGGCAGCAGTTGCCAAAGACATCTATCTGAATAGCAGGTACTGCTGGTGCTAAAAAAAGGAAATAATTAAAAAACGATGCAAGTAGTTTATTAGCTATTGAGATACATGAGGGACTTCTGCACGAAAGAAGAGAAACACAGTAACATTGGCAGAACAGTCTGGGAAAAAAGACTGTGACTACTTTATATTAACAATGCCTAAATCAAGATCCATCAACTCCAGAAAATATTGTGAGGTGCCATATGAATATGTGGAAAATGATACACCCCAATGGGAAAGCTGTCAGGAATTGGAGCAGAAGCTGAATCTCTGATGTTCCTAAGAACAGGAACGCAGGCGTATATGACCATGGACACCAGCTGTGCATTAAGCCTGGCTTTAAACTATTGTGCCTCCTGAGTTTAAACTCTTAAAATCAGGTGCTACTTTCTTAAGCCAGCCAAATGAGGCAGATGCCGCAGGTCTGGGTATGTTGTACCTGGCCAAAGGCTTTGTTGGGTCCAGCCACCATGGTTCTTGGGTCATTTGAAAACTTCCTTTGAAATTCCTGCAATTCTCTGCTGTTACCACCTATGTTTCCCTTTGGACAGCTTACCCAATACTCAGCTTCCGCTTCAAGTTCTCAAGAAATGCTAAGTCTCTGTAGAATTTAAATTATTCTGTGTTGTCAGGTAACTGGAAAAAAAAATACCTAGCTCTGGTAATAAAGATAATGAGACCTACTCTTCTCATTTGCTTTAAAAACCAACAACAACCAACCAAAGAAAACCCAAACCACCACCCCCAACCCCAAAGAAAAAATACTCCCCCTGAAGACAGCTACCAACACTTGTAGCAATTTTTAAACAAACAAATACCATGTAACCCCCAAGTCTGTCCCCCCCAATTCCTTGCACAATTTTTGTAACCTTTGATAATTTTTGTCAGTTGTCATGCTTCCTTGCAGTCTTTCCCCTTGTTGCTTACTGCATAATAAGGACCTTTGAAGTCTGCCTTTGATTTGGTTGCTGAAGCACCTGAAATTGTAGAGGTTGTAACAAAACCGCTAACAGCATTTATCTGACATTCTGGGACTTCATTTTAAGTGTCCAGGGTTTGTTTGCAATATGCTTTCGCTGTTTGCATACAGCAGACCTAAGCTTGTACTGCTAATTTGGAGAGAAGCTGCTCATGCCACCAGACCCATGAGATCAGAGCCCATCTGTGATCTGAGTCACTCATGTATTGTCATCATGCTGTTGGGTACCTTGTCCAAAAGGAGTGTGATTCAATATGCTTTAAAGTATGGTAGATTTTTGGGGAGAAGAGGGTGGAGAATCTGTCTTTAAATGCCTCTACAAAATGGTGTAAAGATCAAATTATAAAGAAGTTGTGAATCAGGTGATGCTAAAGCATCAGCCATCCACCCACTGTGGATGGGTGGAGGGCTGTCGCAAACCTATGGTGCCGTCCGTCTGTAAGAGCAGAAGCCTTTCCCGAGCAGAAGGACTCAATAGTGACTGAGGCAACCAAGAAGCATTACCCCTTCAGCCCGCTTTGGGGACTGCATGAGGAACCTGCAGGGTCACAGGACAGTAAATGAGCAAGAACAAAGTTCCCAACATCAAATGCTCCATGCTAGGGAGGTGGGGCATCAGGAGTAAGAATTATAAGCATTTCAGAGAAAAGTCTTTGTCTCTTAGTTTGGCAGTTGTGCGATTTTGCCCTAGCTGTGAGCTTCTCATATTTCTTCACCATGTAATGCAGCATTTTCTTAGAGATAGCTGAGCATACTGTGAATGAGGCCACAGAGCAGTGTTGCAGAGGTGCCTAGTCCCGAGACCCGGAGCGGTGTTGGTCTGGCAGGTGCCCAGGCTGGTTGGCCCTGTCCCTTGGCACGTTCTTGCTTGGAATCGCATCTCTGAGGTGGTGCTGCACTGCCAGGTGTGGGTGTGCT
Organism: Aquila chrysaetos chrysaetos; assembly: GCF_900496995.4. NCBI lineage: Eukaryota > Metazoa > Chordata > Aves > Accipitriformes > Accipitridae > Aquila > Aquila chrysaetos. The sequence goes on along the minus strand of NC_044012.1, from coordinate 17,822,805 downwards.
CCTACTGCCTAATCCCCGAATGCGGTTCCGTCAAAGAAATGGTTTTAAGTTGTGATTTGGTGGTCTCATGGCACTCTTACCACCCCCTGTAACAGGTCAGGCTGTCTGCTCGGAAGGAAGCTCTGTGCTGCACAGGGGAGTATGAGGAACACCAGCCATGCGAGGGGTCACTGCCAACGTGTTGCAGATCAGACCCCAAAGAAAAGCAAGGGACAGTAAATCGGAAAGATTCCAATAAAACACATTCAGATAACTTGGAAGTTGCAGCCGTATGAGAAAATTCTATCATCTAGCAGGAGATGAATTTCTAGAGACATCTGGGCTTGCCAGAACAAAAGGAGATGGTTGTTCAGTTTTGAGGAATAAATCAGTGGGCCCTCACGTTTGTTGGTTTTGGTTTGGGTTTTTTTTCTCTTCATGTCCCTTCTCTGGCTTATGTGCTCTGAGTGAACAGAAGAGAGTAATTTCTGATGTAGTGGGACTGGGGGAGCACACAGACCAAGAAATTGCGTATTCTTCATGTTCTCCAGGCAGCAGAATGTCCGTGAGCCTCCTGTCACCAACAGATCTTTTAGATCCAGCTGCAGACGTAACTTTTTTCCGACCCGACATGTACTTTGTTGTAGCCTTTCTTCGGGAATTAAATTAGGTAAGCTTTCCTTTTCTACAGAGACATGAAGCAAACATGGGAGTTTTCTCATTGCTGGAGAAAAGAAGCTGCTGCTTGTAGTGGATCTTCTGATAACTGCTGTTTGACAGATCTATTACTGAGGGCAGTATCTGAGGAGGGGAGAGGAAGGATGCTGCTTCAGTGGTGGCAGCACCAAGTGCAACTGTTTTGTATTCTATTAAGTAAGGATTTAATCTCTGACAGAGAAAAGCATCCTGTTAGTTTGATTTGTTTTGATTGGCAGTGAATTCCAATCTTGTAAAAATTTAGATTAATGGATTCTTTTATCTATACTTGTGGAGAAAAAGAGTATTGAGGATTTCTTCTAGAGATATGCTGACTTGCCCAAAAGTAAAGGGAGTAATTTACAGACAGGGACAACTGAGGATTTCGCTCTTTACACTGCAGTACATTTGCTTCAACTTACACATATCCTTTAAAATATTACATCAGCTTAGGTTACATTGACAGTGTTGAATTCTTGAGGCAATAGAATAGATAATGTTTTGAGTCAACTTCTGAAACCAGGGCACAGTGAGCATAACCATAAATGTTGGGTTTTGCATAGTTATTTTTGTTGGCAGATTTCTCACTTTCCTTAAAAAACTAGCTCATGCAGTATAGGGTCAGATCCCAGCCCTACGTCTTCCTGTAGGCACTTCCATGGGCTCAGTCCTGACATGGCTAGAAAGAGTCTTACTGGATATGTTGCCTATTTAAATGATTGAAGGCGTAGACATTGATTTTAATAAAGACTTCAATATTACTCAAAATGTTCTAAAAAGTAATTTCCTAGTTACATTTTTAAATATCATGTTGAATATTCCTAGAGATTAAAATTATATCAGGGTAGAAATCCAGGATAAAACTACTGTATGTAAATGACTGTCAAAATGCAGGGTAAGTGGAAGTTAGGGCACCTCTCAATGTAAAGGCTGGATGCATTTATCTGTTAAAATAAATACTAGCTGTATTACTAGCAGTATTAACTACTGGATGCTTAATGAGTTGATAACAGAAGAACGAACTATCTTTTATTACCTTAATTTTTCCCTTAGTACTCAGTGGTATGTTTCGCTCCGGTACAGTAATTGTTGAAAAACACCTTTGATAATACTGTATAAATTAAAGCGTGGGAGTTCACACATGCCTTTTTTTAAAGTCTCATTACTCTGTTGTTTGCTTTCCAGTGGCTGTTGAGGAATTGATATTTTACCAGTTTTTGAGAACTTACACTTTTACAAATCAAAGTAAAATAAGCTACATATTTGGCATATGCCATGAGACATGTGTCCTTTGGCAATCTGACTAAATAGGAGTTCTTTGGCATGACTGTCTAAATCGATTAGAATAGTTGCAAGTAGGATAGTTTGATGGACAGATATCCTTATGGTTCCTTTGATGAGGCCTTCAATGCATCAAATGCTGAATGTCTTTATAATGTGTGCTATCAGAGCTGTGCAAGAGAGTGGTGACAGAAAGCCAATGTGCCTAGATGCAGTCACCATAAAGTTGTTTTGCAAAGGGGGAAACATTTTGGACCATATTTTGCTTTTTTTATCCATGAGTATAACTGAAGAGACCAGAGGGGTGGCTGGCACTCCCCTCAGTACAGGTCTCTATACCTTAGGTTTTTTGTACCGCTCACGTAGGATAACAACAGAGAGATCTGAGACAAAGTCATTTCAATCTGCAGAGGAATCACACGAGTTATTTCTCTTTGGTTTTCCATTTCACACATTATGTCCTTGTTTGATTGTCATGCTGAGTAAACCGGTGGTTGAGTTTTGCCTGACTTGTGTTAAAATCACCAAGTTTTGCCTAGCTTCAATCCAAGACACTAAAGCAGATCAGGCTCAATCAAAACGTGATTCTGTCCACTTGAGAAGTTAATGAATTTTTGTCAGAACTAACCTGTCATTTTTGCATGATGTTACAAAAATCCTGAATGCTCATAATACTTGTGTATCACATTTACTTCTGGTTAAGTTTATGTAAAAGAACCTGTGATATTCTCTAAAATTTTCACAGTATTCTCAGTGGATTATTTTGAATACGTGAGCTTTTAAATTTTTGTGTAGTAATGTAATTAGCATGTCATGTGGATGTTTTGGTGCACTTGTGCTTCCATGCGTGCTCCTGATATAAGATGATTTTCGTTGTTAAACATTTCTTTGATAAACATTTCATGCATAATGAAACACTACCGATCCTTTTGGTTCAGTATCGGTCTTTGTAATATAAGGGAAAAAATAAGAGTAAAGGTAATTGATGGAAATTTTGTTTTCTTGATTATAGATTCCTCCTTAGAAGATGTTGTTTGCTCAGGAGTTATATACAAATGCTGTGGACTTTAATGTTGCTATGGACTAACTCCCCTACCTTCTTGCTACTTGCTAAACCACCGTACAAACATGAAAAATGGTTTATGCTTCCTTGTCTGAAAGCTCTTCTATAGGTACCATATGTTGTTGAGGCCCACAACACTGTACCACAAAGTAAAAAAAGAAATTCCCATTCCTTTCTGATTTTTTTTTTTAAATATTGATTAGCCATATAACTTAAATTCAAAGTGCAGAAAATACATTGTTTGTTGTTATCATATGTAAATGATATGAGATTGGAAATGATACAGAATATTTTGTTTTATGTAATATGTCTTATCTCTTTGGTGCTGGATAGCCAGTTACAAAATATTGTTGTTTCCACTTCTAGCTTTTCTGAAGTTTTCAAGATTAAAAAAAAAAAAAAAAAAAAAAAAAGCTTAAAGAATTAGGAAAAGATACAGAAAAGAAAAACTGGAATTAAATAAGTGGATGTAAAAAACCACACAAGCATCAGTGTCAGAAAAAGGGACAGTTAAGAATTCATGGGCTTGTGTATAAAATTAGATTCTGGGTCAGTGCAAGTCAAGAGAATTTAGTCTCAATAAAATCATAGATGCAACCGAAATGACAAGACTTGGAGTAAATGGTTTGTAACCCACGTCATCACATTTTGTTGCCTTGGTGTAAAGGCCAGAAAGGCCTGTATTGTGTAACCATAAAGAGAGAACAAAAGCTAGCCTTTTAGGTGTAGAACACCTCCAAGAAAGTACTGCCTGCAAAATACTGAAGAAAGTTAATTTCTATGAGAGAAGGTGATTCTGATGATCTCCACCTTTGCTTTACCACCAGTTTTCTTCATGCAATAAAGTAATGTCTGTAAACTAAAATGAATGCAGTAATATGCAGAAAGTTATATCCTTTTACAAAAGACTTTGAATGACTTCCAGATGCCACTGCCAATACAAGTCACACTCAAAATGACCCTATAGTTAATGGTAGTAAATTTTCACAGAAGGGTGCCCTGAAGCAAATGGGTATTTCAGCCAATAAGTCTGATGTTTTGATCTTTCTGTATCAAGTGCTCTACTGTTGGCACATGCATTCATCTCTAAGGAACTACACTCCATTCCTAAATATATTAAAAGAATTTAAGAAGTAGGAAAAGCAGTGTGGTGCGGTACGGATGATGAGTCAAGCTGGCAATGGCTTGGAAAGCATGGGGAAAATCAGGGTGAGACCTAGTGTATAGGATCTGGATCAGGAGCTTGTGGGGTTAACTTCATCTGTACTGGATCCAGGTGCAACACTACATGTACTTTCATGCTAAGAAGGATTTCTTCTTTCTGTATAGGCTTCAGCAGAAAGACACATGAATGCCAGATTCAGAAGTAATATGATTTATTGCTACAGGGAAGCAGTGTGCTGCGGCAATTGTACGTAAGATGGATGAGGCAGGATGTGCATCTTCTCTAATGCATGGATTGCTTCTTTGTACGGCCGCACTTGTCCCATCCAAGAAAAGGCTTTCAGGAGTGCAGAACCACTGCTTCTGTTGAGGGAAGAGTTGTAAAAAGTAAGAGGAAAGTCACTTGGGCTAAACTTACCTCCATGCTGACGCAGATTTTTGAAAACTGGTTTGGGCTTATCTGCACTTACTAAGCACTGGGAAGGGCAAATTCTGTTGTGGACTGTATGCTGGGTTCCCAGCATTGCTGTTTTGTTCTGTGTCATTTCATTAAGGATCACTGCACCTGCTACTAATTGCGACGTAGGTTATTAATAATGAAAGAGTTTTCAAAATCTAATTTATTTCTCATGTTTCTGTCTGTTCAAACAATGGCTATAGATTAATCAGGTTGCTGAATCAATTTGTGAGCTATTTGTTCTTTTCACTTATTAACTGTTTTAAAAATCTTCTTCTCTGTTTAAATGTTCCTTCATTGTGTATTGATCCGTGTGTGGTTAAAAATAAGAAAACTGAGTTGTTCATAGGCAGATTCCAGTTGACTTTACCTTGAGGGTCTCGCTTCTTTTTATTTACAAGTGTGATAAGTGTTGTGCAGATGTAGAAGGCATAGTTTGTGCCCTCAAGAAACAGTAGAAACAAAACCATGCAAGCACTTGAGTTTCTAAGACATGAAGTACAAGAAAAATAAAGTCGGTGGTTGGTACGGAGCCTGCTACTTTCCACATGTGTTTGATTGTTGGATTAAAGATAAAAATGAGTAGTTTTGTGTGGTACTTGTGAGCAAAGATTTTTAGGAGTGATCAAGATTACTCGAATGGTTCTCCAGTGTGCTGCAGTGTCTGCGCTCGAGACCTGGCAGGGCAGTGTTCTTTGTTTAAAACAACGTTAAAATCCCACTCAGACAGGATTGTTTTCTACCTACTAGTATTACTAGCAACAGCTAAGAATAACTGAATGTCAGTAAAGGAAGATGCTTTCCTCTCTCTATATATTCCGCCCCACCCCGGTTTTGTTTACTTTCTGCATTTGACAGCAGTTTGTGTCTTCTCAGTTGCAGTATTTTCCCTGTATTGTCAGTCAGCCTGTTTCCCTGTTGATTCTGTGGGGATTTCCCATCGCATCAAGAGAAGAAATGTTTAAAAATGGGGAGATGCAATTTTTGTTCCACAAAAAACCCCATCCCCGAGTGGGGGAGAAGTGACCTCCAGGGCAAGTGTGGTAACTGTTGCTGCATTAAATATATTAAAAATGCATTTAATTCGTTAAAAAGAAATGAAACAAACTGCAAGTTGACAGTGTCCGTTCTGTAAGGCTGTGAAAATAACTTTACCTGATAATGCTGTATGGTAACTGCTAATGACTAAATGATGTTTCAATCTCTTTTAGGATCAGAGTCACACGCAAGTTTCCCAGTATCGCCAGGATCACTCTCTGATTATGAGATCTATTGTCCATATGACTGACGCTGCTCATTCGGGAATTATGCCTCCTTCTCAGCTAACCACCATTAACCAGTCTCAGCTAAGTGCACAGCTGGGGCTAAATTTAGGAGGCACTAATTTGCCACACACTTCTCCCTCCCCTCCTGCAAGTAAATCAGCCACTCCTTCCCCATCCAGCTCTATAAATGAAGAAGATGCAGATGAGTCAAATAGAGTAAGTTATTCCATGCAGTGTAGTGAGTAAGCTATACATGTCTATATGCTATATTTTCATGAATGCAGCAGTATCATCTCAGCTGCAGTGTGGTCATTTAAAATATACAGTTAGTTATAGTACAGTTACAGTATAGTGGAATACGATTCATTTGCTGTTTAGTGTCTTTACTTAAGAAGTTTCCATAATACCTCCATAATAATAACTGTAAGAATATACGTTATATATATTTGGTCTACTACATTCATAGTTTGTTTCAGATTTTATAGATCTGGTGAATCTCTTTACTCATCAACTTTGGACAGTTTTGTCATTTCGGTATTCTCTGGAGTCACGTAAAACACAGATGCATTTAGATAGAAATAAAATAAGCTTTCTTCTGATGGAAAGTTTAGTTAATTTACATTTTGCCTTAAATAAATCTGTTATAAAAGGAAAATTTTGTCAAAAAAATAAAGCACAAATGTTATTCTAGCAGTGTATTTAAAGGGCCTAATTTAGACTCTTCGTGAAAGATTTTCTCATTAAGTTAATGGAAATTGCGCATATGGAAAGATCATTGTACAGGATCCTCAAAATATCAAAGTAAAATGACTACCGTAGAGGTATATTTAAAGCCGCTTTATCCCCTTGTTGCAATAATCTGCTCATAGTTCAACAAAAGCGGGTGCGGGACACGAGGCTCACACAGGGACCGGAGTTACCCGTGATGCTGGGTGTGCTGCTCTGGGGGTTCCCCATCCCAGAGGCAAGAGGGGGACGTGGGCTGGTGCCTGGCAGCGACGCGGAGCCTCCAGTGCTACCCCACAGGGGCCTGACCCTGCACGGGGAGTGCTGGGGGTGGGGGGGTGGACACAGTGGGTGTTCCCTGCAGGTGGATAGAAACTGCAGAGTTGCTGCTGCTTTTTTGCCCGAAGGGTGGGCTTTTTAACTCCTGACCCATGCCTAAGTTGACAGCCTAAGTCTGGGAATCGGGAAATGCCTCCAAGCTCTTGTCTTTCGAGCCTCTACTGCTGAAATTACATCTTAATGGAAAAAAACATAGATTGCCTATTCAAAATGTACTATAGATTAAATCTTAATTTTTTAAAAATACAAATTAGTGTTGGGGTGCACTTTTTCAGGTCAAACTCGTAGGATTTGACTCTCTGAGCCATGCTTACAAGGAGTAGTAACTATTCATGCATTTAGTTCCAGTAGATCTGATGAGATTAAGCTGAGACTAAATACTATTGGTAGGAGAAAGGCTTGCACAACAGGAGTCTCCAAAATGTTGCCTACATAGTAGCTTTATCCATATATTATTAAGCCAGACTGTCAATAACTTTTTGGAATTAATCTGACTTATTTCATGCATATATTGACTGTTCTTGTTATTACTGTTCCTTAGGCTACTGGAGAAAAAAGAGCTGCACCGGATTCTGGCAAGAAGCCCAAGACTCCAAAGAAGAAGAAAAAGAAAGATCCCAATGAGCCACAAAAGCCAGTGTCAGCGTATGCCCTTTTCTTCAGGGATACACAAGCTGCAATTAAAGGGCAGAACCCGAATGCAACTTTTGGAGAGGTTTCAAAAATAGTGGCATCTATGTGGGACAGTTTAGGAGAAGAACAAAAACAGGTAAAAAATTGATGCAGGGTTGTCTCACAAGAAGTAAAATAGTAATCCTTGTAAAAAAAATCCTCCTACCTCAGCTCTGAGTAGACCACACTACTTGCTGATGTAGACCTTTTACTCTGTAGAGCTATGCTGATTTTTGAACTTGCTGAAGAGCTGGCATTTAAAAAGCATTTTGTTATAAAAGCCAGTAGGTAGTATTAAATGGCTGTATTTGTCTTTAAATTTTAAAGGGCAGTTTGTAAAAAAGCTCAGGTGATACTGTCCTGGAGTCCTGTTAAGACCATCTTTTGATGATTCCTGTTTCAAAGCTCTTGTTTCCTATTAATGAGAAGTTAGAAGAGAAAAGGGGACTGTACAGCACATTTACCATTTTCCTTTGATCTGCCTTATGAATTTGTTACAAAGCGTGTTGATTTCCAACCTTTGAAGCCAATCCTCTGTGCCTCATTACAATGTCGTGTGTGAAATGTTATCTCCAACTCAAACTTGGTACAGAATGATGAGTTGTGTTCTTCCTTGAGGGTTATTCTTCTTTCTTACACATGTAACTCCTACACATGGATTGAAGGAAGAAAAAAAAAATTCCTTTGAGGCTGTTTTTCTGTTGATAATTCCGTGCAGCTCCCAGTAACAGTTAATGGAAGCTGCAATGCAAGAGTAGATTCCCATATAGGACACCTTCTGGCAAGAGAAGAATGATACTTGTTTGTGAAATACATTTGGAAACTTTTAGTCTGATCTAACAGATGAAGGTGAACATGATTTAGAGGTGAACTTTAAATTTACTGATGATTAAAAATACAGATTAATTCATTTTTGCCTAACTGTTCTTGTTTAACTCAATGGGATTCTCTCATACTGGCTTTGGGGAAAGTGAATTGCCCAAGCTCTATGACTCAACTTTTCTAAAGGTATAACGATTTTTTTTTTTAATCTGTACTTTGAATATTTGTTTAAAAAAAAGTACTGTATAGGCATTTTTTGCTATTTTATACTACTGCAGATACTTCTTAGCATCTGACATACTCAGTGTTCTAATATCCCCGTTACTTAGAGTCATTAAAATATCCTTTCCTGGGGAGGTGAAGTGTGCATAGGTAGTCTTGTCAAACAGTTGGCTGCTCTTGCAGCTTTTTTTATTTACAATAAGTCAACATAATTTGTGGTGCAAGTCCAGCAAGTATACCTGAAAGTCTGTAACCACCTGCAAGAATATTTAGATCTTTCAGAAAAGAAAAAGCACATCTCACAGTAGAGTGGTTTCAGGTTTTTTGGTCTGTATTTTTTGTTTCTTTGCAAGTGATTTTGAGAGCATTCTGGCAAAAACGTCTTCATAATTGAAGTTGGTGAAACTGTGATCTCTTTTAATAGGTTTATAAAAGAAAAACTGAAGCTGCCAAAAAAGAATACTTAAAGGCACTTGCTGCCTATAGAGCAAGCCTTGTTTCTAAGGTAAGCCTAATAATGCCTTCAGTGTAATGCAAGTTAGCCTTTGGCAATGGTGTTTAAATCTTGGGGGTGGTGGGGGTGGTGTTACGCAAAATAAAAGTAGAAACCTAGGATTTCAGTAATACAGCTCCACAAGATGTTTTGCTGCTACTTGAACCCTGCTTAGTCTCTGCAAAAAAAATTTCATCTCTCTAATGGCACAGTAATGATTACCAACAATAACTTTGTAAATGTACGTCTTCCTTTATCTATGGAGCCAAAATAATGTACTTCACTACAAAAGTAAAATTCAGTCATGAAAAATATACTGACCTTTTGACATTAACATTTGCAAGTAATTCGCAGGGTTTTGTCTTTCCTCAAGTGCTACTTCTTGAAAGACTGACTTGCTTTACGTGGAGCTGGAGAGCAGTTATTGTATGACAAAGCTTAAGTATTTCTTGCAGGTGAGGGGAAAAAAAATGCGTGGTGGCTCTGAATTTGGAGAGTACTTACAAATGGACTAGCTGGCAGTGAGCCACGTGCAGTATTTTAGCGGATCCCGAGTTACAATAAAACTTGCAAAGAAAACAAAGCTCTGCTCTTACTTGAGAATTTACCTTTCTAACCGGCAGCACTACACTGGTTGTAGATCTGTTGCATCTGAATACCGTAAATGGTAATATGCTTATAGACATCTAAAATATGGGTAAAAATTAATCAAGGTGGTTATTTCTCTAATAATGCTTCATAAAGATCAGTTACAAAAATATCTTCAACCACCACAAAGCAACGGAAGTCATGTTATCTAACTCCTGAGAATATTTATTTGTATGTACAACTGCAGAGCATTAGCAAATCACACAGAAAGTTGCTGCGTATTTTAATTAATGATTAAAAATACAACAGCAGAAATTATACACGTGCGTTCTTGAAAGCTGGAAGATTTCTTCTCCTTGTGTTGAGAAGCTGTGTTTTCCTGTTGTCTCTAGGACTTCGATAATATTCTCAAAGCCTTTAGTATCACAACGCTAAGTTCAATGGCAGCTGGAATTCTAAATAACCTTTAAGGGAATTTATTTTGTCAGTCCTAAGTTCCCATTTCAAAACCATCAGAAATCATACTTTCTCCCAAAATCCGTGGGACCTGGGCTGCCGAATAACTTGTGGGAAGACTGTGAGTGGAAATTATACTCGAAGTCCAGTATTCATCTCATCTCCTCTAACCTAAGGCATCCTTGCTGTAACTTTTTCATCCGAGGTGGGTGCTGAGGGTAGGGATGGAATAGACAGTTCTGCAGCACAATTTGACACATTGTAAGGTAAATGTCTAAAACATGTCAGTTAATTGTGCTGGAAGAGACTTTTTCTCTCCGTTGTCTTTGTAGAATAGTTGCCTAAAATCCCTATATGTGTTGTGGACAATGCAGATGTGTATAAAACTATGAAAGGCGAATCCTACCTTTGGTGCTTAAACATATCTAATTTAAGCATACACAATATTTTTAAATATACCCAATAGAATTATGCCCTCAGAGGCACCAGCACACCTCATTTATTTCAATAGGCCTCTTTGGGCTGGAGTTTTTCTGCAGGTGTGTCTCATCAGAAACCTCCAGGACGCTGGAAGTAGGCAGGATTGCCTAAGCAGGGCACCCCGCTGATGCAACGGTAGCCCTTCCAGCGTATTCAGCTGGGTGCCTTGACAATGTTCCCTTAGACTTTTGTTTGTTGTCGATACCTAGGTCTCGCTGCCTTAGGTGCGAAGAACTTCAACAAGCAAATTAAAAAAGTTGTTTGAGAAGTTTTGTTGTTTGTACGCTACTCTTCTGTCATGATAACATGTGGAGGGGGGGATATGCTTCTGCTCAGATTTGTCTCCCAAAGAACAGGGTTATTTTGAAAACATATAAATATAGAAAGTGTTGGGCCCTTTTTAGCTCTTTCAGCCACAAATGTACGTGACATCTGTGACTTTCTGGTGTTGAACAAGGGTTAGGTTTTTGTCCGAGTAAGAACTGGAGGTGCAGTGCACAGAGACGGATGAAGAGGTGATGTAATGGATCGGTGGATCAGCGATCTTTTTCAGACTGCTGATTGATCTGTTCTGATAGAAAACAAAAGATGAAAGTGTCTCTCTGAGTAGCTGTGACTTTTATTTCCATGTAAACAGTAACAATGTTTTTTCTGTTAAAAATACAATGAATTTCTTTTCTAAACACAGGCTGCTGCAGAATCTGCTGAGGCCCAGACAATTCGTTCTGTTCAGCAAACATTGGCATCCACAAATTTGTCTTCCTCCCTTATTCTGAATACTTCTCTTTCTCAACACGCACCAGTATCGGCATCTCCTCAAACTCTTCAACAGTCCCTTCCCAGAGCAATTGCTCCAAAACCTTTAACCATGAGACTGCCGATGAATCAGATTGTAGCTTCTGTTACCATTGCACCAAACATGCCAACAAACATTGCAGCTCCATTGATAAGCTCTATGGGAACAAACATGGTGGCAACGCCGTCTTCATCTCAAGTCAGTCCCTCAATGCAAAGCCAGCAGCACCAGATACAGCAGCTTCAGCAGCAACAGATGCAGCAGATGCAACAGCAGCAGCTACATCAGCATCAAATGCATCAGCAAATACAACAACAAATGCAACAGCAGCATTTTCAGCACCACATGCAACAACATTTGCAGCAGCAGCAGCATCTTCAGCAGCAAATTAATCAACAGCAAATGCAACAGCAACTGCAGCACATACAGCTTCAGCAAATGCAGCAGCAGCAGATGCAGCATATGCAACACCAGTCACAGCCTTCTCCTCAGCAGCATTCTCCGGTAGCCTCTCAGATCACTTCTCCCATCCCTGCCATTGGGAGCCCTCAGCCAGCACCTCAGCAGCACCAGTCACAAATACAATCTCAGACACAGACTCAAGTATTATCGCAGGTCAGTATTTTCTGAAGATAAATGATCTTGCAGCATGGCTTTGTGTTGATGGAGGGGGTAGGGGTAAACCATATTTGGCTGAAAACTGTAAATTGTTGATGGTAGTTATGCAGGGATGCATAACAGATCAAATGATCCTCTAAAGTGTCTATTAGATAGGCAATAAAGAACTACAATGTAGCTGTGTATCATCTTTTAGCTGACTATAAATCATTTTGTTTAAAAAAAAAAAAAAAGCTGTGCTCTTTTTCATGTGATGCCTTTTTAATTTATTTAAGCTTTACCTACAATATGTGAATCAAATGGCCTAATAAATACCTGGACCTTATGACTGCAAAATGGCCTTTCAGAGTTATATGATATAACCCTTCTTTCTCTAAAAGTGAATAATGCACTTCAAGGCAGTATGAACTCATGAAGCCCTTAAAGCACAGTTGTAACTACCTGCAAGATGATGATTGGATTTCATACAATCATACTTGTATGACATGAGTTAGTTGATGGCATTTTTTGTCATGAAAAAATAGAGTAAATCACAGATTTTTGCCAAAGCTCTTAATTTTTTCTCCTAAATGTCTTCAGAAAAACAAATGCAAGTAACTGAACTTAAATGTTTGACCGAACCTTTCACTTCATTTCTCCAAATAAAGCTACCATAGTTTGTAAGAAAGTATATATTGACATTTACCCTCTTACGTTAATTCCAATTATAGAACAAAGGTGAATATTATATTCTGTGTCGAAGTGATGAGTTTCAGATTTAATACACTGTATTTTTAAAAGGGAAATGCACTTAAATAGAACTGTTATTACAGAAAGCTAAGATGAAAAATGCAAGAGTTTTTAATATGCTGTAAAACCAGTAGAATATTTAAATGAAACTCCACAACCGAATAATCAATGTAAATATTTTCTTTAAAAGTTGTAAGTTTTCATATCATGTGTTGTAAAGTTTTCATAAATGAGGCTTTAATGTAAACACTGGTAACATGAATTATTAATTGCTACATTGCTTATTGTGTTTTTATGCTGTTTTATACTTTTTTATGAGTTATGATAGCAGCAATTAAGTTGTTTGTATTTTGCTTATCTAAAATAAATGCTTTTATCTTGCTATAGAATAAACACATTTCAGTAAAACTGATGAGCGATAAGTCTTTGATAGAAAACCCAGAAATATTTCCTTCTGCAAACACTTTCTTGGAAAACTTATTTAACTTTTTGGATTTTTATCAAAGATACTGAGTAAACAGGTACCGATTGGAACCGGGAGTGCGATCAGCTCTTGTATCCATCAAGATGCACTGCTGAAGAGTCGCGTACAACTTCTCTGAGGTTTCTACGACTTCAGAGAGAGAAGGCAGGTGATAGAGTTACAAAGCATTCGTGGTACCCTGTGTTACATTTATCTGCAGGAACAGGATAGCGAGCCTGCCTCTCAGCAGTAGTGTTCAGAGATGCAAATAAGCACAAATTGTGCTTTTCTTTGTATCTTTGAGTTTCAGATGTAAACGCAGCTTACTGCCATGGGCTTCCCCTCTGTAAGCCCCCAACTCCGACTTGGGCTGATCCTGAGTTGCCTGACTTTTATTTTATCATAAAAGTAGGGCATGATAGAGGGGGCGATGGAAGGGGCAGGTATTTCAGATGAAGGACTTGGAAACATTCACCTCCAGTGTGTTGTCAGGTTA